>NC_133795.1:40916774-41229274 GCF_043250625.1 Sebastes fasciatus | reverse complement strand
ACTGTGTGAACAGTTTTGAACAAGTGGACTCAGTATTGAGAAATGTGCATTACCAATTGTGACAAAAAACTGTAACATATCAAAAGGTTAGCTTTGTTAGCCTCCATCCTTCTTTTGCGCCTCCAGAGGTTTGAAAACCTAAAACTTCAATTTGCTACACAGACAGAAAGAGGCAGAAGCAGACAGCAGTGCAGTATGTCAGCAGAGTCTCTGGTGAGAGTGGAGGATGGCCAGTTACTACAGCTGCCATCTGGGAGATATCACGGCTGCTGCCGTGCGTGCGTGCGTGCGTGCGTGCGTGCGTGTCTCAGTGGGTGCTATCTGTCTACCTTCCAGTGATTGCTGGATGGAGTAGAGCAGCATCTGGTTAACACATAGCTGAGATCACACTACACACGCCTGAAAGCAGTGGGTATTTTAGGAGCTTACTCACTTGGTCAGATAACCTTGACTTAGCCAATACAGCAGTCTGATATTTATCTTGGTTAAGATGATTGCTTCTGAAGGCATCTTTACTGAGGACGCTCTTAGAAAATCATTGTATGTTAAACCACTACCTGGGCTACCACTCAGAGGTCTGAGTCAAGTGCGTCTTTCAAAAAAACTCTTCAAATTATTCATTGATGACTTGTCGATGTGTGAAAATGGCTTTGTCTGCATCCATTTTTGAGACTTGTTTTACCATCCAACACAACCTTGGTGGAGCTGTTTACACTCACTAAAATGTCAGCCCACTTTACTGCTAACTTGTGGGCTAACCCCCTTCACTTTTATCAGTAGGTGACAAGCAAGACACGGGAACTTGGCTTGGGTCTTGAGGAGTTGTAACATTTATTCACCGACAGCCTTGAAACTGTAAACACACTGCACTGCTATGTTCACAGCAGCCCTGTCTCCTAAAAATGACGTTCCCATTAAACTAAACTGCATTCTCAATTATGTTTGAAAGGAAACATATTTTGTCGAGGTTTACGTTTTATCTCTTTGACGTATCACAAGTAGTCTGCGGAAGGCCACATTAAGTGACATAGTACAACGAGCGACGCGCAGAGCAGGTGATTATTCCACGTGATGAAAGTTATGTGGAATAATAACGCTATTGAAAGTTATTGAAAGTTACGTGGTACGTTATTTAAAGTTACGTGGTACGTTATTGAAAGTTACGTGGTGCGTTATTGAAAGTTACGTGGTACGTTATTTAAAGTTACATGGTACGTTATTTAAAGTTACGTGGTACGTTATTGAAAGTTACGTGGTGCGTTATTGAAAGTTACGTGGTACGTTATTGAAAGTTACGTGGTACGTTATTGAAAGTTACGTGGTACGTTATTTAAAGTTACGTGGTACGTTATTGAAAGTTACGTGGTACGTTATTGAAAGTTACGTGGTACGTTATTGAAAGTTACATGGTACGTTATTGATAGTTACGTGGTACGTTATTGAACGTTACGTGGTACGTTATTGAAAGTTACATGGTACGTTATTGATAGTTACGTGGTACGTTATTGAACGTTACGTGGTACGTTATTGAAAGTTACGTGGTACGTTATTGAAAGTCACGTGGTATACTAACAAATAAAACGAGCAAGTGTGGGAGGTGTGGTGGATGGGTAAAAAAACACAGGACTTTCCCCCATGAGGCCGCTGTTCGTGTCCTGTGTGATACTTTTAACGCTCACTTACGTAGTCATTTTAAGCCAAACCATGATGCTCTTCATTTTAATAGAGCGGGTCACAATCAGACTTGTTTTTGCAAGCACATGGCCATTAGAAAGAATGCAATTTTAAGGCACTTCAGCATTGACTTCATGTTTCAGAACCAGAGATTGCCCCGCTGATTAAAGCACAGTTTACAAAGTGAATTTAAAAATAAAATGATCACGCTCAAATTGAATTGCCAACAACCGATCCGTGAATTGATTTGAATCACCGTTGAATCAATTCTACCCCCCTGCCTTACCAGGTTAGGTTACCAGGCACAAATGTCCACTACGCCGTCACAAAGGCACGGGCATATACGCATTAACAATCCAATGAAGAGCACATACACACTTGTACTCTTGCAGACAGGGTTAACATTAACCCGTCCTCCCTCCTGCAGCAGGCAACATGCTTGAGCTCCCTGGTGATGACATAACATCAAATGGACGGGTAATCCTAGATTACACACAGCACAGCAGACCGACAAAGGATTGAGAAAGTGCTCATCAGGGCGGGACCTGCTATTCACACACTCACACACAAGGCTTTCACAAAAATTACAGGCAGTGGCAAATGCTTACAGCACACACACACACACACACACACACACACACACACACACACACACACACACACACAACTGTGCCCTGCCTCACTTCTAACTCCTTTTTAAGCAAATCCAAAATAATGGAAAACTGCAAAACCACAAGTATGCTTTTTAAATCTTTCATGTCAAACTAAATATCCACACTTGTCTAAAAACTCTTCTCAGAGCAACGATATTGTGATTGAGAGTGTATGGACGCTGTATGAAGACAGCTTCAAAACACGCCACCCACTCTTTACTGGCACAGGATCAGCTGCTGGCAAGTCCTTCTGTCAAAAGTTGAACTGCGACCAACTTCTCCTCACTGGCCCAACAGGCGTTTAATGCCAAAGGACACTGTACTTTTCCCCATTCAGTGGCATTAAATTAACATTCTGTGATAACGTTTCTCGAGCTGCTAATGTCATACTGTAGACAAAGTGCGAAGCTGTCGGTTTAGATAGATTTGATTAGATTAGATGGATCAGGGATTAGTCCGAAGAGTCATCAGTAAATAGAGGCACAGACAGCTTATAAATCTGCTTCTGTGTCAGTTGGTCTTCTGCTCTCTAGACTCCTGACCGTCCTGCTTCCTGGTCTTGTTAAATTAGTCCAAATTTGCCATGTAGAGCAGCCCGTTTGTATGAAAAAGGTGTAGGAAGCGAGCAATAAGAATGCCTTTCTTGCTTTTGGCGTGTCATTTGTACGCCATGTAGGCTGTACTGAGTGACTGCAATGTAAACGCAGCCGGGTAAATATGCTACGCTCAGAGCTAGCGACGTAGAATAAAAAGAGAGAAAGACTGCTTATGGCTGGCGGGTGGGGAGGTGGATGGGTCCAACAAACACAGGACTTTTAACCAGGGGACTGCCGTTCGAGACCTCTGTTTTGTTTAAGTTAGGTTAGAGTTAGTTACTCCTGACGGTGTATTAAATGAATAAAGTGTAAAACTGCCAATATGTCTTGTTTGTTCCTTGTTACTGATAGAGAGTTCAATCATCCAATCCACCAAACAACTCACAACAAGAGTCAACACCAACAGGAGAATACACTGTTTACCATTGGCAGAGCATGTTGGCAATTTTTTCTTGGGCGCTACCCACATAATCAGCTGTGCTGCTCATCCCACAAATGCGTGATCCTTACAAGTTGGACATCATTGTGAAGGTAAATAAACAGGCTTTCCAACGATGTAAAATACAATGTTAATTAGCATTGTAACAACAGAGAAATAATCAACCAAACACAAATTTACAAACTTTTTTTTCCAGGTTTATAATAATCAGAATAAGAATGCATGCCGTTATGCCACTGCACAGCTGTGTTTGATGTTGTGATGAGGTCAGCCATGACTAAGAACTGCTTGAAGTGGACCGCATGATCGAGCATAGGTCGGGAAGGTGACGTGTACCTGGCCACTATGGTCAACGTGGTTATGAGGTGGACACCAGAAGGTGACGGTGTTTCCACGTCCAATACATTCAGACAGACCTTCTCTAATGATCAGTACATTTTGATCATATTATTGCACCCCGTTCTCATTCCAGGGCGTCGAGTACCGACACTTGTCACAGCCGTCGGCATTAGATATCGACTCTTAAGGCTTTAGTGTTTGTATGAGAGGCACCGGGCTTTCCATTACTACGATGTAAACCATTCGTGTCAGTATTACTCTGGGAAAGTGCGCCGGGATTGTGGTGACGTAGCTTTAAAAGCAAAGTCGTACACCGGCAGGCGGGAGGGAGGTGAATGTGTCCAACAAATGCCAAGCCTCCATCCAGAGCGGTCAAACTAGGCAGCGCTGATCAAATATGAATCAATATTCTGTTACGTTAATGCCTATTTCTCTCCTCAAATGTTTTCAGAAACATCTTGTAGTGCACGGTTTAGCTGTAAAATGAGAAAGTTTGTGACCAAGCAGCCATGTTGAGATCAAGTTTGAGGAAATATCAAGCACCGGTCACCAGCCGGAGCACAGCCAATAGGAACGCTCTCTCTCTGAAATGACCTGTGATTGGTCAAAGGGCTAGATTTTCTAAAGCCTGAAAACAGAGCCATGAGGAGGTGCAGAAGTCTAGTTTTCTCTCAGAACACTTGAATTACAATATGCTGAAAGGTTATTATGGAATTTTTGCCCAATGATGCCAAAATGTGCTGCCAACTGAAGCTTAAAGACTTCTGTTGGGGGCAATAGAAATGCTCCTGATCTCTCATTTAGCACCTTTAAAGTCACTTCAGTAGTCATAGGAAGTGACACAGTTGCGTGTGTGTACAGTGCAAATTGCCAGAGTGATTACAGAGTTGGATAGCTTTTAGACTCATTTATAATTTGGCTTTAAAGCTCCTGATAGAAGTGCAACTCTGTCATCTGGTAGAGAGCTCTTCTGAGTTATGGCTGTGTCAGGAGTGTAAATCACTTAAGTGGAACAAAGAGGGATGTTATATCGATAAATGACACAATGCGGACGTTCATTTTGTTCTCAACTCAAAAAGGTTTGAGTGCCGTTTACTTCGAGTTTGTTTGGGCCCGAGTACAGTTACTGTTTTTAGTAACATATTACATGCAAATACATATTAGCGAATATGCAGTTTAAGTGATTCTATGTATGCTGAATGTGATGTTCAAGGTATGGCAATCCTGGTCCCGTTCATGATGGAGAGCTTGTGGAGAACGTTGTGGTCGTCCGTCTAAAAGGCCGCGGACTCGGTGGTGCTAATTGCCCCGTGGCCCTGCAGATGGTGATGATGAGTATCATATTAGACTCTCGATAGATTAGATTGGTATGATGACTCACCCCCAGCCTAATTACGCTGCACTCATTGCTTTCTAAAAGTGGATGTGTCAAAGGACCCTCCATACACTGAAGCACGTGGCGTACTTTCATGTGTGTGCCATGTGTGTGTGTGTGTTTAGCTGTGGGTGTGTGTTTGTACATGAACACAACAGGCCAACTGACAAGGCTTTTATCATAATTAGCAGCCTACATGCTGTCCTCTTGAATTATGCAGACACTATTGATCTGTTTCTACGACACACACACACACACACACACAGACACAATGTGCTGGAAACCTTTGATGGCATAATTCAAAAAGGTTTCTTTAACTTGATTTGCTGCACACTGAAAGCAGTGAAAACTAGTTAATGTTAGGGTTAAAAAGTCTATTCACAGCTTGAGGAAGCCAGGAAGTAATATCTTTCTTATTGACGGTGTATTTTAATGGCCTACTCCAGGTTTGTGCCCTTTTTCTGCATGACTGGACAGAAGTGAGAGAGCCAAGTCCTCCAATGATAATGTGGAAAAGCTCTTTTTGTAAATCCAGGGCCAAAGTCTAGATAGAGATTTGATTCGAATTTCTAAAGGAAACCGCTGTTTCTATCAAAAAACAACTGTGCAGGGGAGCCCTGGTAGCTCACTTGGTAGCCCCATGTCGACTACTAAGGCCAAATCAGGCGATGCGGCAATTAGCTACAGGGTTGTGCGGCGGTGTGAGAGCCCCGTTCAGACTTGGTATTAACATGTGTCTCGTGTGATCCGATCACAAGTAGACAGCTCTAAGTGCCTGTGTTCACACCTGGCTATAGAATGCATCTCCACATGCCTCTTGATTGACCACTTGTGATTGGATCTCACTTCCCCGCTCTATATGCAAATAAACACGTCGTAGACACACGGCTGATACAGCAGAAGTTGCGACGTAAGATTACAGGGATGGCAGTAGTAATATCCTACATTTCGTGAATTTGGGTTCATTTTATTAACATGAAAATACTAGAATGACACTCGGCGAGCGCAGACCTCCGCCCCCCCTCTCCGTTCAGCTTGCGCCATCATCCACGTGTATTTTGGTTTATGCTGAGATCAGCTGTACATAGCGGAGCATCGTTAAATACTTCATTCAAACTGGACAGAAACAAAGAAAAAATCACCTAAACCGTCGTCGTTACTCTTTCCAACAATCATGTGAAAAAACGCCGATTCTACAGTCGTTCCCCACCACCCCCGCTCTCTTTCTGTCTCTCTCTCTGAAGGAAGAAGGCGGGGTCATGCGTCATCATTTACACTGCGCATGTGTGTCATTTCTCAGCGTTGGCTTCATTTCTCAGTATTTCTCAGGTTGCTGCTTCGGTTTCTCTCCTTTTTTTCATGTTAAAGCTTTTTTGCGGGGATTTCTTCCTCGTCTGAGTCAAGGGTCTAAGGACAGATGGTGTCTGTACAGATTGTAAAGCCACTTCAGACAAACTTGTGATTTGGGATATTGGGCTCTTCTTCAAGTAAGACAAAAATTAAAATAAAAAAAGTCTGAAATAAAACTGCAATAAAGCAGAAAACACTGAATGTTTTCAGGTTCACAGGGTTTTTACTAACACTGATAATGTAAACGGGCACAGCTTCAGCTCAGTTCATTTGAATTCACTTCCACAAATTTAGATGTGATGGTGGGCTGTTTCAACAGAGACTGAATTACTGGTTCGAGAAAGCAGGGAATTTATTTAAAAGCTGTAATTAGACACTCTTCAGTAATGTTTGTTGTAAATTACATAATAATGTGAGCTCAACAAAAATGTGATTGGATTAAACAGTATGATTACACTTTTCACTTTTATTTATTTTTTTACTATTTTAACTTTTTTTAATCCAAAGTCTACTTTATCTTTTTAGTTTTTGTCACTGAAGTGATTTTAATTGTCACATAGCTCATGCTGAAATGTTGACGATGAGAAGAGCATAAGTTGGTCTTCCTTCTCTCTCCCTTTGGGAGATGGACACACAGAGCTTTGTTTACCCATTAAAACTAGGGATGAACCGATACTGATACCAGTATCGGGTATCTGGTCCGATACAGTGCTCATGTACTCGTACTTGCAAAACAGCTCCGATACAACGGCACCGATACCACTTTACAGCAGCTTGACGTTAACCTCTCGTCAGCATATTTCGGGTCCTATCGTACGTGCTCACGCTCCACCTCGCACGAGACGGGCCGGTGGTGCGCCCGACCCCGCGGTGCCGGGATCCCACCTCAGCCGGCGCGCGCCGGCCCTCACTTTCATTGCGCCACAGGGTTTTGCTTGCACCCTCTGACTGCGTTAGACTCCTTGGTCCGTGTTTCAAGACGGGTCGGGTGGGTTGCTGACATCGCCGCAGACACCTGGCGCCTTTTACGTGGGCCGAGCCCCGCCCTGGGGGCACGTCTGTCGGCCGGGGCGCACTAAGGACAGTCGCACCGGGAGCAGGGGGCCCCCGTCCCTCCCCGGTGGGGAGAGAGGGCGCAGCAAGCACTATGGCCACGGCCCCGGGGAGCCCCGAGCCTTTCCAAGCCGACCTAGAGCCGGTCGCGGCACACCGCCTCGTATGCGGGACTCCCCAGCCTGCCGTGTGTCGCTCACACCCTCCAGCTGGCTGTTAACGAGGGTCTTTTGGCACAGAGAAGTACTCGTATCGGTACTCAAGCATAGCCAGAGTCCCAAAAGCAGATCAGGCCAGCTGAGTCGGATTTAAACATGTTACAATGTAATTCTAATAATCAATGTTAGTATGGGTAATATTTACTCATCACTGTCTAATTGTATCACGCCACACAAGTTGTATTGTGAAATGAGATTAAATATAACCCCAGTAAGCACACTAATGACAACCTGAAAACCTGCTCAACGTGATGCGTGTACAGCCAGTAAACATTTTTCCTGGATCCATGTGGGTAGAAATGATCTTTCAGCACTAATTGATCACATTATCACAATATCAATATGAAATTGATATATTGCCCAGCCCTATATTCAAGAGGCATTCACTCTACATTATTCTGCTTAATCCTGCCTCCTATTTAAGTCTCTCTCCTTTCCCCCTTGTTCAAGAGAAGACACTCAGAATTACTTAAGTTGCCAGGAAAAGTCCAGACCAGGCAGTGTCTTTACTGGAAGCAATATTAAGAGTAGTCCTCTAATTAAAGGGAGTCTATGTAAGAATCAGAAATTGCTTGTTAACAGCGACACCTGTGGCCAAAAGTCAGCGTCCTGTTGTTCGTGCTTGTGCTTGTGTTCGCTCTACATAGACATGAACGAGCATCGGTCAACACAGTGAGGCGACACAACGTCAGCTAAAACCACAATATCACTCTATATTTCAGCTGCTTGGCAGTAATGTTAGCTGACCAGACGATGGTCTCTCCATGAATCAATGCTGATCCTAGTGTTGGCTTTTCCTGCCTCGGCCTCCCGACCGCGGCCGGAGGGAACAGGGGAGACACTGCAGGCCCGGTCGGAGACGATAACGTTTCCCGCTGTGGAGCCCCGTCACTTCACAAGACACGGGAAACCTCTGTTGGTCTGGAGGAGCTGCAGCAGTTATTTCTGCACAAACGTCCACTATACATTCACTAGATATTCTCAGAGCTAAACTAACTCTTCTGCAGTGTGGAGTGTGCACGCATGCACGTGAGAGTGGAGCGAGAGAACGAGAACGAGCGCAGTGTGTGAATGAAGGCAAGCAGGCAGAGGAGCAGAAGAGCAGAGTACAGCAGAGACTCCGGCCCTGGAGACCAAAGCTACGGTCTCCCCTGTGTCTTCTGGCTGCAGTCGGGAGGCTGAAGCAGGAAGAATTAACACTTTTTGCAGGACGGGCTTCACCAGATAGAACTTTGCGGTTTTGGTGCTTCCGTGTAGTTTGTGTTGGAATAGCGTAGCCACACGCGAGCGTGCATGGGACACCGACCCGCAATGATTTATAAGAGGGTAAGTGTAGGAAGTTACAAACAGTACCTTTAAAATTAGTTTACTGTAATTTTAAAGGGTTTTCTTTCACTCACAATTTTCAGATCAGATATTATGCAGTGTAGTCCGTGCACCATGGGTCGTTTACCATTTTAGTTTGTTTTGTAACTTGCAGTAGTACTCTCCAGCACCTGTAAACAGACTTTGATGTGTAAAATCTGTGAAGTACCCCTTTAAAGCCATGCAGATTTGGAAAAATGACAAAAGCAGAATGAGAGACAGCAGAGGAAAGAGGAGTGGATTCATCAGTATCCCTATTGTGGTGCAGAAAACAAGCAGACAGATGTCCTGATTGTGATACGGCGCTGAGTGTCTCACCTGGGCATACTAATCCCCTCTGGCCTGATTAGGAGAGAGAAGCAAGGTAAATAAAAAACAAAAGAGAACAAGACAGCATTACGCTACAGATGTTTACTAGTTTTACTCCTCTCATTACGGAGAAAGAATGTGAGATGTGTGATTGTGTTATCTCAGAAAATACCCATTTTATTCTCTAGTGTACGCCGACAAAACCCTAAAGGATCCTGGAAATTACCTGTAGACACAAAACAAATCTTAGAAATCTAAATGTAAATGATATAGATCTTTTATTATACATTTGGGTTTGAACACGTGTATGTATGACACATTACTATAAAGTTTATCTCCAGCATCATCATCATGTTCCCAGGTCTTACATAATTAGTATTGTAAATACAATCAGCAGTGCTGGAGGTAGTTTATTACATTAGTAAACCAGAGGCCTCATGGGGGGGAGGAGACGTTTCTATCAGACAGAATGTCAAGTTGGAGTATCAACACAGCTTCACTGGAGTCTGAAAAGGAACTCCTCAAACACAACTAGAATGGCACTCAAAGAGCGTAGACCTCCGCCAAGCTGCCCGAGTACAATTCCCCGCCCCCTCTCCGTTCAGCTTGAGCCATCATCCACGTGTATTTTTGTTTATGATGAGATCAGCGGAGCTGCGTAAAACAAACTGGACAAAAACAAAGTAAAACTCACCTAAACCGTCGTTACTCTTTCCAACAATCACCAAGTGTGCTTTGGTCCAACTCAACTGTAATTTCATAGAGTTTAATGTGAAAAAACTCTGAATCTACAGTTGCCCCCCCCCTCTCTGTCCCTCTCTCTGTAGGCAAAAGGAAAGAGGCAGGGTGACGCCTCATGAAAGCGTAACCAGTCACACTGCGCATGTCCTAAAGCCTGTGGTGTTAATGCACAGGCTGACCGGAGCTATTAACAAAAATTACCGAATCCAGACCATGATCCGGATCACCACCAAAATCTAATGGATTGTTCATTGTGCCACATCTCTCCCCGCCCCCCCCCAGACTTTTGGAGTAATCCTGCTAACAGACAAATCAACAAACCAACAAACAAACCAACGCCAGTGAAAACATAACCTCCTTCCTAGGCCTTCGACCATGGTGGAGGTAACTATCATTGCTGTTTGATGCTACACTTGAAACCCTTTGATCCTTTATCGGACTATGTAAAAGCCCATAGAACCTATAGAGAGTCCTGGTGTTACTCCTGGGCTAGTTGCTGTACCACTTGCTTCTGTGACTTGTGCCTCTTTAACACCATTGACCAGAGTCTGACCGTCTTTCGTTCAGTTAGTTAGGCAGGCTATGTTTGTCACGTTATTTACACTATGGACATAAATTAACATTAGCAAACGTTGACTTTTGGTTTCACATTGGCAATGTTTTGGTTTTTTGCCAGCTGTCCTTCCTGCATTTGGCAGCTTCAACTGTGTTACTATTAGTCTGGATTATGTGTTTAACGTCTCCGTATTTGTCTAATATTATAGTTTGCTCTTCCTTTTGTAAAATGGGCCGCTCTGCTGACAGTAGACTTGTCCATGTCTGTGATTGGTCATATGCTGCAAACACCGCCTCTTTGAACAAGTGAACGCGCTCACAGGCAGACTGGGTTGATTTACAGAGTTGATAACAATCGTCGTAGGACCGCTTAGAGGGATCTCGTTTGTTAGGGTTAGTTAAGCCAGATAAGGAGAAGATACCCTGGGTATGTTGAACTGGCTTCGTAGTACAGGCCTCTGGTCTGATGCAGAAATGATGACAGAATGCCATTCACAGTCAATGAGGTGCATATTCATGAAACGTATGGGTGAAGACTATAAGCTAGAAACCGTAGCTACAGGAGAGTGAGGATTGGACATTCATCAGGTAGCCACCATCGGTTATGTTTTCACCGGCGTTAGTTTGTTTGTTTGTCTGTCTGTTAGCAGGATTACTTGAAAAGTTTGCGATGGATTTGAATGAAATGTTTTGGAGGGGTGGGGTGTGGCACAATGAACCATCCATTAGAGATTGGTGATCTGGATCATGTTCTTTCTGCTGGCCGTCCGCTGTGAGAAAGAACAAAGCGGTAGATGACGGGATGAGAGACAACGTAGTGTAACGTTATACAGACATAACAAGGCCGCTTAAATTAGAGAGGCATCCGCCGATACGTTACATGGAAACACACCGTGTTAACAACAGGCCGACCACCTCACGGTACCGCCAGCTGTGAGCTGGGATCTGTTTTTAAGGTCAGGCACCTTGGCAGAGGTCTGCACTCTCCAAGTGCCATTCTAGTTTAGTATGTTTTTACTCCACTGCCTGTTTTATAGTCACTAGTTACTTAGTAATTCTGATTGTTGATAAAAAAATATATAATAAACAAATAAATGATGATGTCATTATAGATTGAGCAGTATTTATAGTAGTTAAATATGTACATACATTATTTTGAAATGGACCATTCTGCATTCTGAGTACCTTTACTCTTGGTAGTATATTTTGATGCCAATACTTTCACTGCAGGACTTTTACATGTAACAGAGTATATCGTCACTGTGATATTTTAGCAATAGCAAACATGTTTGCTAACGTGTTTGTCATAAAAAATTTTGTGTTGAGTTTATCGCTGTTATTACACGGCTGTGTTGAATACTCGATTCTGATTGGTCAATTACGGCGTTCTGCGGTCTGTAATTTCTCTATAACAGACCGTTGCTATGTATAGCAGACCGTTGCTATGTATAACAGACCGTTGCTATGTATAGCAGACCGCTGCTATGTATAACAGACCAGTGCTATGTATAACAGACCGGTGCTATGTATAGTAGACTGGTGCTATGTATAACAAACCGTTGCTATGTATAACAGACCGTTGCTATGTATAACAGACCGGTGCTATGTATAACAGACCGTTGCTCTGTATAACAGACCGGTGCTATGTATAGTAGACCGGTGCTATGTATAACAAACCGTTGCTATGTATAACAGACCGTTGCTATGTATAGCAGACCGTGGGTATGTATAACAGACCGTGGGTATCTATAACAGACCGGTGCTATGTATAACAGACCATTGCTATGTATAACAGACCGTTGCTATGTAAAACCGACCGTTGCTATGTATAGCAGATCGTTGCTATGCATAACAGACCGTTGTTATGTATAACAGACCGTTGCTTTGTATAGAAGACCGTTGCTATGTATAGCAGATCGTTGCTATGCATAACAGACCGTTGCTATGTATAACAGACCGTTGCTTTGTATAGAAGACCGTTGCTATGTATAACAGAACGTTGCTATGTATAGCAGACCGTTGCTTTGACAATTACCGGCTCGCTGTACATTATCCCTTACTTAAATCGACACTGCACACAGCTCTACCTGCAACAAACATTTGAAGCCCTAAAACTGCCGGTCTTCATAAGACATGTTTGAACGTTAAAGAAACCCTTCAAAGAGCGAACAGCCATTGCTTTATCTCTTTTCAGCCCACAGCATCTCAGCAGCGCGGTGCAGTACCACCCACCTCCCAGCTGACTGGCAAATGTGTTTGAGAAGGCGTGTGAGCTCCAAAGTGTGATCTAAACACAGAATGTCAAATTAGACTTTCCTTCTCTGCCTCTCTCTTTACATATCCTCTCGTAACACGCAGACTGATTCTGACATTGTGTCTGAACCGTGGCGCTGACAGGTTTTTGAATGGCTTGCATTCCAGAGCCATTCTAAGTATTCTCTACACTCGTTGCAGCTGTTTGACCTGATGACAAAAATGTTTTTCGTCTTTCCGTCCTCTCTTCCCTTCTAAAATCTTTTGTTAATGATGAATGAACGAATGATGAATGAAAGTTAATGTTTGTATCATCATTTTACCTGAACTAGGAAGAGTATTTGTACCTAGTCAGTCATCTGAGCGAGTTCAGTGTGGGAGCAAAAATTATGAATTATGATGAAAACAAATCATAGTGGAATAGGATGTGTTTAGATCACACAATAAGAGGGAGGGGGAGGTTAAAAAATGATTAGTGAAATTAAAATAGTAATATGTGGAGTGTGGAGCAGTGGAGGCTGGTCCAAAGAGGCAGAAGCTCTATTTTCGAGAAGCTAGTGGGAGATCAAATTATTATTAAAAAAAAAAGGGTAATTGGCTGAAATAAAACATTACTAAATCCCAATATCATTGATAAAAATATTTTTTCTCTTCATTGGAAAAAATTCCATTATTTAAATTCTGATTGAAATGCTTTAACAGCGACACCTGCAGGACAGGCAAGTAGTGGTGGTGGAGGCAAGGGAGGACAGGGTCCTGCTGTCCTCCCTTGAGGCGGGACCTCTTCCATTAATCACTTAAATTTTTTTATGCTAAACTGTGATTGGCCAAAATACGTAAAATGACGCTTCAGGTGACGACATCTGACATGACAGACATGTGAACTAACCACAGACACTTGACTGTCCCGCTGTTATTACAGACGTGTGAACTAACCACAGACACTCGACTGTCCTGTTATTATTACAGACATGTGAACTAACCACAGACACTCGACTGTCCTGTTATTATTACAGACGTGTGAACTAACCACAGACACTCGACTGTCCCGCTGTTATTACAGACATGTGAACTAACCACAGACACTCGACTGTCCTGTTATTATAACAGACATGTGAACTAACCACAGACACTCGACTGTCCTGTTATTATAACAGACATGTGAACTAACCACAGACACTCTACTGTCCTGATTTTATTACAGACGTGAACTAACCATAGATACTCTACTGTCCTGTTGTTATTACAGACATGTGAACTAACCACAGACACTCTACTGTCCTGTTGTTATTACAGACATGTGAACTAACCACAGACACTCTACTGTCCTGTTGTTATTACAGACATGTGAACTAACCACAGACACTCTACTGTCCTGATTTTATTACAGACGTGAACTAACCATAGATACTCTACTGTCCTGTTGTTATTACAGACATGTGAACTAACCACAGACACTCTACTGTCCTGTTGTTATTACAGACATGTGAACTAACCATAGACACTCTACTGTCCTGTTGTTATTACAGACATGTGAACTAACCACAGACACTCGACTGTCCTGTTATTATAACAGACATGTGAACTAACCACAGACACTCGACTGTCCTGCTGTTATT
Organism: Sebastes fasciatus; assembly: GCF_043250625.1. Taxonomy (NCBI): domain Eukaryota; kingdom Metazoa; phylum Chordata; class Actinopteri; order Perciformes; family Sebastidae; genus Sebastes; species Sebastes fasciatus. The sequence goes on along the minus strand of NC_133795.1, from coordinate 41,214,735 downwards.
ACAGACATGTGAACTAACCACAGACACTCGACTGTCCTGTTATTATTACAGACATGTGAACTAACCACAGACACTCTACTGTCCTGATTTTATTACAGACGTGAACTAACCATAGATACTCTACTGTCCTGTTGTTATTACAGACATGTGAACTAACCACAGACACTCTACTGTCCTGTTGTTATTACAGACATGTGAACTAACCACAGACACTCTACTGTCCTGTTGTTATTACAGACATGTGAACTAACCATAGACACTCTACTGTCCTGCTGTTATTACAGACGTGAACTAACCATAGACACTCTTCTGTCCTGTTGTTATTACAGACATGTGAACTAACCACAGACACTCTACTGTCCTGTTGTTATTACAGACATGTGAACTAACCATAGACACTCTACTGTCCTGCTGTTATTACAGACGTGAACTAACCATAGACACTCTTCTGTCCTGTTGTTATTACAGACATGTGAACTAACCATAGACACTCTACTGTCCTGTTGTTATTACAGACGTGAACTAACCATAGACACTCTACTGTCCTGATTTTATTACAGACGTGAACTAACCATAGATACTCTACTGTCCTGTTGTTATTACAGACATGTGAACTAACCACAGACACTCTACTGTCCTGTTGTTATTACAGACATGTGAACTAACCACAGACACTCTACTGTCCTGTTGTTATTACAGACATGTGAACTAACCACAGACACTCTACTGTCCTGTTATTATTACAGACATGTGAACTAACCACAGACACTCGACTGTGCTGTTGTTATTACAGACGTGTGAACTAACCACAGACACTCTACCGTCCTGATTTTATTACAGACGTGAACTAACAAAAGACACTCGACTGTCCTGTTGTTATTACAGACATGTGAACTAACCACAGACACTCTACTGTCCCGCAGTTATTACAGACGTGAACTAACCACATTGAAATACACGTTAGGCATACTAAATGTTCAGCGGTACAAAACAACACAGGCACAATTAATTATGTAAATTTAGAATTTAGAAGGAAAGAATCAGATGCATAGGATACAACACGTTTACGACAAGAACTATGAACAAACAATCACAATTACCACAGAACGTGTGCTGTAGCTGTGAATAAAAACGAATGTAACACTGGCAACAGTTGATAATGTAGAGCCATCTTACGTTACCGTGGAAACAGGAATACACAACTTCCGCAAGCTAGCAGCTGCCTGCCAGCCGTAGATAAGCCGAGGCACACAGCATGTGACTATAGGAAGCATACGTTCAGCCGTGACGCTAACTTACAATATGAATGCAGCTCGTTCATATAGTGACAAGCTGTTGTTTCACAACCATGGACAGCGCTGCACATAACAGGGGTAATTTTTCCCTCTCTTGGGTCTTTGCCGTGGGAATAAGCACGTTCACGGCCAAATTATCAACTTCCTCAAGCAGAACGTTTGCGTGTTAGATTCTCATAAGCTGTTCACCTGATGAACGAAACATGGTTTTGCATGACATTTCATAAATCAGGTGACTGCTGAGGCCATACTTAGTCAGATGTATTACTGACTGTTAGGTAGCCATTGTAAAGTGCAGTTTTGAAGCCACTAGAGGAAAATCTTCAGTCACAGTACACTAATGGTTGAAATTATTGGTTCTCAACCGTCTTTGAGTAATGGACCCTTTGTGGTGAGCTAACATAGCGATAAACACCATATTTGAAGCCCGTGCAAAATTAACTAAATAGCACAAAATCTGTCTGCTGAGCCGACCACCAATCGGAAGGTCGGCGGTTCGATCCCCGGCTCCTCCAGTCCACATGTCAGGCGTCCTTGGCCAAGACACTTAACCCCAAACTGCTCCTGAAGGCTGAGCCATCGGTGTGTGAATGTGTGTGTGAATGGGTGAATGCTGACATGTAGTGTAAAGCACTCTGAGTGGTTGGAAGACTAGAAAGACGCTATATAAATGCAAGTCCATTTACCATATGCTAGAAGATGCACTACTGTACACGTTAAATGCTTCCAGTGCACATTGGTACCATGGCTGAAATGTGATAGAGCCAGATTGCAGTCAGAGCTCAATGTAGCTGCATCCAGTCGACACACTGCACTTTGCACGCGTTTCAGCCCAGAGTTTCAGCCGTCCATCTCATGCAATCTGGCGTATACAGATATGCTTTGTCCGTCTATATTGGTCTTGTAAAAGAGCACGTTTTGCACCCACAACCCAAAGTATCTTTCTTCCAATTTACATGTGAAAATACTGTGACTATGTATTGGGCTGTCAAAGCTTGTCTGACTACTGCACAATAATCCTGTGGCTTAACGGATCGCTGGGTGCAGACTCTGAATGGAGGACTGCAGCTGCTGCTGACATGCTGCTTTCACTTCGCGACCGGTGCAGACGCATACTATCATTGAAGGCCTGTAATTCCAGTACAGGTAAATCTTCCAGTTCAGAAATAGTGCGAAGGTAAACTCAAGCTCTCTTTTGAATTTGTCACACAACTACTTCTATCACTTTTCGTGTGCAGTCTGTCACTAATGACTGCCTGCAAGGAAAGATTGTCAGCATCATTTTCCCCCATATTTGAATGTTTATCACGTCTCCCCCTCTCTATAATGGCTGGCTTTACACCCTTAACGCCTCGTCCACACTGGGAACATCAGGAGCGCGTGGCGGCTGTGTTGCCTGTTGTTTTTTATTTCGGCGTCCGTGTTAACAGATTAGAGCAGCCACACTGCCCGCATGAGACGGGCGCCTCGGCTGCGTGTCAGCTGCGTCTCTTCTAGAGATTCGAGGTCTCGCCTATTTTTGACGTGAGCCGCACGGTTCACAGCAACAACAGACAGTGAAGGTGATCTATTGACTGTATATTAACATCATAACTACACTTTCAATGTCTCTATCTGTAGAAAATGTTACGGAGATGAAAAAAAAATAAAGACTTATTTTTAAATCAACACTTCCTGCTATCATTTCAAAATAAAAGCCCTTAAGCGTCTTTTCTGTGGACAGAATTCCTTCATTTGTTAACACGAGGCTTTTATTCTGAAATGTGTGCCGTACAGTGTTCTAGAACATGCAGTGACTTGGAGAGCTTCGTGAATGAATATAGTAGAGTTTTAATTGTGGATTATTACTATTATTTACAAATTACCACACGTTTCTTAACCTTTCTCTGTCTAAAATAAATATAAATGACATTTATAATGAAATGAAATGGCCATTATGAAAGGCAAACTCTATGTAGAAAGAAAGGGCTGACAGCAGCAGCTGCAGAAGCGCAGCAGATAGGCAGCGGGTGTGAACACCCGACGCGTCAATCACGCAGCCGCCACGCGACATAGCCGAGCCACCACGCGCTCCTGACGTTCCCATGGTACGTGTCCACAGGGGGTTTTTTTTATAGCAAGGGGACGCACCGCTTCCCAGCATTGGACACTTGGTGGGCAGTCACTAGAAACAAGGCACTCGGCACCCGATTGGACGAACGCTTTCCCTCCGTGGGCTGCTGCTCCCAGCTTTCAAACCGGAAACAACATGGAGTCTCGTTTAAAAACTTTCTTCTTATTTCACGAAAATAGTTCAATGAAATGTGTTTCTGAAAACATTTGAGGCGAGAAATAATCCATGCAGTTGCTGAATCTGTCTTCATTTTGGTTCGACAACGTTTATTTTAAAAGATTTTCAGGAGTTTCGAGAGGCGGCGAGTCGCGTCGGAGGCCCGTGATTTGCATAAAGTAGACTAGCCCTCAACCTTATTCAAATGAGGAGCAGCCGTCGTGACGCTCCGTCTCTCGAATCGCGCCGCCACGCTACCAGAATGCTTTGCACGGCTGCTTACATAGACAATGAATGGGAAGCGTGGAAAGGATGGATCCTGTGGACACGTACCATCAGTGTAGACGAAGCGTTATTTGCATGCGGAAACAACTATAACCATAAAACCCTTTTGCCTCACTCTGATATGATCAGACCACTTGTTGCACAAACTAGTTTATTCCGAGCATACTGACACCTTCAGAGCCTCTATGCTGTCTTGAAAGGCTGCAATACCAGTGCAGACCCCCAGTTCAGAAACAGTGCTACAACAAAGAGGGTATATTTTTTTTTAAATGTCATGTTTTATGGTATTCTAGAACCAAACCAATGCCTATATGCCTTTCAGTGGCACTGCATGGTGAACGGTGTAGAGAGGATCAATTTCTCCTGTGCAACAGATTGTTGTTATGAGAGCTCGGCTTGAGACTAGCAGAGCAGAAGGAGGGGACTGATGCTTCTAAAGCCCAGAGGCAATCCACATACAGTATGCAAGAGCTACTACAATGGGTGGGAACAACATGCTCTCTCTCTCTCTCTCTCTCTCTCTATATATATATATATATCTATCTCTCTCTCTCATCCTTCAGCCTCTCCTTTTTTGTTGCCAACCCTGCCTGTGTCTAGTTTGCATTAACACATGTTGTTATTTCTCAAACCTTAAAATATGTTCAATCAAAAGAGATATGAAGCAGACATTATAGCTCTTACTGCTGATGTAGTGAGGTAGTTCTATATAACTATCATGTCAGACTGCACTTCATCCATCACCTTCTCTAATAAAAGTATGAAGGTGTGGATCCTGGTGTGGTGTGTAATCGATTCAATATGTGAACAATCATGATGAGGTTTTAGTAAACTGAGTTATATATTTTCTTGAATATTCGAGAGAGAGAGAGAGAGAGGCATCCATCCCTCCATCCATCATCCATCCAGCCACACGGTGCGCCCGCGGAAGCAACAGTTGGTGTCATGATATCTCAGCGATGCCTTCTAGAAACGAGAGCTGCTCTTTAAATCACAGCTGGTGAACTTCTAGCTGTGGGTTTTTTTCCACCCTGATCCACCAGCCTACCTTCTGCTGCCTCCTGGCCATGTCGGTGGGTTGCTTGGCGTTGAACGGATAGGCGATGCAGCGCATCACAAACACGTAGAGCTGGAGTCTCTTCTTCCTCTCCTCCTCCTCTCTTTGCATCTTCTCCAGGTCCTCTTTCTCCTTGTCGCTGCCCACCGACGGGCTGGGGCTGGAGGGTCGGCCACTGACACCGACACCACCTCCAGCACCGCTGCTGCCACTCCCGCGGCCCCGGGGCTGCAGACTCCCGTCGCCGCCGTCGGCGGAGGCTCGGCCGGGTGACAGCCGGGCTCCTCCGACGCTCTTCGGGGCCGCCACCTCTCTGCGCTCCTCCTGGATCTCATCCCCTTCCTCCTCGCTGGAAGACGGGTCCAACATGCTGCCGAGGAGGATATGAAGCTACCTGCTGCTGCAAAGGTATAAACTGGAAAAGTAGAAAAACAATGCAGCCACAGAGAGAGATCCAGAGATCCAGAGGAAGCTGCTGGAAACTGACTGAGCTTCTCTCACTGTTGCTTTTCAGGAAGAAAAAAAAACTACCGTCAGACGAGTGAATGTGAGCAGGAAGAGAGAATGAAAGTGTAGTAGAGTCTCTAGAGCAGGATGGATGGATGGTCTACAGATGGATGGAGGGTCTGGAGTTGGCTGCGTGATGTTCCAGCTTGTGAAGTGTAGCAGTCAGTCAGTCAGTGACACACCGGAGGGATTTATCATGGGAGCAGAGATAAAGGGGGAGGGGTCGCAGGGAGGGAGAACAGGAGGAAACGGTGATGTGTTGGTGGGTGGGGGAGGAAGAGGAGGAAGAGGAAGAAGAGGAGGGAGGAGAGAGGAGGAGGGAGGAGGAGGAAGAGGAGGAGGAGGCTGGGCTGGACTGGGAGCTGACCGTGGTGCTGAAACCTGATCCCCAGACTGATCTAGGACCAGTTTGATCAGGTTGTGTGAGCAGCACAATAGATGAACGGCCACCTGATGATCCATCTGAGTCTAAAGATTACAGGTTACCAGCAACCAGACCGGAATCAGAGCAGTCTGGCTTTCACAATAAAAGCTTCACCCTCTGATTTTACATAAATAAATGATGATTCAATTATTGTCTGGTACATCTTTCTACTTACTTATCCACAATACCAGAGATATTGGGATATAGCTTGTATTTCTGCTAAATAAATCAATCAAGCCATCTATTATACAATACTACTATTTATAAACCTAGATATCAATCAATAGGATGCATGAATCCAACACAGCAAACAGTACAATGCTATAGGGGAGACCGGGTATTGTTCAGCATCAGTAACTCAGTGGTTGTTCTGATACATCTCTCAAACTTTCATACACGGTATCCATATTTGTCTACTACAAATAAAACTCACTTCTACTCACGTCTACTATACACAATCACACATTATGTGAGTTAACGCCAAATGCAGAGTTCCCTCGTTACAACCGACCCACTACTGGGTGACACTCACTGGGGATAGATGTAACAATCATCTATCCAATTCACGCAAGAACTCTATTGAAGAATACAAGAATAAACTGTTTTGAATTAAAGGTCCCTGTCATTCTCATTTTCAGGATCATATTTGTATTTTGTGTTTCTACTAGAACATGTTCAAAAAATATTTTATTTTCCTCATACTGTCGGCCTGAATATGCCTGTATTTACCCTCTGCCTGAAACACTGTTTTAGCGCATTTCGACGGAATTGCGACGAAATTGCAACAAAATTGCAACACAATTTTCAAAAGAATTGCGTTGCTTGGCAACAGCTTGGGTCCATGTTTACTTCCTGTCAGCTGATGACATTCACATACACTGCAACCAGGAATAAACTGGGACACATTTAGAATGTTTACGTTTAAAACTGTGTAAAGGGTCTAAATATTGTATATTTGTGACATCACAAATGGACAGAAATCATGACAGCTTGTTCCAAATGCAGAGTTTCTGAACAAGAGCTGTGTGTATTTCTCTGTGGATTGAGCGTTTCAATACTTTCACAGTATTTACATAGGACTTAAGCATGCTTTATAATAAAAAAAACATGAAAATCTCATCAATCAAATCTTTTTTTATAATATGGGACCTTTAAGTGAACAGTTTAAAGTGACAAAAAGACAATTTCTTATACATTTTTAAATGAACTGTTACAACTAGCCCCACCCCAAGCAGCCATCACATAGCTAACTGTTTTAGCATGTTTGAAGTTTGCATGAATGCAAAGCATCATATTAAACTAGAGAAACTACTACTTTAGGTTATGTAAGTCAAACCATTGTATCTACAACAGAATGAATGTATAGGCAAACAATAATCTTGATAACAGTTTTTCAATTTCTTACATGAAAACCAATTTTTTTGGTCATAAAATTCATGATGTTACTCACAGAGACATGCCGCTTCTCCTGTGAGCTCAGAAAGCAAATGGCAGTGTACGATATTGATGACCTCACCACAGCTCTTTTCTGATTGGTCAAACTGACAGTGTTACGACCAACCCAGAGTTACAACACTACTCGGTATAATGTGGATATAGTTCATTAGTTAGTCAGTTAGCCAGTTTTTGTTTCAATGCCATCCCACATGATTACAAGACACATCGAAAATATAACAATATTAACAAGAGAAAGTGTTTGTTCAGTGTACTACGGAAGTGTTTGAAATGTTTTAGTTTACCAAAGTTGCCAGTTGGCAAAATGCAGTCCCCAGCGAGAGGATTTTGTTTATTTTTCACACTTTAAAATAAATGAAAAGAAACGTATCCTCATGCATTTTTTTTTTTTTTTTCCATCTGTAGCGAACTCGCATCGAACAGTGACTCTTAAACCTGGATATGAACTGAACTCTCCATGAATCGATGCTGATACTGTGATGTCCTGCATCAGCCTCCCGACCGTGGTCAGAAGGAACAGGGGAGACACCGGAGTTTTGGTTGGAGACGATAACGTTATTCGCTCCGGAGCCCCGTCTATTCACTCAGCAGCAGGAAAGAAGACACGGGACATTTCAAGTGGGGATGTTCCAAAGGTTTAGGGCAAAAGAGGGGATTCTGCTCAAAAAACGTACTTGATTTGTCCGACTCAAACAGCTGAACCCTCATTTTAACTTCAGCTTTAATTTTATAGCTTTTAGCATATTTTCACACAGAACGAGGGCTGTGGATGTCGTCCGCCATCAATTTATTTTCTTTTTTTTTAACAAAATGATCTCTTCACAGCCACTATAGACAGGAGGAATAATTACAGTGAACATTAACATTTTCAATCTCTTCATAGGCATGTAAGTAATGTTTTAAGACAGACTTTGAAAAAATATGAACATATCCTTTAGAGCTGCGATGGGCACCTCGCAAAAGGTCAAAAGAACATGACAGTGACACAATCCCTGCCAACATATCCACCGCACTGATAAGAGAGACTGAGTAATTAAATTCAATCGCTGTCACAACCTATATGTGTGTGTCAAAGGAAGGAGACCAAATACAAATGAAACAGGTCTGTAAGCGGTATGAATGGATGTCTGTGTGAGTGGAAGTAGTGGGTGAGTGTGTGGATGTGAAACACAAACAAAGAAAGATGTCAGTTGGCAGGCCAGGGAAAAGAGTGAGATCATTTTGCAGGTCTGGACCTGTATTCACAAAGGAACTTATCTTCCCACTAGGAGCCTCTTAAATGGCACTAAGTGTTTCCTCTTAAGACCTTTTCACAGAGCTGCCGAGAGCAACTTTTACCACAGAACCAACAGAACTCCAAAGATAAGAGAACGGCTGATTGACCCGTTGCTATTGTTGACTCGCCTGATATCAGACAGAATTGTCAACTCAGTTTCTATCTTCAGTCTGACCTTGCCTCTACAACTGATTTCTATGTGGGGTGGAGGGGGGATTCGATTTTCCTAACCAATCTTTAGAGACCAACGTATCCGCCGCAATAAGGCATTTCAAGTTGACACTGATGCGTAGCCATTGGTTTTGCCGACGGGAAGACATGAGAAGACATGCCGTCTGTAGCACACGGCTTGACAACGGCGTTAGTCCCGCCCCTGGTGCTGATCGCCTAATCATCAGTCCTCCCGCAGCGCTTATTGGTCGATTACTTTTTAACCAAGAAAATCTAGCCCGTGACGGGAGACTTTGACCAATCACAGGTCATTTCATTGAGAGAGCGTTCCTATTGGCTGTGCTCCGGTCATGTGACAGGAACTTGGCATTCCTCCACCAGATTTCACAATGGCGGCGGCGTCACAAACTTTCTCATTTTACAGCTAAACCGTGCACTAGAAGATGATTCTGAAAACATCTGAGGAGAGAAATAGGCATTAACCTAACAGAATATTGATTCATATTTGATCAGCACTTTCATATTATAGTCAGCTGTTCGTTCGTGTCCCGTGTTCACAACGGTCAGTGTCATTTTCACCGTACAAACATAGTAGTTTTAAGCCCAACCATGTAGTTCTTTCTTAAACCTAACTAGAGTGGTTTTGTTGCTGACCAAGTGACTCCAAGGGGAACTATTGTGGTTTTGATTCCAAAAATGGCGTGATGCCAGGGGGCGTGACGCCAGGGGGCGTGACAAAGTGGTGGTATGTGACAAGTTGGGATGAGAATGTGTTGGAATGATAGACATTTAAAATATGGTAGATGTTTCATAATCTACTATAGATTTCATACAGGAAACTAAAAAATATATTTACTTGTACATTATTGTACCGCATGTGATATTTTTTGTCAGTTGACCAAAATCTTGGGCAACTGAGTCATAGTAGTGCAGAGTTGTTCAAACCATCATCTCCTGTGTGATTGGTGATTGTTTTGAGTTTTTGGTGAGCAGATTCAGATTTTTATTAACTCGCCACCATCAAAATGTGCTTTTAAAAGTTATTTATCGTTGTATTATTCTAAAACATTGCCGTGACGAGGTGCATTACCTGCAGCAGCTGACTGGTCTGTCAGACTGAGGACCTACTTTTAGAACTAAAAGAGGTTGTGAATCACTTTTAGACCACAAACGTAGGCAACCTTAAAGGGACTGTTTGTAACTTCTTACACGTATAAATCATTGCGGGTCGGTGTCCAATGTGTGCTCGCGTGTGGCTACGCTGATCAGACTCAGACTCCAACACAAACTACAGCTGAAATATAGAGTGATATTGTGGTTTTAGCTGACGTGTGTCACCTCACTGTTTTGACCGATGCTCGTTGATGTCTATGTAGAGCGAGCACAAGCGCGAGCAACAGGACGTTGACTTTGGGCCAAAGGTCTCGCCGTTAACAAGCAATTTCTGATTCTTACATAGAGTCCCCTTAATTAGAGGACTACTCTTAATATTGCTTCCAGTAAAGACACCGCCTGGTCTGGACTTTTCCTGGCAACTTAAGTAATTCTGAGTTTGTTCTCTTGAACGAGGGGGAAAGGAGAGCGACTTAAATAGGAGGCAGTATAAAGCAGAATAATGTAGAGTGAATGCCTCTTGAATATAGGGCTGGGCAATATATCAATTTCATATTGATATTGTGATAATGTGATCAATTAGTGCTGTAAGATCATTTCTACCCACGTGGATCCAGGAAACAGGTTTACTGGCTGTACATGCATCACGTTGAGCAGGTTTTCAGGTTGTCATTAGTGAGCTTACTGGGGTTTTATTTAATCTCATTTCAACAGGACTGTAAGCGCCATTTACTAGTGCCAAGTTTATGTTTATTGTTTTGATAATATTATTTGCTGAAGTTCAGTGAGAAATATATTTCAGTTAAATGTGAGAGAATATTATGACTATATATGGTGATTCCTTCCTGTATGTTTACCACTGTGAATTTGAGTTTAGTCCTGTGAGGCTTCCGTACACACGTGACTTAGGGACAGGAAGTGAACTTTTATTGTGAAATGACTTTTATTGTGAAAAGGTTCAGTTGTAAATAAATGAGTTACCGGCGGAGCAACGCGGTTGTTTTACCGTTGCCGTTGCCGTTGGCGTTGGCGTTGGCGTTGCTACCGGGCCGACTCAACGCGTAAAACATTGTGATGTCGTCCTTGAAGTGTGGTTAATGACAGAAAGTAAGTTAAGACGAAGATGGAAGTATGAAGACTAAAGATAGCCATTACAAGGACACTGACTTTTATTGACTTAATGGCCACAGGTGTTGCTGTTAACAAGCAATTGCTGATTCTTACATAGTCCCTTTAAATTAGGACTGACATACTCCCTTACCTCAGCTAATTAGTCTTATTTTAGCCCATATGCCTTTACATACTGGGGGCGTGACAAATAAACCACACAAAATAATTGGCTGAGAACATTTTTGCATCAAATCTATATACAATATGTCTTTATTCGTGATGTGAAAGCGCTGAAAAAATTGGCATTTCTCATAAAAAAAAAATTTACGTTACTTTTTTGCCGCGTAATATTCAAGTTCTGTGTGAAAGTACTGATGACAAAAACAACAGCTGATATATAACCCATGGTGTACTGCAGCTCTGACAAGCTTTCAACTCCCCTCTCTGACTTCCTGATACACAAAAGAATAGCGCAGCCAACAACAGTAGACAAACAAAGACAGGGCCACACTGCACTATGTTTTAGTGCATCCTCTGTCTTTTGGTCTGAACAAGGGATGCTAATTTTGAAAAAAAATCTTAACCGATAACCGACTCTTGTTAACCTATTATTAACCGTTAACTGACAAGATTTTTGCCTTGCATGCAGCGGTGTACCAGCTGCAGTGTACGAGCACAACAGACAACGGAGTCCCCAGTTCACCCGCCAGGGAGCGTTAACTCAGCAGCTACGATGCTGCGTGTAGTGTCGCGAGCCACTTTCACAGTTAAAGTCTCCACCGCACATTTAGTTTAGTTTAGCAGGTTGTCAGCTGTGTGTCTGCCCGGCGTAACGATACTCTGTCTCCCCAGATTAACGTTAGCGATTTTCCGACAGAGTGTGTGTTTGTGCTACGTTAGCATCTGTAGCCCTGCTGGTAGCTTCGTGTTCGCCGCCGCTCTGTCATTGCGGCGTAACTTTTTGCAAGTGTCCGACAGACCGTGTGTGGCGGCGGGGAGTGTGGGGTTTGTTGGTGGCATTATAGCTGTGAACATAGGTGTAGCAGTGTGTGTACAGTTTATTTGTCGGTGAATAAATGCTACAAAACTACAACTCTGCTCCGCTCAAGCGAGCTATAGACAGGAGCCGACTTCCTGTATCCTGCAACTCCGGCTCCGCCTCTTTAGGTGGGCTCTTAAGGTGGACCAGCTTTTCTCCTTAAAGAGACGAGCCGCTCCTCTGAGTTTTTCTCAGCTTTTTAATTAATTATTAATATTTCTTTTAGCCGTTTTAACCGATAGCGTTAACCGGTTAAAAGGCTTAATGTCGGTTAACGGTTTAATGGTTAATTATTAACATCCCTAGTCTTAACTAGAATTTTAGGGCTACTTGTCACTACCTAGCTAGCCACATGCCTCTTACTTGCCCCCTCTTTTTCCTCAACCACTTCTGTGCTGTACTTCAGAATGGCCAACAGTGAAGGTCCATCCTTTTAGTGCAACACATACTGACCGTACATATTTGACACCAGTCAATCGATGCCCACAGCACACAGTGGACATACAGACAGAAGAAATCAGGATACATACATTAGCTGATAGAATTGTTCCTTTTCTGGAGAGATACCAGAGATAGGGCGGCTGTGGCTCAGAGGGTAGAGCAGGTTGTCCACCAATCGGAAGGTCGGTGGTTCGATCCCCGGCTGCTCCGGGTCACATGTCGATGTGTCCTTGAGCAAGACACTTAACCCCAAATTGCTCCCAGAGGCATAGCCATCGGTGTGTGAATGAGTATTTAGATTAAATCCTAATGGGCAAAATTGCCACCTTAGTAGCCTCTGCCATCAGTGTGTGAATGGGTGTGTGAATGGGTGAATACTGACATGTAGTGTAAAGCGCTTTGAGTGGTCGGAAGACTAGAAAAGCGCTATATAAGTCCAAGTCCATTTACCATACCATGCGTCAAGATGCGGCTGATTAGTGAGATGAAAAACAAAAGGCGAACAAACAAACCAGCGGGACTTCAGCTTGAGGAAACAGCACTGTCTCTGAGCCAAACAGCTAAAATTAGCTCACTTCAATGTTCAGCTGAATTAGACAAGGAGACATTACTGTTGCTTAGTTAAATAGCCACATTTGCTGAATCATCATTGGTGTCTGGAGTGTAATATGAGTGAGAGATGAGAGCGAGACAGAATGAGGAGAGGTAGAGACACACAGCTTGGTGCTCATATGCTCCCGGCTCATGACTCTCCAGTTGACAAAGGCGATAAAATCTGTTCAATCAGACGTGACGTAAAAGTAACAAGTTTCACACGTCCCTGAATGTTCTCACATCAAAATCAACAGCAAACAGAGGTATCATCACACTCAGGTAGTGCATCTGTTTCTCATCTGATTCAAAGAAACAGAAGGCTTCTACACAATCTTTTAAAACAGCTCCACCATCCTCTCTGCAGCTTAAAGACATTTTGTTTACCTCTCTCAGCACTGCAGTGTCAGCTTTAATGAACAACCAGAGCTGAATTTGTGTGAAGCCAGATATCAATGGGTGAAACCAAAGTACTGCACTGTCCATCTGCCATTGGCTGGTGGCTTGCAGGTACCAAATACTTTTTTTTTTTTTTACATTTTCGCTTTTGCCCATCACTGATATAACAAAATCATTTTCACCTCACTTTGTTCTGCTCCCATATTTTATATGCAGTTTAACAGAGGTTAAAGGCAGGGTTGACGATGTTCTCCAGTAGACACTATTTGTTCTATTGGTTGAAATGGTCTTTACACCCCGACAGCGATCCATTACTGATGAACTCTGAAAAAGGACCGGAAAAGAGCCGTCATCTGTAGCTGCTGTAATCCTGTAAAATCTACCAATCACTGCCTCGCGGTCCACTTGGAAAGAACCAATCAGATGCCTCCCTGCCTCCCTGCTCGTACTCTACCCTTGGCGTGCACCGACCTGAACTCGAAGAGCGTCGCCGCAAGTTTACTGGAGAAATGAAGAGAAAACTCAGCCCTGCAGTAGCACTGCCGTGGTTACTTGTCATGAGGTAGCGTTGTTGAGTTGAGGTCCTCTCTCCGCTCTGTGTCTGTGAAGTAGTTACGATGCGGCGGTGCTCGTGCATGTGAGTGTGGGGGGGGGCGTTGCCTTGGAAGGAGCCCCGAGGCAGATGGCCGCCTACCCAGAGCCCGGTTCTGCTCGAGGTTTCTACCCGCTAAACGGGGAATTTTTCCTGGCCACAGTGCATAACAATGCAATGCTCATGGGGGATCTCTTGTTGGGTCTCTTAACTATAGAGTACGGTCTAGACCTGCTCTATATAAGCGTCCCGAGATAACTTCTGTTATGATTTGATGCTATATAAAAATAAATTTAATAGAATTGAATTGAATTGAATTGAATTGTAGGGCCACAATGAAGTTGACCTTTGTGGTTTGAGTAATGAATGGATTGTCCTGATATGTGGTGCAGAAATTCAAGTCCCCCTCAGGATAAATTGTAATAACTGTTGACCCCCGGGGGGAGACCGTTCCACAGCCTAGGACCCAGGACAGAAAACGCACAGTCCCCTCGTGTTTTCAGTCTCGAACGGGGATACAACTAGCAGGGACGGTTCAGAGGACCTAAGGGGCCTAGTGGGGGTATAGGGCATTAGTAAATCACTAATATACCCTGGAGCAAGATTATTCAATGCCTTATAGACGAGGAGCATGGTCTTGAACTGAATCCTAAATTTAATCGGAAGCCAGTGAAGTGACATCAGAACCGGGGTGATGTGAGAGCGAGATGAGGTCTTAGGGAATAGTCTAGCTGCAGAGTTTTGGACTAACCGTAACCGGGTAATCGCGCCTTGGCTTAAGCAGGAATAAAGAGCATTACAGTAGTGTAAGCGGGAGGACACAAAGGCATGAACAACCATTTCAAACGGCTGAAAGGATAACAGTGGGCGTATTTTTGCGATGTTCCTCGAGTGGAAGTAGCAGGACTGAATAACTGTTTTTACGTGTTTATCAAATTTGAGCTGGTTGTCAAAAGTGACTTGTGATATGATTTTGGTGGTACTACACTGTATAATACTGAAGTTATTGAATGTTTATCCCATTAAAAATTCACCAAAATTATGCAAAAGCATATTTTTCCAAACTAAGTGTTGTAGTACAATTATGAGGAGAGCATTGATGTGTGAAGTAATTTTGGTGGTACTACACTGTATAACAGTGAAGTTATTGAATATTTTTCAGCGTTGCACTTTGTAGACAGTCCCTGACCACTCGTCTCACAGCCGGCTGCACATAGAGACCAATGTAATGTGTCCAGCTCGGAGGACTAAAGGCTCGTTGTGATTAAAATGAGCTTGTAGCTCGTTGTCTACCTTACTACGGTTAGAAAGAGCCCTCTGTGTTTTAACAACGTTTCGATTATGAGTTATTGATCCGGGAAGTTTGAATCTGTCAATATCTTTCACACTTTACCGAAGTCAATAACTTGACTACAGGAATGATTGGAGGAAGTGCACTATGAGGTAACTCGTTCCCTTGACTTACTAACTTGAGGGAACGAGTTAATAAAATGTTCTCGTAGAGGTCGAGGGGGGCTCCGTACTTTCCCAATGTAAGTCAATGGGAAAAAGTCTTTCTGGGCCCATGGCATCATGTGACCGACACAGAAGTTGCAGTACCTCCATTTAGCCACTACAAGATATTTTCTTCAAAGCCTGGCGCTCTTCCTGGGGCCTTGCGCTGTGTCCAGTTCTCTTTAAACATCCACGGATCAAGCGTACTGTCCAAAATGGAGGCTTGTTGGGAGAGGGAGAAGGCAAAGAAAACAAGTTTTGGATGGATAGGAGAGGGCATAGCAGAAAAAAATTAAAATTCACAGGATTTAATTCTGTCCAATTGTGTTGAGGCCTGAGAGAACGTACTGGATGCTGCAAAATGCTAATGTAGACATGGAACTACTGAATATTAAGCACAGAAATAAGACAGCAGATCTAGTCCAGGAGTATTACAACCACAGGGATAGGAAGTACAGTGATCATGTACAGACTTTTACAGATGGATCAAAGAATCCACAGACAGGCAACAGGGGCAGCAGTGATGATACCCAGCCACCAGATGGGGTTTAATAGGAGAACATCAGACTACTTGAGTGTGTATGCGGAGGAGGGGAGGGGAGAGAAGTGATTTTTAGGTTTCTGTTTAACACTGGATTAATTAAAGGTCCAATATTGTAAAAAGCGTCAGTTTCATGGCTTTTATATTATAAAGCAAGTTTAAGTTCTATATAAATACTGTGAAAGTATCGAAACGCTTAATCCACAGAGAAATACACACAGAAGAAACTGAGCTTTTGAAACAAGCCTTCAGGATTTCTGTCCATTTGTGATGTCATACATATACAATATTTAGACCCTTGACACAATTTTAAACGTAAACATTCTAAATGTGTCCCAGTTTATTTCCTGGTTGCAGTGTATGTGAATGTCATCAGCTGACAGGAAGTGCACATGGACCCAAGCTGTTGCCTAGCAACGCAATTCTGTTGCAATTCCGTCAAAATGTGCTAAAACGGAGCGTTTCAGACAGAGGGTAGATACAGGTATATTCAGGCTGACAGTATGAGGAAAATAAAGTTGTATTTTTTACATTACAGCATGTAAACATGTTCTAGTAGAAACACAAAATACAAGTATGAACCTGAAAATGAGCACGATATGGGACCTTTAAGATACTGTAGTAGAGTAGGGTTAGTGGACGGGTAAAAACAGACGGAGACAGCAATGTAACATAAATGATGCCAGCTGCCGTAAAACCCCAAAGAAGAAGAAGCAAAAGAAGAAGAAGAAGAAGTGTCCAAAATGTCGGAGTGTTCCTTTATCTTTGTTCCAATAAAAACGCCTGTCCTTGAACGCAGCATGACGTACCATGAGAGGTACGACGTGCGCATGGCCATGCGTACTGGCTGAAACCCGCCCCTTTTACAATAACCCTCAAACCCTCCACCTCCTGATGACTCCACTGCTCTCTCTGCTGTTGTAACGTCTCAATCTGACTCCACCGGACAGATACCGGCTTCATATCTCGGTCACTCGGTCACTCGACGCTGAGGTTTGTCTCCTCCACAGATCGGTCTGGTCTGTCTTCCGGGTGTCTCTCTGGTTTAGTCTCTGTGAGGACACTGAAGACACATTTCTTCATTCATCCATAACAACAATGGCAGCTCAGGATTTTAATTTCTTGCTGGCGACGGATTCTTACAAGGTGAGTTGACCTTTCTGTCCTCATGTCTCTTTTTTAATGTTAAGTTTATTGTTTCCCGGATACATTTAATAAAATGAGATTATATTGAGACACAGATCGCTACATCTTCTGTTCAGTGTTTGTCTATAACCCGTGTTCATCAGGAGAAACACCGCTGCGTTGTTGCTCAGATGAATGTTTCTACGGTCTAGTGACTATAGTTAGAGGTTGTAACGTTACGGGTGTTAAAACTGAAAGTAAGACCTAGCAGTAGAATACACTTTATTGTGTGTACAGTTCTTAGTGCTCTCTGCAGTTTGTTAAAACCAGGACCAGGGCTAGAGTAGTAGGTAGAGTAGTGTGTATATTACTGGGTAAAGTTCAAGCCGTTGGCATTTAATCAGAGTTGAATCCATGAAACCGTATCTGAGAAGATATGGGTTGGTATCTGTAAACCGATACCAGTGAAGTCTAATGTTTAAGTTTCGTTTTCACCAAATCGAAACTGTTCTTCACATTTTCCTGTACTGATGAGTAAACACGTCTATTATTCACATCTGCTCAAACCATCCATAAACCAGCTGAAGAAGTTAGATGAAGTCTCAGTGAGCAGCTTTTAGTCTGCTACAGGAGCCTATTGAATGACTTGGTGCTACATGCAGGGCCACATCTACCAGCTGCACACTCAGGGGCTCAGTAATGGCAAGGGGCCCAAAAAATGCATTGGGATGTCCTGTCCTGTGTAAACCTGTAAGACACATTTGTGTGTTTTTCTGCATTGCATTGTAGCTGTGTGGCACGTATCACAGAGCCCAACCTTTCATTGTCTGTTTAGCTTTCAGTATCACTTCAATCAATTCATAACCTAAATCCAGCTGTGAGTCATTCCACTGCTGGGCAGTCTGTGTTGGAATATCTGTGCTCAGCTCAGTGGAGTTAAGTGTGAGAAGCTTTGGTGTACAGAAGCCTGCTTGAAAGCATTTTATCATTTAAAGGGACTGTTTGTAACTTCTTACACGTATAAATCCTTGCAGGTCGGTGTCCCATGTGCGTTCGCGTGTGGCTACACTGTTCAGATTCAGACTCCAACACAAACTACACGGAAGCACCAAAACCACAGAGTTGTATCTAGTGAAGCCCGTCTGTTAAACAGTGTTGGCCGCGGGGAAGACCATAGCTTTGGTCTCCAAGGCCAGAGTCTCTGCTGTACTCTGCTCCTCTGCCTGCCTTCACTCACACACCTCGCTCTCTCGCTCCATTCTCACGTGCATGCGCGCACACTACTCACTGAAAAAGCCAACACTAGGATCAGCATTGATTCATGGAGAGACCTTCGTCTGGTCAGTTAACATTACTGCCAAGCAGCTGAAATATAGAGAGATATTGTGCTTTTAGCTGACGTTGTGTCGCCTCACTGTTTTGACCGATGCTCGTTCATGTCTACGTAGAGCGAGCACAAGCACGAGCAACAGGACGCTGACTTTCGGCCACAGGCGTCGCTGTTAACAAGCAATTTCTGATTCTTACATAGAGTCCCTTTAATTAGAGGACAACTCTTAATATTGCTTCCAGTAAAGACACCGCCTGTTCTGGACTTTTCCTGGCAACTTAAGTAATTCTGAGTGTGTTCTCTTGAACGAGGGGGAAAGGAGAGAGAACTTGAATAGGAGGCAGAATGAAGCAGAATAATGTAGAGTGAATGCCTCTTGAATATAGGGCTGGGCAATATATCAATTTCAGCTGACGTGTGTCGCCTCACTGTGTTGAGCGATGCTCGTTCATGTCTATGTAGAGCGAGCACAAGCGCGAGCAACAGGACGCTGACTTTCGTTGACTTAACGGCCACAGGTGTCGCTGTTAACAAGCAATTTCTGATTCTTACAAACAGTCCCTTTAACATCACAGCATGGTACAGCGATTTGAATGCAAAGAGCAAAAAACAAGCTCTCCAAAATTGTTAACATTGCAGGAAAAGTGATTGACATGTCACAAAAACAACATTGCAATATATTTGACAGAGCTGTACACAGAAAGGCTAAACACATAACTGCAGATACCTCACAGAGTTTGAGCTGCCTCCGTCTGGCCGTCGATTGACAGTTGCTTTGCGTGGGAACATAGTTTTTAGGAGACAGGGTTGATTCAGTAGATGCACTAAATAAATGCTTTATTGTCTCTGAACTACAGTCTGTCTTAAGTGGGAAAGAATGGTACGGTTAGGTTACAGCGTATCTAAACCGTGTTTGTGAACATGAATTCTGATGTGGATCATAGCCAGTAATTCACACCTTTTTTCCCTTACATAACAGTGAAGTTTTGTGCATCACAGAGTCCAACCTTCCATTGGCTGTTAAGCTTTCAGTTTCATTTCAGTCAATGTGTAACCTAAACCCAGCAGTGAGTCATTCCGCTGCTCGGGGCAGGGTGTGTTGGTATATGCTGTAACTAATGCTCAGCTTAGTGGAGTTAAATGTCAGATGTCAATGCTAGATGCCATCCAAATGTTTGCACTACAGACAAATGTCAAAGGTCTGGATGATGACCAACCAGTCTTTATTTATTAGCGATGAGGATCCCTGAAAACAAGTCCAGAGCAGCAGCAGCAGCACAGCCAAGAGGATTCCTCCAGTGTTTCTGTTATCACAATCACATAAAAGAATCGGACATTGTGATGAGATCATTTGAAAGTCCACGGGGCTTACAGGGCTACTTTACATGAGTTTTTTTAAGGAGTAAACACTGTCTTTTCATTGGAAATTAGTCCTTCATGTTTGGCATACACCTGATTTGCCTCCCATGTAGTTATTGAAACTTTTTTTTGTCCCAGAGTCCCAGAGCATTGATGATTCACTTTTAGTCACATAAAGTATGTCGTCTAAGGACACTTAGGGCCCTATTTAAAAAGTCTATAGTTCATTTTCTAAAGTGCATGGTGCAAGTTCATTTAGGGAGTGTCCAATTCCACTTCTGCTAGTTTAACACCTTCTCATTCCACCCTCTTTTTATTTTTTAGAGAGGTCAGGGTGGGGGACAGGGGATGTTCAGGGGGAGATAGCAGGTCAACAGTAGATGTCACATAGAAGTGGTTTACATCATCTGAAAGCTGGGAACCTGAAGATTAATTTGAGATGTGAGTTCAGCACTGTGTGTCAAGTTGTTCTAGTCATTAATAAGAAATATTAATTAATTAATTAATTAATGAGAGAATGCCTCTTCAATATAGGGGTGGGCAACATATCAATATCATATTGGCATTTTGATAATGTGATCAATTAGCGCTGTAAGAGCACAAATAGAGACTTGTGCTTTAAGCTGTCATCATTTCTTCCCACATGGATCCAGGAAACATGTTTACTGGCTGTACACACATCACGTTGAGCAGGTTTTCAGGTTGTCATTAGTGTGCCTACTGGTGTTTTATTTCATGTCATTTCACAATACAACTCGTGTGGCGTGATACAATTAGAAAGTGATAAGTAAATATTATCCATACTAACAGTGATTATCAGAATTACATTGGGGTATGATTCTTGCTTGGGGTGCGAGAGGTCCGGGTTCAAATCCCGGACGAGCCCCCAATTCACGTTATGACCCGGCCTGGGGGACTGAGGGAACCCAGTTTTTTTTAATCGGTGTCTTGAGGCTGGAACCAATCAGCTCCCTGGATCAACCTACACACCTACACCCAATCAGCCACCCAGCCAAGCTTACCTGCAGCTCATCACACCCACACGCACACACACACATCACAGAGAGAGAGAGAGAGAGAGAGAGAGAGAGAGAGAGAGAACAAAAAGATCCAGCACAGAGCACATTACAGCACATACACAAAATACAGAAACAAATGTTCATATAACCTCGGGGTCGTAACATGTGTTTAAATCCGACTCGGTTAGCCCGATCTGCTTTCGAGACTTTGCCTGCGGCTTGCTGGCTGTGCTTGATTTCCGTCTGTCTCTTGTTTTTCAGATCACACACTACAAACAGTATCCTCCAAATGTCAGCAAAATCTACTCCTACTTTGAATGCAGACGCAAGAAAGGCTCCCAGTTCAATGAAGTGGTGTTCTTTGGTCTTCAGTATCTGCTGAAGAAGTACCTCATAGGTACATTCACATCCTCCCCCTCTGATCTAAGAAATTATTTTTAGAATAGGCGACAATGACACATTTATACTGCGTGAACAAAACTAAACTGCATGTGATTATCATAAAGTGGGCATGTCTGTAAAGGGGAGACTCGTGGGTACCCATAGTGACTGAGGTTGTAGTAATCTGCTGTGTTCTCCACAGGCCCGGTGGTCACAGAGGAGAAGATTCAGGAAGCCAAGCTCTTCTACCAGATGCACTTCAAACAGGCCGTGTTCGACGAGGAGAGCTGGAGGAAAATCCTTGAGGTATACAGAGAGAGTTCCAACGGTCAGTCTGTCCAGACGGATTCATCGTCACACATCTAACCTGAAGTAAATGTTGTCGTTACCATGTCAGAAACACGACGGCCGTCTTCCGATCCGGATCAAAGCTGTCCCAGAGGGAAGGATTATACCGAGAGGCAACGTGCTCTTCACCGTGGAAAACACAGATCCCGAATTCTTCTGGCTCACCAACTACATCGAGGTAAACCCAGACATGGGTTTTTAGTGTTAGACTTTTTAGATGATGGAAGGGTTGAAGTAGCAGATTAGTCAGACAACATGTTCTTACTTACTACGGGGCTACACCCAAAAATGACCAGGGGAATTGCATGTTCATTATGTCAATGTCAGTGATCAAATGACCGAGGTGGGACTAAGTCATCGCTTCGCATCGTTTTAGCCACAAGTCTCCAGTCTTTGTGCTCAAGTCCCAAGTCATGACGGGCAAGTCTCGAGTCAAGTGCCAAGTCCTAAACTTTGAGTCTCAAGTCCTAAACAAGTCATAATGCGCTCTTCACCAAATGTAATGCCATTTTAACAACAGAGTAATAATTAGAAAAATGAATGAATGCTTTTTAAAATTAGTGATGTCATAGGGTATAAAGTCTGGAGGGAAGTTCATCCCAAAGTGGCTGCTGTATTGATCCCCTCCACCTTACAGAAGGAGCTTCATTGAGCTGAGAGTGTGACTAAAAACAGAGTTCACTATACCACAGAGGCGGGGGGGGGGGCTGGATTGGAATTGGGCAATAAAGACAGACAACCATTCACGCTCACATTCACATCTACGGACAATTTAATAACCTCTGCACCACCGTGCAGCCCTTTACCTACCTAATCTTAATCAAATATAACAATTCCAGCCTGACGAAATATCAAAAACTGACAAACTGTAACATCAATAAATAAATGGGATGCTTCTTATTTCTTATTTGTCTGTCGGAGGCTGTAGGCTACAAAACTTCAACCTTGGTGGAGGTCTGCGCTCTCCGAGTGCCATTCTAGTTACTGTTATATTCCATTTCTGCCGATAGTTCCCCCTCAATGCTACACACTGTTCCTTTAAAACTTCTCCAAATAGAGATTTAGACAGTTACTCCCTCAGGTGAGAGACTTTGGCCCTCTGGCCTCTCACTCCTCTTCTTCTCACCGACTGATCACTCACTGTCTGTTCTTGTTTCTCCCCCCTCCTCCCCCCCACCTGCTGACTGTAGACCATGCTGGTCCAGATGTGGTATCCCATCACAGTGGCCACCATATCCAGGGAGTTTAAGAAGATCCTGGCCAAGCACCTGAAGGCCACCTCGGGGAGCCTGGAAGGTCTGGACCTGAAACTGCACGACTTTGGCTACAGAGGAGTCTCCTCACAGGAGGTCAGCGACACTTTCTGTCCTTGTTTTTATTTAGTGACAAACCAGCATTGAGGTGAAGAAAGCTTCTCATTTTATCTCTGTCTCTTGCACCTTGTCACCACTGATGTTGCACTGTACTTACATGCACTAAAATGGTTGGTTTAGGATAAGAGAATCACCTAAATGCCTTAACATTGTGTGAATAACTGGTTTGTATTTTCACAGATCGTTGACATATTCATGGCCTATGAAACAAGTGATCATCTCGTGATATCTGCTTTGTGTATATGGCTGTGTCATGCTGATGTTATCAAATTATTGCACCGCATCTCAATGGTCACGTTACTGATTAAAGGCACAAAGGTTAGATTAAGAGGACTCAATGAGAGTCAGAGGGAAAGTCTTACATAATGAGCATAAAGCTGGAATGTGAATTCAGTTATTCATCTTGTGTAGAGCTGAGCCGCTAAACAGGTGAAAGGGTTTCATTGTACGAGGATTCTAAAATAAAATTCTCATAGGTACAATTTAAAGGTCCCATATTGTAAAAAGTGAGATTTCCATGTCTTTTATATTATAAAGCAGGTTGAAGTGCTACATAAATACTATTAAACTATCAAAATGCTCAATATACGGAGAAATACACACAGCCCGTATTCAGAAATTGTGCATTTGAAACAAGCCGTTAGGATTTCTGTCCATTTGTGATGTCACAAATATACAATATACAATTTAGACCATTACACGGTTTTAAACATAAACATTCTAAATGTGTCCCAATTTTATTTCCTGTTGCAGTGTATGTTAATGACATTAGCTAACAGGAAGTAAACATGGACCCAAACTGTCGCCTAGCAACGCAATTCCGTTGCAATTCCGTTGAAATGCACTAAAACGGAGCGCTTCAGACAGAGCGTGAATACAGGTATATTCAGGCAGACAGTATGAGGAAAATAATGTGTTTTTTTAACATTACAATATGTAAACATGTTCTAGTAGAAACACAAAATACAAGTATGAACCTGAAAATGAGCACGATATGGAACCTTTAAAGGTTGATGTGAACATTTAAACGGCAGCAGCAGTGTGTTTATGATAACATGAAGGGAGACTAGTGTCAATGCAGTGTTATCCTTATTGTCTGTGCGTGTCGTTAAAGAGTTGGTCAGCGCATCGTCCGTCTGTGTACTGAATCAGCGGCGTCACTGGTTACATCGGAGCTCCTCTCATTAGTAACTGGGAGCACCTTTATCAGCTCAGCTTAGTTCTGATTGCTGTCGAACATATCAGACACCCACTTATTCATCAGAATTGTTGAGAAAATGTGTTGAGAAATATTGAAAATACAAAAGTACTGGATGGAAGACAGTCCTCTTAGTCACTTATGAAGCACAAAAATCATGTCAGGAATATCAAGTTCAAGTTTATTGTTATATGTATTAAAAATAAAATTAAATGTTTGTGCTCACTGGCACTCTGCATTACACAGGGGGCACACATCCCAGACAACAATGAACAAGAAACGTTACACACAATATATTCTACAGGGATTAGGGGGTTTGACGATCCACTCAGCTCACGATCTCGATACGATACACGATATTATAACAATAATTTGAAAACAACTTGAATGATGAATTGATGAATTGATGAATGATGACACCTGCTACTCTGAGCTGACTCCTTAAGATGCATTCACTGTCAGATTGAAGCGTCCGTCGTCCGACTATCTATTGATAACATGCCGCAAAACTGAACTAAATGGGTTTTATGTCTGTAAAATAAAAAGAAAAGCTAGTCGATGGTGAGGTGGGGGCGGTGCTTCACCTACTGGTCTGAACTCAGAGCGCCCTCGTCTGTTCAAACAAAGTACTGAAAAAGACGAGAGAATGCAGATCAGTGCTTGTATGACTAGATGTACCTATGATGCCCTGATATCGCAATTCAGTTTTCCGTCTCTACGATGCATATCGTCACGTTTTGATATCGCGATATTTTGTGGCATGGTATTTCATCACACCCCTAACAGTGATAGGTTACATGTGCGGTGCGAGGAAAGAAGCTGTTACTGACTGGTGCTCCGGTAACCTACCTAACATATCTTTTTCACCTTTTTATAAGTGGTGATACATAGCATGATGGTCTAGGATCAGGGCTAAGATCAGTTGTCGTGCAGTATGTTACCACCAGCTTAAAAAGCTCACTGACTCAAAATCCACAGAAACAATCAGGATGTAATAACCCTGTAACTGATCAGTGGTCGCTGAATTATTTTCCTTTTAAACTGTGTGCTTGGTTTTAAACAGCGAAGTGATTGATGGTTTCCATCTTTCTCCAGTCTGCAGCGTTAGGCGGAGCAGCTCACCTGGTTAACTTCTGCAGTACAGACACAGTAGCTGGGCTGCTGATGGCTCAGAGATACTACAGCTGCCCGATGGCTGGCTTCTCCATCCCAGCAGCAGAGCACAGGTATAAAACACACACACACACACACAGTGATATTCATCTAAATCACCGATTAGAATGTGCATATCATAAATGTAGTCTGTGGCCTATATACACTGTATACAGCTAGAGACCACCTTGGAGAAGTTAGAGGAAGTAAACACGTGTGATTACGTCTGGTTTTTCAAAATCGGGTGTTAACAAAGGGAACTGTATCTACAAAATACATCTATGGAAATAAGATTGATTGGATTATATTCACCAGAAGTATAAAACATTACATGTCCCTTATAAATTAAAGGGAAAATACCACTAATTTGTGAAGGAAATGTCTTTATTCTTTGATTTTTGTGTTGCTGGAAAAAATATAATAAATAATTCCTGACAATAACTGATATATTTGACTTCAGGACATCTCTGACTACATACATGCTGAAAATCAAACATTCTTACTGTAAATATATATACATATAAATGTCACTAATTTGCACAGTTGAGTTGTTAGTGAACTGTGAGGAAACACAGGAGTAGCATCTCCAATGGAATATTACGACCAGTATTAATATCTCTATTACCACAAGACTGAGTTCATAACTTCACTCCTGTCATCCAGCACCATCATCTCCTGGGGGAGGAACAGGGAGAAGGAGGCGTTCGAGCGAGTCCTCGAGCAGTTCCCCTCGGGGCCGGTGTCAGTGGTCAGCGACAGCTACGACATCTTCAACGCCTGTAAACACATCTGGGGAGACAAGCTGAAGGAGCGAGTCATGGAGCGCAGCGAGGACTCGTGTCTGGTCATCCGGCCGGACTCCGGAGACCCCGCGGAAACTCTCATCGAGGTAAATAAATTTGCCCCGATAGGATTACAGTGCAGCAGTGCCGTCGACAGCGCTCTCCCTCAATACTGCTGGTGATTACTAGTAAATGATTCAATGTCGATTAACTGAGGTTGTAAGATGTTCAGACTGCTCCAACTTAGCATGGCTGATGCCTACATGTATGAACTGAACTGAACTGAACTGAATAAAACCATTGAAATGTCACCTGTAGGTCATCAAGATTCTGGACGAGTGTTTTGGCTGCTCTCTGAACTCTGTGGGATACAAGGTTCTGCCTTCTTACCTGAGAATCATTCAAGGAGACGGCATCGACCTTCGCTCAGTGGAAGAGGTGAGAACAAGTGTGGTTGTTGTACTGCTCTGGGATCATCTTGACTCTACTTTATACTGTACATCTTGTTTTGTATATGAAGTTTTTATATTCCCTCCTGTTGCAGATTCCCTGATTTGATCATTACTTCAGCTATTAGAAACATTCTTACCTGACCCAAATGAAGAAAATTCAAGAAACAATACGCCAACTTTCACTGTAATTAATAACTGAAAAGTTTTAAGATTCTACAATCACACTGAAATTCTTCACATAGGGGCTTTAGGTACCTCTTCATCCACAATGGGAACGTCAGGAGCGGCTGCGTTGCGTGGCAGTTGCTCGGATTTTGCGTTGAGTGGCGGTTGCGTCGCGTGGCGGCTGTGTTTCAGCTGCGTTTCTGTTGCTGCAGCTGCTGCTGCCAGCTCTTTCTTTCTACATAGTTTGTCTTTCATAACGGCCATTTCATTTCATTATAAATATAATTAATATTTATTTTAGACGGAGAAAGGTTAAGAAACGTGTGGTAATTTGTAAATAATAGTAATAATACACAATTAAAACCCCGTACTATATTCATTCATGGAGCTGTCCAAGTCACTGCATGTTCTACAACACTGTCCTGCACATATTTCAGAATAAAAGCCTCGTGTTAACAAATGAAGGAATTCTGTCCATAGAAAAAATACTTGAAGGCTTTTATTTCGAAATAAAAGCAGGAAGTGTTGATTTAAAAACAAGTCTTTACTTTTTTTCATCTCCGTAACATTTTCTACCGATAGAGACATTGAAACTGTAGTAATGTTGTTGGTATGATATCAATATACAGTCAAATGATCACTTTCATCACTGATGCTCGTCCACACTGGGAACCTCAACTTTTCTTCGTCCTCAACTTCACTCTTGTTCTTGTTTTATTTTGTTTCATCTTGTACTTATCTTTGATTCTTTCACAACAAGTGTACCACCAAAGCGAGCCTCTATCATACAGCATGATAGAGAACACGTTTTACTAATACAACATGATAGAGAACAAGTTTTGCACATCAGATTGTTGGTGGACGGCACTTTTTCATCACGATCAACCAACAACAGGGAATATCCATGGCTGGGATTAGCTGTTGATGTACCTGGAATACGGAGGAGACAAAGGAAGCCGGGATCCTAGTCCGGCGGGAGAAACGTGAAAACCGGCCTCCTCTGCCGAGTATCCTTCCAGCTAATGTCCAATCACTGGATAATAAGCTGGATGAACTCCGGAGCAGAATGTCTTTCCATATTTAGAACTGTAACGTTATGGTTTTCACAGAGACTTCTCTCGACCCCCCCGACCACATAAACACATACACGGATGTTACATCAGCAAACGTGTCGATGATGCCGTACCGACGATTACTGTACGGACATTCCCGAATCAGAAGCCGTGGGTTAACGGGGAAGTCCGTGCTAAACCTAAAGCACGGACCGCTGCCTACAACTCAGGATGATATTGGTTAGTACAGGAAATGCAGGTATGCGCTCCAGAGAGCTATTAGCAAAAAGAGAATACAGGGACAAGTTGGA
Source organism: Sebastes fasciatus (assembly GCF_043250625.1). NCBI lineage: Eukaryota > Metazoa > Chordata > Actinopteri > Perciformes > Sebastidae > Sebastes > Sebastes fasciatus. The sequence continues at coordinate 41,186,629 of NC_133795.1, read as the reverse complement.
GTGTGACTACCAGGGCTCCAGCACCAGAAACATGTGGGCTGGACTAAGAACCATCTCAGACTACAAGAGGAAAAACGGCAGTTCTGAAGTAATGTCTGCATCTCTCCCAGATGAGCTGAACACCTTCTATTCACGGTTTGAGACCAACTTTCTTTGTTTTTTCCGTAGATTCTTCAGAAGCTGACTGATGAAGGCTGGAGTGCTGAGAACATCTTCTTCGGCTGTGGCAGCTCTTTGCTTCAGAAGCTCAACAGAGATACTCTCAACTGTGCCTTCAAGTGCAGCTACGTGGAGACAAACGGCAAGGGGGTGAGTGAGAGGGTTCAGGTTTGATTTGGACGCTGCAACATTAACTCGCATTAACAGATGAACATCAACAGATTATTGTTAATATGACCTGTCTGGTGAAATGATTAACACTAAAGCCTGGAGCACACAGCGCGCTTCATGCTCGCGTGACGGCAACGTCGCGTGTTGTTTTTTATTTCGGCGTCCATGTTAACAGGTTAGAGTGGACACACTGCCCGCATGAGACGCACGTCAGACGCGCGTCAGACGCACGTCAGACGCACGTCTATTTTATAGAATAGAAGGCTCGCCTATTTTTCACGCTAGCCGCTTACCTCTCGGCTGCGTCTCCCAGCAGCAACAGACAGTGAAGGTGATCTATTGACAGTATATGAACATCATACCAGCAAGATTACTACAGTTTCCATGTCTAGACATCTGTAGAATATGTCACTGACCATCAATATTTTACACTTCCTATCTAGATTTCAAAATAAAAGTCCTCTAGCGTTTTTAGTGCACAGAATCATTCATTCATTAACACAATGCTTTTATTCTGAAATACTCTAAATAAAGCAGTTGTCTGCTTGCAGGTTTCCATCAAGTTAATATAGTACAGGCTTTTAATTATGTAAACACTGTAGTAGTCATAGCAGAAACCCTACATATGCTATACATATAATAGACTGGGTTAATAGGTTACAAGAACATCAGGTGATAGTTGGCAGTATTTTTCCGATGCTCTCTCTCTCTCTCTCTCTCTCTCTCTCTCTCTCTCTCTCTCTCTCTCTCTCTCTCTCTCTCTCTCTCTCTCTCTCAACAAACACCACGTAACTTTATTGTTCTTTCTTTTAGAGGTGTTATTTAATTTTTTTAAAGATATTTAATAATAATTTTCGTTTTCTAAAGGTTAACAAATAACGAAACTGTTTATTTTGCTTTGTTTTATAATAATAAAAAAACAAACACTTTACTTATATTTATCATTCTGAAATACTTCAGGTGTTTTTCTCCATCAAGGCGCAGTTCAGCAACAAGGTGGTGAAAAGCTCCAAGTTGCCTGAGATGTCGGAACATCAGCATTTATAATGTAAATTGCTGTCCCGCCCCAGATGTAAATTAAGTCGTTTTCGATAAAAGCCGCAACCTGGAATGCTGTAGAACAGGAACCCGAAACCCCCTGGAAATGTTGTTTAAAACTGTGCCAGTCAAAGTGAAGAGGGATTGCTGTAGGCTCTCTCTTACTACTAATGTATGTATTTATTTTTTTGTATTAATATATAGCCCACAGAAATCCCTCTTCACTGACAGAAAAGAGGGATTTATATGGGCTATATATTAATATTTATGTATGAATTTATTTGCTTGTTTTTAATAATATTTACAAATTACCACACAGTTCTTACCCTTTTTTGTCTTAAATAAATATAAATCACATTTATTATGAAGTTAAATGGCCATTAAAAGGCAAACTCTATGTAGAAAGAAAGGGCTGTCAGCAACAGCAAAAACACAGCTGACAGGTAGCTCCGGGACGCTCCCGAGACGTGGGTAACTCGCGTCTAGTGTGAACACCCTAGGTGGGCATGACGCGGCCACGACGTGACGCTGCCGTCAGGCGAGCCTGAAGCGCGCTGTGTGGCCCGGGCGTAAACCCTTCAGAGATTTAATCAGGGCTGCAACTTGGCCTTCTGCTTTTAGAGTTTAACCATCGGCCACCAACAGGAGCAGCAAGCAAAACCTGTTCCAGTGTCCATAATTGCATGTGACACAGACTTGGAAGAAAATGTGAACCTGTCCTTTAACACTAACAGTGGTCATCATCCAGCTAAATGTGCACTTTTATAGACTTTTTATAGATTTGAGACTGAGTCAGACTTAATTAAGGAAGTAGACCTTGCAGAGCTACATCCTGGCTCAGCTTTGACCTTCTGCCATACTTACTGTTATTATGCAAACACACAGTTCTGTAATGCAATAGATCCCTCTTCCAAAGAAGTGGTTTAGTAATTGTGTGTCATAGTTACGACACCATTTGACTCAGTCAATTCAGACATTTTCGGGGCACAGTAACATGAACTGTCCAATCACACAGGTTTTGAACAAATGTCAAGTTATGGCAATTATGAAACCACTTATTTAGAAGGGGAACTTGTGTAATACTGTACATCTGTTCTTGTCATTCATTGTATTACAGAAGCTGATAGGAATGAGGTCAAAACAACAAAATCAAGACCCCAAATCTTCCCTTTGTGACAAACTAACTGTCAGCTATAAAGCTCCTGTACTTACTACCTGTTACACCTCCCACAGCATGAATACCACGGCTTTGTCGTGGTATTAATTGTTCCATCTGTGATCAGAGTTGCTTCCCTGTATGGCACAGATACAGTAATCCTGGTTTTCAATGAGCTCACCAGCATTTGGAGCAGCTGATTTCACTTCGCTGAACTAGTTTGGCCTGCGTGTGTTTCTTTCAGATGGACGTGTACAAGCAGCCGGTGACCGACCCATCCAAGGGGTCAAAGAGGGGTCGGTTATCACTGAGGAAAAACTCTGATGGCTTTTTAGAGACGATAGAGAGAGGGGCGGGCAAGCCTGAAGAGGTCAGTCCCAGCACTTTACTCTCACTGATGTTAAATAAGGATTATCACCGTTTTACAGGCCCATGGCCCGCAGTTTAGTTTGTAGTGAAAGCTTTCTGTTAAAAATGTGTCGTCTCAAGCAAAGACACTCAAGCGATGTCCCTTGAGCTGCCATGAAACACGTTTTCATGTGCACCAAATTTGACAAAATCCAGTATCTGGAGAGAATTATGAGGCACATTTAAAACTAAATCATAGATTTTTTTCTGTCGTTTCTTTTTTAAATTGGATACAGCCCCGAATGTGTTTAACAGTTTTGTCATTAAACTTCATCGTCCCGTACTTCCTGATTCATCTGTGTGTGTGTGCTCTGCGTTCTGCAGGACCTGCTGGTGACTGTGTTTGAGAACGGCAGCCTGGTGCAGGACTACTCCCTGGAGGAGATCCGGAAGAACGCTCGGCTGACGGACGAGGAGGTGAATCCCACCCTGCACAACAGTGAACAGGAGCTGCAGCACAATCACATCATCAACGGGATTCACTAGATCCACCACAGGGCCTCTCACAATGCAAATAATACTTCAGGTTTTTAACAGGGGTGCGAGGCACCAGTTTTAAGTATGAACTGCACATGTTGAAGGGGAGCGAAAAAGCTGTTTCTCACAAGACACTAACCTTTACTACGACAAAATATGAGTACAGTGTTATTGATTACAGTAATCATCAGGTATGGGTTACACTTGCTAGTGTTTGATAGCACGAATGCTTGATATACAATATTTGATTTAAGGTCAGTGTCCAGCCTGGTCTGCTAAAAATGACATTCCCATACAACAAAACTGCACTGTCAATTACGTTTCGAGGGGAAACGTATTTTCTCCCAGATTCCGTTTATCACAAAACTTTCACCCAGGAGGCCGCTGGTCATCTCCCGTGTGAAACCAGAAGTCAACGTTGACTTATTTTAATTTACGACTGTGACGTCAATAACGTAAAAAACATACTTATTTTAAGTCAAACCGTGAATTTTTTACTAAACATAACCAAGTCGTTAGTTGTTGCATTTTTGGTTTTGTTTTCTTTCAATTTACAAAATTTAAAGGGACTCTATGTAAGAATCAGAAATGTCTTGTTAACAGCGACACCTGTGGCCGTAAAGTCAAAGAAAGTCAGCGTCCTGTTGCTCACGCTTATGCTCGCTCTACATAGACATGAACGAGCATCACTCAACACAGTGAGGAGACACACGTCAGCTAAAAGCACAATATCACTCTATATTTCAGCTGCTTGGCAGTAATGTTAGCTGACCAGACGAAGGTCTCTCCATGAATCAATGCTGATTCTGTGTTTTCCTGCTGCAGCCTCCCGACCGCGGTCAGAAGGAACAGGGGAGACACCGGAGTTTTGGTCGGAGACGATAACGCACGTGTGCGCGCATGCACGTGAGAGGTGGAGCGAGAGAGCAAGAACGAGCGCGGTGTGTGAGTGAATGCAGCAGGCAGAGGAGCAGAGTACAGCAGAGACTCTGGTCCTGGAGACCAAAGCTACGGTCTCCTCTGTGTCCTCTGACCGCGGTCGGGGGGGCTGAAGCAGGAAGAGTTGACACTGTTTAACAGACGGGCTTCACTAGATATAACTTTGTGGTTTTGGTGCTTCCGTGTAGTTTGTGTTGGAGTCTGAGTCTGAACAGCGTAGCCACACGCAAGCGCGCATGGGACACCGACCCGCAATGATTTATACGTGTAAGAAGTTACAACAGTCCCTTTAACCACATGTTTAAAACTGCGACTGTAATCTGGAAGAAAATATGTTTCCCTCAAAATGTTATTGAGTTGTATGGGAATGTCATTTTTTAGTAGGCAGGGTTGCGACGTCAGCCTCATATATCAGCAGAACAATATGTTGCTGCAGCCCCACTTTCTATCCTTTAGTTCGGTTTGTGTTTAGGTAACACATCCACGTACCAGCATATCAATGAAGACATCACAACACTGACCAGTAGTGCAAAACAAGCAGATTCTGCTGCACTGCAACAATGAAACCTGTTGTTTCTGTTTCATGATTTCTGATGCCACTGGCCCACAAAGTACCCTCTATGAAACCCCCGGTGTTTAATGAATTAAAAAAAATACATTATGAAGTGGATATTAATATGAATAAATTGTGTAAAATATATAAATGAACCAACAATTTGTGAAATAATTGGAGAAATTGTTGAAACTCAACTCATTATTATTATTATTATGAATTGTTATATCATTATTAATCATCAGTTTTATGAGAGTTCATTTTTCAAAAGTCAGGTTTTATTTCATAATCACATAATCTAAGTGACTTCTCATGACAGCGGTGTCGTCACCGCCTTCTCTCCTGTCAGCTGATCACGTAACCCCCCGTATCGGCAAAATTTGAGATCGATCTATTGAATCCTCTGGGAGTTACCTGTGAAGTGCCTAAAATGCCATATTGTCACATGATCTATGACCTCATCGTTCAAGGTATCTTGGACTATTCCTTCGCAATCTAGCGTCACATTAGATGTAGGGCTATAACATCCAAAACAAATCCGATAAACCCTCTAGGAGTTCGAAAAAGTTTGCATAAAATGCTTTGCAATCCCTCAATATTCAAAATGGCCAACTTCTAGTTGGGCGGAGCTAATGAAAGCTGATGGCAAATACGTCCGAAATGATGAGCAATGTGGGTACCAAATCTTTTGAATATCAGACTATGTTCCAACTAAGGCCTTCCACGCATAAGGGGGCGCTATTTACCCCGCTACTCACGAACCCAATCGCTGTATATTCTCGCAATGTTCACAGGTTTTTATTAGGGATGCACCGATACCACTTTTTTTCAGACCAAGTACAAGTACAAGTATTTACATTTGGCTACTCGCCGATGCCGAGTCCTGATACGAGTACTTCTCTGTGCCAAAAGACCCTCGTTAACAGCCAGCTGGAGGGTGTGAGCGACACACAACAGGCTGGGGAGTCCCGCATGAGGCGGTGCGCCGCGACCGGCTTGGAAAGGCTCGGGGCATAGGGGTTTCCCGGGGCCGTGGACAAAGTGCTCACTGCGCCCTCTCTGCCTGCCGGGGAGGGACGGGGCCCCTTGCTCCCGGTGCGACTGTCGAACGGGGCGGACTGTCCTTAGTGCGCCCCAACTGCGTCGTGCCCGGCCCACGTAAAAAAGGCGCCAGGGGTCTGCGGCGATGTCTGCAACCCACCCGACCCGTCTCGAAACACGGACCAAGGAGTCTAACGCGCGTGCGAGTCAGGGGTGCAAGCAAAACCCTGTGGCGCAATGACAGTGAGGGCCGGCGCGCTCCGGCTGACGTGAGATCACAGCCCCGCAGGGCCGGGCGCACCACCAGCCCGTCTCGCCCTCACCGCCGGGGAGGTGGAGCGTGAGTGCGTGCAATAGGACCCAAAAGATGGTGACGAGAGGTTAACGTCACGCTGCCGTAAAGTGGTATCGGTGCCGTTGTATCGGAGCCGTTTTGCGAGTACGAGTACATGAGCACAGTATCAGACCCGATACCGAATACTGGTATCGGGTATCGGTGCATCCCTAGTTTTGATGTATGCGGCAAGTTCCGTGAGTGTTTAAGCCAAACATTTTGCGTTTTGGGGGGGGCGCTATGGAGCCCGTTGGCCATGCCCAAACCCAATCACTGCAGAACTATGCCATTTTCACCAGTTCTGAAGTGTGTGCCAAGTTTCGTCAATTTTTGTGCATCCAAAGCTCCTCAAAAACGCCACAACAGAAAAATAATCTTTACAAAAAGCAATAGGTTTCCTAGTACTTTCGTGCTTTGGCCCTAATTAGTGCACACTGTTCTGAATAAGAGAGGAAATAACCCCATCAATAGAGTGCTGAAGGGATGATGTATTTTTGTACGCCAAACCAAGTGAGCATCGCCCTGGGTTCCATGACAAAGAGCCAATGGGATTGTTCCATTGGCTTTTGGATTATTGTAGAAAATAAGCTCTAAACACATGTTTATGATACTTACACATTTTGTTCAGCAAGATAATCTCCACATATAAACACCACTTTTATGATTTTTGAAGGAATGCCATCGCCAGAAGTAAAAAGCTAACATTAGTCACTTGTTAGCAACCGCTTTTTTTAAAGACACGTACACAATCTGGCCCTTGTCAAAGTCGCTCACATCCTTACGCTGGCCCATTTTTTCTGCTTCCAACACAAAGTTCAAAGTTCAAAATGTTCACTTGCTGCCTGATATATCCCCCCCACCGGTTTCAGGTGCCATGTAACGAGAACTACTTTATTGTGTTGTATTATTGTATTGACATTGTTGTTGCTCTAGCTAACAAGAGCTAACTGCTAATTGTGGTAGCGGTTGCTGTGACTCCTCGCTATAGAGACAGGGTCATGTGTTTGGCTGAAAGGTGAGCCGGGGACTGCAACAACAATGACCTCTAAACTTTTGTACATTTGATGAAAATGTCATAGTTTGATCATGTGATTTTGAATATTATTTGATAGTTATTGAGATAGCACATTGATATTAATTCAAATTACAAATGCTTGTGATTTTAACATCAAGAAATCTGTCATTTCACCTTCAAAGCATCAAACCAAAAGAAAACAATCACTCAACTCAAACAGAGTCACAATATTTTCTATTTGTTTTTTTTTGTTTTTTTATTTTTGTATCCTTTGCTGTTTGATACAATATTGATTTTTGACTAATTTGTTTGTGCAGATAAACCTTAGAAGACAGACTGGACGTTAAAGGTGCTAAACTGGAAATAAATATCAAAAACTTGTCTGATTAATAGTTCAATATTTTATTCAATCATCTCTTAAAAATAAACAAATGTAACCAGATAGATGGACCCTGTTTGTCAGATGTCTGATCAGAAAATACTGGAAAATTCAAAAGGACTGACACATTCACACATTTAATCACTGTATGTCATAGCATCCCTTCCTCTGAACTGGAGAATCAGTATTTTTACATAAGTGCTTGACTTAAAACTTAAAATGGTTATGACATGGATTGATTTAATCACTAGAGTTATTATATGCAGTTGAGATAATCACTGGCAGATGTATTTTTGCATCAGTGTGGGGCAAGGGACATAATTGTTAGATGACGCATGTTGTAATGTTACGTTACCATAACAGCATTGGTGACGAAATTACTTTTAACATGGTGGGCGATGAAGAAACATTTAGAAAATCAATGTTAAGTGTAAGAGAAATCCGTCTAGCGTGTTGATAACCCTAATATCTCGTGCTTGGGTTGGGACAACAAGTAAACTGCTGCCATCTTAAAGGTCCCATATTATAACAAAGTGAGATTTTCATGTTTTTTTTATTATAAAGCAGGCTTAAGTCCTAAATAAATACTGTGAAAGTATCAAAACACTCAATCCACAGAGAAATACACACAGTCCGTATTCAGAAACTGCATTTGAAACAAGCTGTCAGGATTTCTGTCCATTTGTGATGTCACAAATATACAATATATAGACCCTTTACACAGATTTAAACGTAAACATTTTAAATGTGTCCCAGTTTATTTCCGGTTGCAGTGTATGTGAATGTCATCAGCTGACAGGAAGTTCACATGGACCCAAGCCGTTTAACACAGAGGGTAACAGTATGAGGAAAATAAAGTTTTTTTTATTAACATTACAGCATGTAAACATGTTCTAGTAGAAACACAAAATACAAGTATGATCCTGAAAATGAGCATGATATGGGACCTTTAACAAAGTGCTCCGGGATGCTTTCGCTTCAAGTGTTCATGCAGAGCAGCTGATCTGCTGTGAAAAGCCACTTCCTATTTGCTCTTTCCAGTTTACAGAGCACCACATCGTTGAGTCTCTGTCTAAAATACTTCCACACTTTAGAGGATCGTGCAGCTTGTTCTCCTGGGGGAATCCGTGCTTTGACGGGGCTCAGCCATTTTTGCGGCCTGCCGATTCACATTATGCAAATCGACGTACAATTGTAATCGACGACATCGATTACGTTGACGAATCGCCCCCAGCCCTTATAGTCCGTGAGCCTGACCCCCAAAATTTGGTCTTTTTGTTTGTTTTGTTTTGACCAACCCCCCCCGACCGAAGTCAGGCTTGATTGGCTGATAAACGTCGGATTGACTTACAGATATTAAAGGAAACATTCACTCTGATGTTCTCCCACACATCCCGTCAGTCTCTGATGTCAACTGCATTCTGCCAGTGATTTTATGATGATATTTTATCATTAAGTCTTTAACTACCAACTTCCTCAACCTGCCTTGTCTACTTTAGCTAGACGTATCTTATTTCTCAGAATGCCTTTCGACAACTTTTACACGAGGGGCATTATTGCTTCAAATAGTTTTGCAGACTCATATAAACTAATCTACAAGTATTCAGAGTGATGTAGCAACGTATCATCTGATTACCTGCCTTACTATCAGCTTACTGTATTATGTCAATTATACTCTGATTTGAAGCGGCTCATTGCTTTTGTTTTGGGAAGTTAGCAAAGTGGGAAATGCTGCCTACTTTTATAGCAACAACTCAGTTATGTCGGTCACAACAGATGCAAGTGGGCTGTAGACGTTCTGACGTTCTGACCAATATAAAGAGCAGCTAGTCTGCTGCTGTGTTTTTATGCATCGAACAAACTACTCCAAAGCTACTGGTGCTTTTTTTTTTTCTCTCGGCTGTTTAGGGCCAATTCATTGTAAGTGTTGAGTCTTCTTATTCTCTTTTAATGCCCCTTTATTTTCTGTTAACATGTTTGGCTTTTTTTTTTATATTCTGCAACAAATTCTACAATAATGGGTGGTATGTTCAGTTTAAGACTGCAGGCCAGACCGGCCTGTAGGGATTAGTGATGAAATAGTGACGCAATTTGCCACCAACACTGGACAACACATGGTGTGGTATCGGCACTAATCATATATGTAATTCAATTTTGTAAATATGCTTTTGAAAATGATTTGGTTGTAACTTGTATATCTTTTGAATGTTCTGTGTCTTTGGTTTTGTTTGTGTTTTAAGAACCAACTTTTGTAAGATTAAAGAAAAACAAAATGACACTTTTATACTGCGGGAGAGTTATTTTACTGAACAGTTGTCCACAACACTAGAGAGGTAGAGGGTGTTATTACACGGAGTGACCAGAAAATAGAAGCCACTCATTTTAACATACTGAAGGTGAACACCTCTAAACACACGACATTCAAAGTTAGCCCCTCCTGCTCGACTCAATGAGCGAGGGAGAGAGAGAGCAGCGATGGTCACGCGAGCTATAGATTGAATGAAGAGAGGGAGCGGCGTGAGCGAGAACAAAGTGGTAAAACGGAGAAATTAAACGTTATTTTTGTTTCACGACGGTTACGTTCACAAATGCGGGAAGGTACAGAGTTGCCAGATTTTGAATGAAGGGCAGACTTCTGTCAGCCGTGGCAGCGCTGCTCTCGGTCGGGGACGGGGGGGGAGGAGTCGGGTCACTGTCTAGAGCACATCCACATAAGAACACGTAACCTGTTCTCATCCTTGAAATATGGCCGCTTTGTAGGCTATTTGACCAAGCTAAAGGGGCACTTGTGATAAATTGATTTATATGGCTTGTGCTTCGGTATCAGACGCCAAGGGGCGTGACAAAGCGGCGGTATTTGATGACCTGCGCGACCTGCATGCTGTTATTGGCTGGGGGTTACACCCCACATGGGACCGAAAGGCTGTTTGTTGACGCCCAGAAGCGTCTCAAGTAAATCAAAATGAGAAGAAAAGGGTAGATCCAGGCAGAGGGCTGCATGGTCTCTGCAGATACAGACACCACCACACACTAGTGGGGCAGAAGGGGTGATTGAGAGGGCTTCTTTTTGTATCAGTCTATACATTGTTTCCTTTACGAAATGATTGCATATTTTACCTTTAAAGCTTTAAGTCTTTTTTTCCTGTTTATTACTTACTTACTTACTTAGTCCTTGTTGTGCCTGGTGGCACATAGAGCAAGGACTACTCATCTCCACTCATCTCTGTTGTTTGCTTTCTTCTCAATGCTGTCCCAGCTGTGTCCTCTCGTCTTCACTGCTCCTTCGATGGTTCGTCTCCAGGTTGTTTTGGGCCTCCCTCTTTTGCGTTTTCCCTCCGGTGTCCAACCCAATGCCACTTTTGTCATGTCATTAGATTGTTTCCTTAATACATGTCCAAGCCATCTCCATCTTCTTCTTATCAATATTGTTTCCATGTCCAAGCACCCTGTCTGTCGTTTTGTGTAGTTCATGTTTTGTATTCTTCCTATAGGCCAGAATATCCTCATGATCTTTCTGAGGCGGGTGTTGTGAAAGCTGGAAAGCTCTCCTATGTCTCTTTCAGTCATTCTCCAGCACTCAGCACCATATAGAAGTACAGATAGTACACAGCTGTTGTATAACTTTATCTTGGTGTTTCTAGTTATGTGTGTTGACTTCCAGATGTTTCCAAGTCTTAGAAATGCTGCCCTTGCTTTTCCTAATCTAGACATAATGTCTCGGTCGGCTCCACCATCTGATGTTACCCGGCTTCCGAGGTATGTGAAAGAAGACGTACATGTCAGTTGTTGTTCATTTAGCTCTATGACAGGTGGTTCTTTCATGTTTAGGGGCATGACTTATGTTTTCTTGATGTTAATCTTAAGTCCCAGCATGTTCGCATTCTTCTGTAGTCTAGATGTTTTGTCTTGCATGTGACTTGGTAGATGTGATAGGAAAGCGAGGTCGTCAGCATAGTCTAAGTCAGGGGTCAGCAACCTTTACTATCAAATGAGCCATTTAAGGCAAAACAAATACAAATAAAATCTGTCTGGAGCCGCAAAACATTTGAGTATCGTGATGAAGGTAACACAGTTTATAGTCTAAGTATATAGTATATAAGTTTAATGCAGTGAGGGTCAAAGAGACAATGTACTACGGAGTATTAGGGTCACACTGAGGGAAAAAAATCGTAACATTACGAGAATAAAGTCATAACTTTACGAGAAAAAATCGTAACATTACGAGAATAAAGTCATAACTTTACGAAAAAATGTCAGAACATTACGAGAATAAAGTCATAACTTAATGAGAAAAAAAGTCGTAATTTACGAGAATAAAGACATAACTTAACAAGAATAAAGTCGTAATATTACAATAAAGTCATAACTTTATGAGAAAAAAAGAAAACACGTACAAAATTAATACTGTTTATTTTCATAAAAAACTTTTTTTATTGTAAACCTATGACTTAGTTCTCGAAATCTCAGATTTTTTTTTTTTCTCAAAGTGGCCCTAATACTTCGTCGTACCGTCGTACCATAGACCTACAACAAGGATAAATAAAAATTAAAATGTAAACAAAAAACAGTTATTCCTTTCCATTTTTAAAAACCCACAGAGAGCCACTGGAGAGGAGCTAAAGAGACGCTTGTGGCTCCGGAGCCGTGTTTGAGTTGTTTAGGGTTGTTCGCAATGAACAACAGGGACGACATCACACACCTCTGTCTCACTCCTGATTTAACAAGGAAGCTGGTGTCATTTGTGCATCCTACCATGCATCTGAAGTCAGTGCAGAACACTTTCACAAGTGATATTATCTTTGCTGGTATTCCATAATGTCGGAGAATTTTCCAAAGACTGTCCCTGTGGAGGCTTTCAAATGCCCTCTCAAAATCAATGAAGTTGATGATGAGTTGTCTCTGCCACTCTGTACATTGATCGATGAAAATATGGTTATTGCAGCTTTCCTAAATCCTGCCTGTTCTTTCCTTAGTATGTTGTCCACTGCTGTTTTCATTCAGTTCATCAATATTAATTTCCTGTGTATATAATATCGACATGTCTGACTCTGGCAGCTCCTAGTGGTAGTATCAGTAAGACACTGTGGCAGACAATTGTTTAATTTTTCGACAAACAAAAGCTTTATGCCATCAGAGTGATTTGAAAGATGCTATAAATAACATACTGTAAAAATTCTACACATAAAGTCAAGGTGAGGTATCCAGTGTTATCCAGATATATATGAGGGATTCTGCACATCTGAACTTACAGCTGCCATATACCAGTGTACAGGCTTTCTGAGAGGTTAGGAACCGATCATCTGATTATAATAAAGTAGAACTTTATTATTTATTAGGGATGCTGTTTCTAGAAAGAGATTTTATTATATATATATATATATTAATGTAATTCATCAACCCAACCCTTTAAAGCTCAGCCCCACTGTAAAAAGAACCGCTGTACAAACTCTAAATCCTAAAAACATTTAGAGACAAGATTGTACTGTGGGAGGAGACACGACAAGAAAAGAATAGTAATAATGATAATCATAATGAAATAAGCCAACTTTGATATCTGCCTTTGAGATTGAAATACCAATATGACAGAAGAATGTTTTAATATTTCAGAACAATTCTACTAACCTCTGTCTCCCCCTGGAGGGGGAAGATGTGCAGGATGCTGAGCGCTGCTGGATCCAGCTGCAGCCACAGTGAAGCAGCCACGGCCTCACACATAAGCACTAATATATAGTTATGTTATTTTTATTATATATATAGATATATATATAGATATATATAGATGTAAATCTTGGTGCTTTACAGTGATCAAAAAAATCCTTGAAAATGGCATTTTGAGGGATGTAGTCCAAAAGTAGGGTTCTCTGGTTCACTGAGGGGATACTATCATATTATACACTTTACTGTAAACTGTGTGTTTAAAACTCAATCAGATGAATGTAAACCAGAAGGTCACCCTATCACCTAAAATACAGGATACTGGATGGCAACATGCTATCACTCCTAAATCACATTCATATGAGTGTTTTCTGATGCTTCCAAAAAAAACGTGTTATGTTTCTGTTTGTAAACAATGAATGGAGTCGGCTTATATTTTCAATTATCATCAGTTTAGAAGCATTTGACACACTTAGTTTTAGCTATAATTTAATAACTTATTTGTAACCTGTAATTAATTAATTAAAAAAAAGGGAAATAACACAAAACAAATTTCATTTCATTTCAAACTTTATTTCGAACATGTAAAATAAAAAAAAAATAAAAAAAGAGAATGTGTGGACAAACAAGAGGTCAGCCAGAAAAAAAATAGTATTTACATACAATGAAAAGCATAAGTAAAAGAAATTGTCAAACACTTGATGCCTTGGTTTACATATTCGAAAAGGAGTGAGAAGAAGTACAAACTTATTTAATCCCCCCCCTTCTCCATAAATCATTCATTAATAATTAACCAGCTTCCTTATTGAGCCATACATATACTCTAATTCATTTTCCTAAACTTGTCTAACTATAATGATCACCTTTTATCTCTGTCATACAGAAATATAGATTAATTACTGATATTATTATCCTCATCAAAATATAAATTCATTATCAATCCAGAATACCAATTCATTACTTATAATGTACCTTAATCAAAATACAAATTCATTGCTTACATATTTATCTTAATCATATTGACTAGTTGTTATCTTTTTGTATACGCGCATATTATTGTTTATAATATTCAATCCGCACATGAAATACAATATATATATATATATATATATATATAATACACAGCATCCGACCATGCATATAAAATACAATATAAAATATTATACATTATACATTATTCTTATACCCAAAATCATATATCTACAAATTTACATTATTCTTTACAGAAAAAAATAGGAAGATAGACTGAGAGAGAATAAATATTAAGTTACCAAATAAATAAATAAACAGTAACCCCTGTAAACACCTGGTGATTGTCAAACCCCCCCTTCATCCCTGTACCTTGAGAACATCATGTCTTTATACCTCCTTTTAAATTGGTTGAAGTTTGGACATTGCTTTAGTTCCACATTAAAACTGTTCCATAGTTTCACTCCCGAGATTGAGACAAAAACATTTAATGGTCGTACATATACTGTGAGTTTTATAAATTAAATTTGCCCCTTAAGTTATAACCCCCCTCTCGATCACTGAACAATTTTTGAATATTTCCTGGTAGCAGGTTATTTTTAGCCTTAAAGGTCCCATATCATGCTCATTTTCAGGTTCATACTTGTATTTCGTGTTTCTACTAGAACATGTTTACATGCTTTAATGTTCAAAAAAAACTTTATTTTCCTCATACCTCATTGCCTGAATATACCTGTATTTACCCACTGTCTGGGTTTTTAGCGCATTTTGACGGAATTGCAACAGAATTGCGTTGCTTGGCAACAGCTTGGGTCCCTGTGTACTTCCTGTCAGCTGATGACATTCACATACACTGCAACCAGGAATAAACTGGGACACATTTAGAATGTTTCCGTTTAAATCTGTGTAAAGGGTCTAAATATTGTATATTTGTGACATCACAAATGGACAGAAATCCTGACAGCTTGTTTCAAATGCAGAGTTTCTGAATACGGGCTGTGTGTATTTCCCTGTGGATTGAGCGTTTCGATACTTTCACAGTATTTATATAGGACTTAAGCCTGCTTAATAATAATTAAAAAAAACATGAAAACCTCACTTTTTTATAATATGGGGCCTTTAAACATTATTTGTGCTTTTTGAAATTTCACTAGATCTGTAAATGTTAATAATTTTTGACTGTAAGAATAATGAGTTAGTGTGATCCAGATATCCGACATGAGGAAGAAGAAGCATAGAGGTCATAAGGTGATTTAACATGGACAAGTTGTGAAAGTTTACATGAGGAGGGAAACTTTTGTTTTAAACATGGAGCTTTTTCTTACAGCTGATTGGTTGGGTGTTTGGGTGTTGTCATGGAGATGAGAGGACACGTGAACGGACAGGACAGAGAGAAGGCGGTTCGACTGGAATAAAAGACAGAGAGAGTTTAGAGGCTGTTATGATGTAGAGCAGAGCGGCTGGACAGGATACACACTAGTGCCAGGTGGTCTAAACTAAAGCTTCCACATTAGGACCAGTTGATGTGAGGTCAGAATGAGTCTGGTGGTGTCTCCTCCTCAGTGAGCTCTCCTGTGCGCTCTGTGTTGTGTCTGTGTGGATGATGATGATGATGGAGATGGAGGTGGAGAGCTGCTGGCAGCGGCTGCTCAGACTGCTCCTCCTGCTCTTCTTCATGACTCTCCACGGCTCCGCCATCGAGACCGGTAAGACCTCACACACACTGAAGCTCTCTCACTGGTAGAGGACGTCTGGATCGGGTTGAAAAAAGTGACGCACTCGTTACAAGTGTGCACGATTCCGTTCTGTCTGTGCGTAAAGCTGTGATGGTTTCAGATGGAAGCAGCAGAGAGCAGTAGGCTGGTTTTATAATAATAATAATAATAATAATAATAATAATAATAGTAGTAGTAAATGGAGCCAAAGTTTGCCTTGTATTTCTGTTTATTGACTAAAAGTCTAATAATGTATTATCTGAAAATAGTGAATATTGTAACGTTTTGATATTGAGATAATCCTATGGAAATGTCTGCAATATTATATCACCCAATATTATCTCTCAAGTTACTACAAAGTGCAAAGCCGAAAAGAGATGCTATAAAAATATTCATAACTTCAGTATTATACAGTGTAGTACCACCAACATTACCTCACACATCAATGGTCTCCTCATAGTTTTACTACACCACTTAGTTTGGAAAAATACGCTTTTGTATAATTTTGAAAAATATTCAATAACTTCTCTTTTATAAAGTGTAGTGCCACCAAAATGTCTTAATACGTTTAATAAGTATAATCAGGAGACCATTGGTGTGTGAAGTGATTTTGAGGGTACTACACTGCATAATACTGAAGTTATTGAATGTTTTTTTCAGGATTATGCCGAATTCATGAGATGTGGGCTCTTAAAGGGGACATATCGTGCTCTTTTTCAGGTTCATACTTGTATTTTAGGTTTCCTACTAGAACATGTTTACATGCTTTAAATGGTCAAAAAAACACATGTCTGTCTGAACATACTTGTGTATTCACCCTGTGTCTGAAACACAGTGTTTCAGGGCCCGTCTCTTTAAGCTGAATCTGAATGGCTTGTTGATTCACATGTTTTCTGATCAAGACAGCCCATAAATAACCTGACTGGGTTGTCTTATTTCACAGTTTGTGGGTCGGTAGGAACTCCAGATACCCAGATGGATGAGCACAAGCACTGAAAATCAGTTTTAAATTTTTAAACCTTTAATTCTTTGCAATGCAATTCAAAGTATTGTTTTGTAATAATGCAGTTTAAATGCAGATTGAAAAGTCTTCCCTGCATTAGAATTCCAACAAAAATGAATGCGTGCTTGGTGTTCACTATGATGGATCACAATATGAATATGTTTTCATATGCTGTGTAAAGTCTCTGTGAAGGAGCTGAAATATGACCCTTTAAAACTAACTCTATTTTTTTAATCATTTATTTAATAAAAATGAATTCAAACCTCATTATTTTTATTATATAGCTATGCTGTACGATCAAATGATATTGGAGTTTTTGATCACGTGATTCAACCATCAGGTTCTGATAGTGTTTATATTGAGGTAGCTCTCACTTTAATATCTACTTTGTCCTTGTACTAGAATGTTGTGGGCAATGTTGCAAATGAATGAGCAGAACTGTTTTATGTTATGTATGGATTTTAAAACATATTGCATTACTGTGATGAGGATCATCAATTTCTAAAGTATCTAATTTTCTGGATAAGCCAAAGACAGATTGTTACAACCACGAGGAAGCAACATGAAGGGGGAAAAAAAAGTTGGAGAAGCCAAATTTAAGTTTATTATGTAAAGTAAAATACAAGTAAGAATGAACAAAGTGTTGTGGAGAGACTGTGGCCCTGCAGACCAGGGCGTCATTGTTATTGAGAATTGGCTCTCAATTTACTTATCTGGTTACATGAAAGTAAAAATAAATAAATAAATTAGGTCTGTCAGTCGATTAAAATAGAATAAAATAGAATTGCGATTAATCACAGATTAATCACACATTTCTTTATCTGTTCAAAATGTACCTAAAAGGGAGATTTGTCCAGTATTTAATACTCGTATCAACATGGGAGTGGACAAATATGCTGCTTTATGCAAATGTGTGTATATATTTATTATTGGAAATTAATTAACAACACAAAACAATGACAGATATTGTTCAGAAACCCTCACAGGTACTGCATTTAGCATAAAACAATATGCTCCAATCATAAGATGGCAAACTGCAGCTCAACAGGCAACAACAGCTGTCAGTGTGTCAGTGTGCTGACTTAACTATGACTTGCCCCCAAACTGCATGTGATTATCATAAAGTGGGCATGTCTGTAAAGGGGAGACTCGTGGGTACCCATAGAACCCATTTACATTCACATACCTGGAGGTCAGAGGTCAAGGGGCCCCATTGAAAATGGCTATGCCAGTTTTTCCTCGCCAACATTTAGCGTAAGTTTGGAGCGTTATTTAACCTCCTTCATGACACGCTAGTATGACATGGTTGGTACCAATGGATTCATTAGGTTTTTTAGCTTTCATATGATACCAGTATCTTCACTCTAGTTGTGTTTATGCGTTAAAGAAATTAGTGGCATTAAAATAAATTAGCATTAATGTGTTATTATCACATTAACTTTAACAGTCAATAAAAGGGCTGTAGAGTCTGCTGGCTGAGAGAGAGTGGGAGGGAGGTGGAGGAAGGGCAGCTGTGGCTCAAAGGGTAGAGCGGGTCGTCCTTTAATCACCAGGTTGGCGATCCCCGGCTCCTCCTGTCTGCATGTCAAAGTGTCTTTGAGCAAGACACTGAACCCTAAGTTGCACCCCGGGCGCTTTAGATCAGCTCTTAATGCTCTTAGGATGGGTTAAATGCTGAGGTCAAATTTCACGACATCGTGCTCTGTACAATAACATATGACAATATGAATAAAGCTACCTATCTAAATCATCATATATGTCGATATTGTGATATAAAATCACATATGATGACGGGCCCACCCCTGCTGTGGCCCCATTAGTCCAGTTGATTCATGTTGATTCACTGTACTGTTAATACAGTTTGTTTGGCCTGTAGAAGGACTGAGTCAGTCTCAGTGTAAAGCCCGTGTTGGGTCACCAGTGTTAGAACAACACATGGATGGACAGTGAGGCTCCTGCCCTTTTCCACACAATGCTGTCTCAGACACATCTCTCACTACAGTGTGTCACCCAGACCTTGACCCTCACCCGCCCTCTGGATCTGCTCTCTGAAATGGACTCCGTTTACAATGAAAGCATTTAAAAAGAGCTGAATTTTCAGCTTGCAAAAAAATCTTTACTGGGTCCTCTGGTCGGCCATGTTTTGGACAGTGTCCCCTGAGGCTTTGTATTGACTTGTGTGGCGCAGAGGGGATGAGCTGTTTCCCACCAACAGGGGCTCCCAGGCTTTGGGACATTCCTGGAGGTCGGTGCAGGAGGATCTAGTTGTCTCCCAGGGAAACAGAGCTAATAAACTCCGGGGGTGGTCGTAAATTTTCTCATTATTTGGCCTGCGGCCCAGAGGCGGGGGGGCGGTGGGTGGCCGGGTGGGGGGGCTGCTAGAGCCGGATCTGCACGCCCATCTGTCCTGGACCTGCCTGGTGATGAGTAGTGAGCTGCTTCTCAAAGGATCACCACGCTGATCACACGGATGATTTACATCAAAACAACTCTCAGCTTCTTCTATAGCATCACTGGGAATTTTTATCTAGCTGCGCTCTCGTACACTTTCAGAGGTCTGTGGAAATTCATCCAGGTCATGATATTTAACCTTTATTTAACCAGGTTAGTCCCATTGAGATTAAGAACCTCTTTTCCAAGGGAGACCTGGCCAAGACGGTCAGCAGCAAGAACACAAAGTTGCAGACACAAATAGAGATAAAACAAATCACAAACACTAAAAGCACTAAAATATATATATAAAGATGTACCAATGGGAGAGCCTACGGGTTGCCAGTGCAGGCCATCCCAAACTAAGAGAACAACTCACAGTGGTGAGTCAGAGCTTTACAATTTGTGATGAACCTTAAGGATGCATGGTAAGATACATCAAGCATATGAAGGCACTGATCAGAGGAGTGCATGTACAAAACATCTCCATAATCTTAAACCGGTCAAAATGTTGTATAGAAACAAGACACTTTTTTACATTAAAAGAAAAAACACAACTTGTTTCGAAAATAAAAACCCAGTTTTAGCCTCAGTTTTTTTACAAGGTACAGCACATGTGGTTTAAAAGTAAGGGAGTCATCCATCAAGATGCCAAGGTATTTGTAGGCCTTGACAGCCTCAATCTCCTTTCCATCCACAGTAATATATATAGATATATCGATGGTTCTCTCAGCTGAGCGGACCACCCTTCCTAAGAGCCAAGTGATCCCATTTGGTGCCGTTTCCCATCCAGGTGGTGATAACTCCCACAACAGGATGCTCTCCGTAGTGCAGGTGTAGAAGTTCCTGAGCACCCTGAGTGGGAGTTTAAAGTCCCTCAGTCGTCTGAGGTTTCTTCACCAGGGTGTTGATGTGGCAGGACCGCGACAGGTCCTGGGTGATGTGAACACCGAGGTATCTGAAGTTATCCCCCGTTCATGCTGAGAGGGTGGAAGCTCCTCTGCTGCTTCCTGGTAGGGTCCACTATCAGCTCCTTGGTCTTACTGACGTTCAGCTCGAGGTTGTTGTCCTTACACCAGTCTACTAGCGTCTCTAATGGATCCACAAGACAATGATTTAATCTTTTGCCAAGAATGAGACTCCAAAAGTCATTTTTGTGATCAGTAATATAATATATATTTTTTAGGAGTTGGACTAATTCATTTCAGAATGCTCCGTGTTGTCAGCTCGTCTCTGAGGATTCTGTCTCTTTTTCCATGCCAGCGAACGTGGTGGACTTCTGCGGTCAGACGATCCGGGGTGACGGCATGATCGTCAACTCGCACCAGGAATCCAAGAAGTACTACTTTGTGATCATGGGGACCGACTGCCACCTCACCATGCAGGCCAACTCCCCTAAAGACAAGGTCCAGTTCCACTTCCGCTTCTTCCTGGTCTACAGTTTGCTCCGCGTGGCCCCCTTGAGTCCGGCCCCTCTCTTTCCGGAATCCCCTCGTGGCTCCGCCCCTCTCAATCCCAGACTGGAGCCCACCTCCGGCGAAAGCTCGGGGGACCCGTGTCACGCCGGCTCGTACGTTCAGTTCTACGACGGACGGGACAGGAGCTCGCCTCCCCTCGGGCCTCCTCTTTGTGGGAAGAGCCCCCCCCGGCCGGTGTTGTCCACGGGGAACTACCTGACCCTGAGGCTGGTGACCCGGGGGACTCAGCCCAGAGTGGACTTTGTGGGGGACTTCACCTCCTTCAGACTGGGTAAGAAAGACACAGTCATGTCCATCCATTCTACAGATGCTTAGTGTCTTACAGGCACTTTGATAAGATATATATACATAAATTAATATATGATGGTGCTATAATGATTCCGATGGCCTGAAACCAGAAAATCATGGATAAGGTCCATTATTTTATATAATCTTGAAGTCCATTATCACTCTCGTACGATAACCACTTAATTTAAGGTATGTTCAATCATCATCGACACAAACTTTCTCATTTTCCAGCTAAACCATGCACTACAAGATAATTCTGAAAACATCTGAGGAGAGAAATAGGCATTAACGTAACATAATATTGATTCATATTTGATCAGCGCTGCCTAGTTTGACCGTTTGGTCGGAGTTCGTGAGTGATTGACAGCTGGCTCTCATAGACAGCAGATGGACAGCAGACCTCAGATCAGCTCTTACTGCTTGTTTTCCTCCGATCTGTGAAATCTTGCAGATGCCGTTAGCAGCACCGGAGAACACAGAGGAACATGATTTGTTTCAGGTTCCTGTTTCATGTACTACTGTCAGGATATAGCTTTTTGTATGTTTTATAAAAATAACTTTTTTTAATCATATTCGCTCCAATCTCGCCTACTTCAGCTTTAACTGGATCAGGAAACAGAATCAGAATCTATTTAATTTATTTCACATATAAGAATTTGTCTTGGTGTTAGTTAGCATCAGTATTGTTGCTATGGTTACCAGCACACTGACTGAAATCAATGATTCAATTGTTGACCGTGAGCTATGTTTTAGGTGTTTGTCCATTAAAATAAGAATCAGAATCAAATATTTACTGATCTTAAAGCAGCAGTGGGTAGAAATGGAGCAAATATGATTTTTTTTAAAAAAAGTATTTTTATAAAACGGTCACTATATTCTGACAGTAGTGCATGAGACAGGTAATCTGAAAAAAATATCATATACCTCTGTGTCCTCCGGTGCTCCTAATGGCATCTGCAAGATTTCACAGACCGGAGGAAAACAAGCAGTAAGAGCTGACTCGAGTCTGTCGTCACTCGCAAACTCCTACCAAACGGTCAAACTAGGCAGCGCTGATTAAATATGAATCAATATTATATTACGTTAATGCCTATTTCTCTCCTCAGATGTTTTCAGAATCATCTTGTAGTGCACGGTTTCGCTGTAAAATGAGAAAGTTTGTGACCCGGCAGTCCAATAATTAATAACTGATGACTGTAGATTTGGATTGTATGGACCCAGTAGAGAAGAGGTGAAATGCTGCCCTTTTTTCTTCAGAGCAGGTGGCTTGGTATTACACGTTGCACCTTTAAGTTACCCTACACCAAGACGAAGGTGCAAAAATCATCCAAAATCATTTCATCAAACACATGGAACATTTCTTTGTTTAGAAGGAAATAACAGTATACTCAGTGGTAACTGATCTGTATCTGTATATCTGTATGTGTTGCTATGTGTATATCTGTACGTTTCTGTGAACTGGCTGTGGAAACAAATATCAAAGATAAGATAGAACTTTATTAATTCCGAAGGAAATTCTTGTGTCAAAATTACAGCAAGTTCAAGTTTATAAAATAAAAAGTACTATTTCTAGCACCAGTGCCTAATAGAATAACAATAAAGTAAGATACAAAATGAGTAAATAAATAAGTGAAATAAAAAGGATAAAAGATTAGCTAAAAAAACAGAAAAGGAAGTAATACTGTATATCCTTAATATCCCTCACAAATCCTAAGAAACTTAGCATGGCCGTGTTGGCAGGGTAGAAGAGCATTGGTTACACTTTCTAACACTGATATAAACAAAATGCTTTATTAGGATGGAAATGCATTCAACATGTTTGATAGCCATGAAGAATAAAAAAGAAAAAAATATTTTCTTTACAAGAAAACTCAACTAAGCAGCCATATTTTCTTTTTTCTATAAATCTCAACCAAGGACACTCTTAAACTGATCCTTCATCTCTTGCCCCGACCCCCTCAATTGTTATCTTCCTCTTCAGGTTTTAACCAATCAGAGTGCAGCAATGAGCCCTATTTCACCTGCCGAAACGGGAAGTGTGTCCCTCTCAGTCTGGTGTGTGACGATAAAGGCATCGACAACTGTGGGGATGGAAGTGACCTGGAAGAAAACCTGACTACGGGTTGTAAAGGTCAGTTCAGTGACAAGGCGACGTTTCTGATGCTGATTGTTGAAAGATATTGTCCCTGATTTCATTACTCAAAATCTCATAGTTATGGAGAATTTTGCAGCACTCTAACAAATTTAAGAGGGCATCTTTACAGTTCAACAACATGTCTTTCCTACCATTTAAAAGTTGACCGTATTCTGTCCTTCATCAGCAGGTCAGCTGTTACCTCCTGAACCTCCACCGCCAATAGCGACCCCACCCCCACCTTTTGTGAATCCGCCCACAGTGCCAATTCCTACGCGTATCAACTGCGGCGTGCCAGACAGCGCTCCCAGTCACGAGTCTGTAACAGGTGAGTGACCATTGTGACATTAATAGATATTTATTAATTCAACTAGTAGAAACACTCTCCACCGGCAGGAATCAATCCATCAACGCGCTGTGCCTGCGGTCGTTCGGCTGGTAAACAAATGAACTGAGTGCCCATTTGGATGCAAAGTGTCCTGACGACTGGGTGTAAAACTAATGGAGGTGACCATTGAGTTGTTAATTTCACTAAAGCCTCGTAAACCAATAAATGGTGATGGATTCTCATGGCAGAGAGCAGCCTTTTGAGTGATCTGTCTCTATTCCAGCGTCGGAGGTGCAAACACAGACTGTCTGGGTTCAGCCTGTCAGCTTCTGATTGCTTTTAAGCCCGGCCAAGTCTGGTCTGAGAAAACAGCCATTCTTCTGTTCCGACTGTTCAACTAAGAGCAGGAGAAGAGAAGGGGGATTCACATTCGCCTGCTGTGCAAATTGCCAGTTGTTTATTAGCTGAGATCCATTTCAATGCAGCCTGGTGAGCCCACAGTGAGGGACTATATGCTGGATGAGCAGACAGACGGATTCAGGAGCAACCAGTTAGCTGTGGTTGGATTAGTTTTCTTATAGTCCTAACACATATAAATCATTGTGGGTCGGGGTCCCATGCGCGCTCGCGTTACACTGTTCAGACTCAGACTCCAACACAAACTACACGGAAGCACCAAAACCGCAAAGTTCTATCTAGTGAAGCCCATTTTGCAAAACAGTGTTAACTCTTCCTGCTTCAGCCCCCAAACCGTAGTCAGAAGACACAGAGGAGACCGTAGCTTTGGTCTCCAGGGCCGGAGTCTCTGCTGTACTCTGCTCCGTTGCTCCTCAACCTGCACACCGCACTCGTTCTCACTCGCTCTCTCGCTCCACCTCTCACGTGCATGCGCGCACATTCCACACTGCAGGAGAGTTAGTTTAGCTCTGAGAATATCTAGTGAATATACAGTGGACGTTTGTGCAGAAATAACTGCTGCAGCTCCTCCAGACCAACAGAGGTTTCCCGTGTCTTGTGAAGTGACGGGGCTCCGCAGCGAGAAACGTTGTCGCCTCCGACCAAAACTCCGGCGTCTCCCCTGTTCCCTCCGGCCGCGGTCGGGAGGCTGAAGCAGGAAAAGCCAACACTAGGATCAGCATTGATTCATGGAGAGACCTTCGTCTGGTCAGCTAACATTACTGCCAAGCAGCTGAAATATAGAGTGATATTGTGGTTTTAGCTGACGTGTGTCGCCTCACTGTTTTGAGCGATGCTCGTTCATGTCTATGTAGAGCGAGCACAAGCGAGCCCGACGCTGACTTTCGTTGACTTAACGGCCACAGGTGTCGTTGTTAACATGCAATTTCTGATTCTTACAAACAGTCCCTTTAAGAGTGTATATGCATATGTAATAATACATCTAAACAGTCACAGGGCTCCAGGTATATCAATATGTATGGTTCATTTGCCACAGTTTGGGGGGGCCAGGGAGGGGTCCACGCTTAATATTACGGAGGCTCTTGCCCCCTCTCCCCTTAGAACCGCCATTGGCTAGTCCATCTCTGAATACTTCCTGACGAGCAACTGTCTGTGGCTCTCAGCCCCAATGCCACTGGTCCCTTTTGAAGACGTAAATCTGTAAATTTAAACGCAGTTTTTTAGCAAATGTTACTCAAACAGGAGTAAGTGCATTTTTTGGGGACTATTTCAGTGGGGCATCCGTCCACATTTCCACATTTGTTGCTCGAATGAGCTTGTGAAAGTTTCTGATTTCCATCATTAGGACATTTCCCTTTTGTTTTTGAAGGTGGTGAGCACCACTGCTTGCACTCAAGCCAGTGCCACTGTGACTCTTTAGAGAATGATGTTGTAAAATATTAACAGTGGACTACGCACTGTCCAATAGACTTCTCTTATTTAGACAGTGGCAAGGCAGAGAGGGAGCCAGAGTAAGGCAAACACGGAGGAGAGGAGTCCCAGGAAGATTTGATTCCTGGCAGATACAACAGTAGTGAGTGGTAGTGTTCAGATCATAGACTGTATATAAAGATGTATGACATGACAGCTACCCAAGAAGGAAGCCAAAACTCCTCCATCGCCCCCTGGTGGCTGGCTGCAGAATAGGGCATAAAGCTTGCCTCTTCCGTGTTAGCGGATGGGACATAGGCCAAACTAAAAAGTCAAGGTATACGTCAAATACATTTTTCCCAAAAATGGTTTCTGTCATTTTAGGTACTTCTTATCACGCTGATGTATGTCCAAGTGTTCATTTTCCTGATAAGTTTGGTTTTTAATAGTTATTTGATGTTATAAAAAGGGGGTTAGACGTCATGATTGACAACTGAGTCTCTCTCGCTGACAAGCTGCGGCCATGCTCGGCTCACGATTGGTTCCGGCGGGTGACCTCGATACCGCGGCTCCACCGCCCGATCACTACTGCACTGACTCTGGCTCCAAATGACGTCAAAATCTCAAGATGTCAGCTCCTGTATCCGGGATATTTTGGCTTCACTTCTGTACAAGGGGAGGAAGTAGAAACGCATCATCCATCTTTATGTACAGTCTATGGTTCAGACTGAAGAGCTCAAACCATAAAAATGGCAAAAGAAGTTTGGTCAATAATAACATAAGTTGTACAAGTGTTTCCCACCTGCATTATACCTTAAATATGGCTGCCATGTGAATAAAGGGATTTGTATTTCTCTCTCCTCTTGTCCTAGACTCCCCTGCCTCCCTGGCCCTGTTGGTTCTCTACATCATCCTGGGTGTGGTGGCAGGCAGCGTAGTGCTCTGCTGGTGCTGCTGGTCGCCTGGCTGGTTCCTGTGGCGCGTCAGCTTCTGCCGTTTCTTACCCTGCTGCAACTCGGCCTGCGCCTCCTGCCAGCTCTGCGCCCGCAGTTGCACCCACGGCAAGGATCACCGACTGGCGAAAGTCACCCCGCACACACCAGCCAACGGGACCCCGACGGGCACGGCAGCCACCGCCAACAGCGCTGATGAAAACGTTACCACGGCGGCTGTTTAGAGCAAAGGGACCCTCCGGTCGATCAGTTTCGGCATTCTGAGACGTGGGGTGTACAGTATGCTGATGCTGAGCTGTGAGCAGTGGTGGACAGTTACTGCTTTAGGCAACATGACCCAAGAATCTTTATAGTGAAGGTTGGACTGATGTGGTCCACACAATGCTGAAATAAGCAGAGCTGAACAGTGTCGGTTAGTATGTGGTTTGTGTGCTTTAAATGTGAGGATGCGGACGATGAGACTGTTTATGTTGTTATAAGAAGGTAAAGCAGGGTACAGTATGACTATGGATTGTGTAAAAAGTAGGAATGTATCTGAAAATATAGGATTAAGGGTTCTTAGAATTACTTAAGAAGCATTTTTGTTTACAGCACATTTCACCTGTTTTGAACTTACAGTATCTCTGTTTTTCCTATCTTATTCTGTTTAAGAGGCTGCTTAAGAACTTTGACAAGTGCAGCCTTTAATACTTGGCCAGTTTTCAGAGGACACCATGAAGAGTGTTAAGATGTTGGTGTGAACAGTTTTTAGTTTCTTTGTATATAAACTATCTGCTCTCCCTTAGAGGTAACAGTTCGGTTGTGCCGTGAAACTACACTTCCAGTCCACAGCTTTGACCAAAAGTATGTCATGGACACATGCTGAGGAAACAGAACTATAAAAGTCACCCACCTAGTGACAACAGCTGTTCTCCCTTGGAGATATTCCTTCAAACTTTCCACTCTCCTCCCAGCAGTCCACTGTTGTTCCACATATACAAGCCAACGTGGAGTTTGGACAACAGAGCACAAAGTCACTCGGTGTGTGACAGTCGACATTTTGTAGGGAAAAACTTGTAAATAAATATGAGCTTCTAACATGCTATTTTGTGGACAAAATAAACGCATAGCAAACAACAACAGAGATTCTTGCTAATTAACTTAAAGGTCCCATATTGTAAAAAGTGACATTTTCATGTCTTTTATATTATAAAGCAGGCTTAAGTCCTATATAAATACTGTGAAAGTATCGAAACGCTTAATCCACAGAGAAATACACACAGCCCGTATACAGAAACTGAGCGCTTGAAACGAGCCGTCAGGATTTCTGTCCATTTGTGATGTCACAAATATACAATATTTAGACCATTTCACAGTTTTAAACATAAACATTCTAAATGTGTCACAATTTATTTTCCGTTGCAGTGTATGTGATTGACATCAGCTGACAGGAAGTAAACATGGACCCAAGCTGTTGCCTAGCAACGCAATTCTGTTGCAATTCCATCGAAAACGGAGTGTTTCAGACAGAGGGTAAATACAGGTATATTCAAGCAGACAGCATGAGGAAAATAAAGTTTTTTTTAAACATTAAAGCGTGTAGACATGTTCTAGTAAAAACACAAAATACAAGTATGAACCTGAAAATGAGCACGATATGTCCCCTTAAATCCATCAAGTATTGTCAGCTTAAGTATATAGATTAGTAGTTGTGGTGGTGGGCACATTTCTGAGGGGCGAAACTGAAAACTTTAAATGATAAAAATGAAAACCAGCATTTTATTGATAATTTGCAATTGCAATACATTTTAAAACAAGGTGAAGAAAGTAGATTAAATTACATTTTAACTTGAATTGATAAAGATATGAATCATTAATAACAAAAAAACTAAACAATTATTTGATATACACTCGTCACCATTATTCTGTCTGAGTTTTGCAGTGGTGTGATTATTTATTATCTTTTAATGTGCACTGGCCAATGTGTCTGTCATAAACAACCCCTCTATACTGGACTATGGTTGCAGTCTCCTGAACTTTTTAAGTCTTGGCTGTATTCCAGTTTTCTACCAATGTGTCTAGTTTGTGTGACAGTGAAGCTCATCAGGACTAGTAAAGCAACTAACTCTTGCAGAGTCTCTTCAAACACATTTCCATTACAAGCCGCCAACATGTGGCTGTTAAATCAAGTCTATTTTTCTTATATAGTCGTTATGTCTTGAAATGAAGTGTGTTTTTAAGCCATGCTAGTTGCATGGCAATGTTGGTTTGTTGATGGGTTTATTGGTCCACCACTTTGATCCAAACTGAAACATCTCAACAACTACTGAATGGATTACAAAGACATTTGGTACACACATTCATGTCCCCCTCAGGAGGAATTGTCATCACTTTGGTGATCCTCTGACTTTTCATCTAGCGCCATCATCAGGTCAACATTTTATTTTGTCCAATACTTTGTTTTATGCCCAAATACCTGCAAAACTAATGACATTCCCATCAGCCTTCAGCTGTACTATTTGTTTACTGCTAATTACCAAATACTATCATTCTAACATTCTAAACAAAGATGATGAACATGATCAAAGTTCTACCTGACGAACATCAGAATGTTAATGAGCATGGTAAATGGTAAATGAACTTGCATTTCTATAGCGCTTTTCTAGTCTTCCGACCGCTCAAAGCGCTTTACGCTACATGTCAGCATTCACCCATTCACACACACATTCACACACTGATGGCAGAAGCTGCCATGCAAGATGCCAACCGGCCCATCAGGATCTAATCTAGATACTCATTCACACACCAATGGCTCAGCCTTCAAGTCAGTTTGGGGTTAAGTGTCGACACATGACCGGAGGAGGCGGGGATCGAACCTGGTCGACCTTCTGATTGGTGGGCGACCCGCTCTACCTCGGAGCCACAGCCGCATGTTAGCATGTTGACTTTAGCATTTAGCTCAAAGCACCCCTGTACCTAACTAAGTACAGCCACACAGAGATGCTAGCATGGCTGTGGACTCTTAGACTTGTTATAAAATCATAAATATTGTCCCCAAATACAAGTTATGATTCAACAGTAAGTGTATAAGTACAATAATGCTCTCAAGCCCGTGTTTTATCATTTACCTGACCCACAAAACGACCATTTGTATACAAATTACTAACCCCAAGTTACCTTGAATTCTTGAAAAAATCAACGTTTTTCTCACATGCCTCCACAGCGACCGAAAGATTGAATCCAAATCTTTGCAAGTTCCGTACGAAGTAAAGTGGTGATGTTCAGATGTCTAGAAGATGCTCGTAACGAGGCACTGCTCTAGTCTGCCGTTCATTGCACACACAGAAAAGCAGCAGTTGTAGTAGAGCCATGTGTTCATAAGAGATAGTGCAGAAGAGATATTGAATGTTATTTTTATTAGCTATAATGTTGTTTATCCTGTTGACAGCACTGTGTAAGAGTATTAAGGAATACATTATATCCTGTATATGTTAGTAATATTAGTTATACCACTGACCCAGATCGGTGCTTCATGTGAACCCGTGTTCATGTGACTACCAGGCAAACTTTCTTTGTGGCATCCTCTAGATGGAGTAGCTCCATAACCTTTCCTCCCTCTGCCACTCTGTGTGTTGTGTGAGTACATTACACAAAGCCCATGGTACTGTCTGTTTAGGGATTTTGACTTGAGTCCTTGGTAAAGCATTATAGGCCATATGCTTCAACAAACAATGTGTTTCTGACCTCCAGGTTGCCCGGCTGCAGCACACTGAAGTATGCAGACTTCTTTATTGACGGTATCTCACTTTCTGCTGAGACTGTACAGGAATACACATGCATCAGACAACACACACACACAGTACAGTATACATCCACTCGACTCACTCACGCTCAGATGTGCATTTGCGTCACTCTGTGGAGAAGGTCAGTGCTCCAGCTGGATGTTCCTGCCAACAATACTTTTCTCACATTTTACTGTATGCTTAAATTTAGCATTAAAGGGTAACTTCAGTATTTTATAACCTTGGCCCTATTTTCCCATGTTTTTGCAAATGAAATTGGTCAAGTATGGAAGGATAACGCTGTAACCGGGAGCCACAAAACCACCTGCGAGGGCAAGTGAGCGACGTCAAAGTAACGTTACGTCCACTTAAAGTGCTTGTTTTTGCCACTGACGGGCTCAGATTGTCTGACAACATTATTGAAAGGACCCTACAGAGACATAAAACATGTTTTCTTACCACACCCTTGATCCGGTCTGATTGTTAATGTGTCCAATTCTTGCTCAAGGAGAAGTCGCGTTGTAAAATCTGAATATCCGAAAACTCTTCCGGCAACACGTCACCTCCAAGATTTCAGAATGACACTTCTCCTTGAGCGAGACTCTTTCCATAATGTCAGACACTTCTAATAACAATCTGAGCAGAGAGAGGTGTTGAAGACGCGCTGCTGACTTTGACTAATAACATCTTTGAGCATCTGGAACAGAGCTTGGTCAAAATTGTGTTCACAGATTTCAGCAGCGCGTTCAATACGATCCAACCCCATTTAACGGTGAGCAAACCGGTGCGTCTGGGAGTGAATACCAAATTTATTATATGGATTAATAAAAAAACAATCGTAGTCAACATGTGAAATTTAACTCTGTTATGTCTCCCTCTAAAACTAGTAATACAGGCACCCCCCCAGAGGTGCGTTCTGTCCCCTATCTTATATACTTTGTATATCAACGACTGTCAGGCATCATTTATTTTAAATATGCTGACGAAACAGCATTGGTCGGATTTCTAAAATCTGAAAATTCAGCAGTGGAAGGTTTTGAGAGGGAAACACAGAGCTTTATCCAATGGTGCTCAGAACATTTTCTTGAGGTCAATGTTAAAAAAACGAAAGAGATGGTCATAGATTTTAGTAAGAATAAGCTAACAGTTCCTCCCACCAAGATTAAGGGAGAATTAGTTGAGCGGGTCTCAAGTTATAAATACCTTGGAGTTGAAATCGATGACCATTTAAAATTCAGTGTATGTGCACAAAGTAAGTCTAATAATACTACAACAGAGGCTGTTCTTTCTTAGGAAATTTAATCATTTTAGAGTTGAACGTTGTTTGATTCAAATGTTTTACAATACTGTTTTGCAGAGCGTTGTGTCGTTCGGTCTGATGTGCACCTTTGGTAATATGCGTGCTCAAGATCACGTCAAACTGCAGCGCATGATCAAGACAGCAAGTAGGATCATTGGGATCGATCAGGTGTCTGCAGCACAGCTGTATAGGGACCTTATTCAAAAAGAAAGTTGATCAGATCCTCAACGATCCTACCCATCCTCTCCATCAGAAATTAAAAGGAGTAGCAGATCAAACAGCAGATTCCTGCAGCAATCTTTTGTGCCGACGGCAATTAGACTTCTAAAAGAGAGGTAAATAGGCTGTAGCCCACCCATATTCTGGATATAGGCATTCGAACTGTGCATTTGGGGGGGGGAGATCTAAGTGCCAGCTTGCCCCAATAGCACCGTGATGCAGCCCATGAGCAGCAGCCGTCTGCAGCGCTCTCCCTCAATACCGGACCAATTTCAGAAATTGTTGTTGCTATATATAATGATACTGAAGTTACCCTTTAATAAATTCCTTACATCATAATAAATCCCTCTGTTACAGGCTAATTTGATCGGATCTGTGTTTAATAAACACTGTGAGAATCTCCGAAAGTCAAATATGATTAAAGTTTATATTGTAAATGAAATGCCATCTGAGCCTTTAAAGGAACAATATGTAATATATTTACTGTAATAAATCATAAAGATAGATGAGTTTTTGGCATCATTGGGCAAAAAATAATTCAAGTGTTCTGAGAGACAACTAGACGTCTGCACCTCCTCATGGCTCTGTTTTCAGGCTTTAGAAAATCTAGCCCGTGATGGGAGACTTTGACCAATCACAGGTCATTTCAGAGAGAGAGAGAGCGTTCCTATTGGCTGTGCTCCGGCTGGTGGGCGGTGCTTGGTATTTCCTCCACTGATCTCAACATGGCTGCCGGGTCACAAACATTCTCATTTTACAGCTAAACCGTGCACTACAAGATGATTCTGAAAACATTTGAGGTGAGAAATAGGCATTAAAGTAACAGAATATTGATTCATATTTGATCAGCGCTGCCTAGTTTGACCATTTGGTCGGAGTTCGCGAGTGATTGACAGCCGGCTCTCATAGACGGCAGCTGGACGGCAGATTCCAGATCAGCTCTTACTGCTTGTTTTCCTCCAGTCTGTGAAATCTTGCAGATGCCGTTAGGAACACCGGAGAAAACCGGGGGACACTGAGGCACATGATTTTTTTCAGATTACCTGTCTGATGCACTACTCGTTTTATAAAAATCCGACAACAATGCTACAGCCAGTATGTTCTCCTTTGAAATTTCCATTGCGGGGTCACTTCCACTTTACACATTTAACGGCCTCTTTTACCGTATTATTTTGTGTCTCACCCATTGTACACTACCTGCTCAGCACCAAACAGCTGGTGAACGTGGAGCATTTATTAGCTAAAGACATGGATATTTCCTTCAGGAGATAAAAGAGTGAATATTGGACTTACATTCACCAGATGAACACAACTCCAATGTCAGTCTTTCTTGTGTACATACTGAAATGTTTTAATAAATGCTGCAATAGTAATGTACTGATGATTTTCCCCGTACATTTTCTATAATGTAATGTAATGATTAAAATAAATGACATAGAGTATATTATCACGGTTTGAAGCTAATTATGCTTACACAGTGAAATATTCAAACTATCGTCATCAAATGGGATATAATCTTCACTAGATTTTACAATACATTTTTGTTTGAACAAACCTCGTCCGCACATCAGCTTGTCCCACTGGCATGTCATTACATTTTGAACAGGTTAAAAAGCTGACAATTCAAACAAGGATGTGATCACATCCTGCTGCTGTTTATGTGACTCAGAGGCTGCTGGGTTTACTCTGGGGGGGGTCTTGGCAAAGAGTCAGCAGCTTCACACTGTGTGTGTTGCCCTCTGGTATCCACTGGCAACCTTTCAAGTCAAATCCCTGTTTCTATAAAAGACAGAAAAACATCTTTACCCAAGCCTTTTGTCACTTTTTATTTGACTTTCTGTAATTCACCTTTTGACCCCTAGTTAAACTGGCAAGTTGTGCAGCTGGAGGGTTCATAGTTTTGGCAAATGTGTTGACACAAGACAACCTTTCAGCAGAGGCGTTCATGTCAGAAAAGGATTTTTTGCCTTTTTTTAAAAAAAGGTATGGAAACTGTTTGCCCAACTTTTCATTTGCCAAATTGGCGTAAACAGAGTTGAACCACCTGCATTGTCTCATCTCAATCTATGTGACAAACATAGCAGTAAAGGGACCTCTAAACTCTGTCAAATTGAGGTTTAAGTGAGAGACAGAAAAGATTGTTTAACTCCTAGTTTGTAATACTTGAACTAAAACTCGGAAAAAAAAGTTTGGAAATTTGTGTTTGGTCGATTATTTCTCTGTTGTTACAATGCTAATTGGCATTGTATTTTACATCGTTGGAAAGCCTGTTTATTTACCTTCACAATGATGTCCAACTTGCCGGCCTTCCTGCTGTATCATCCACGGCCGTAGTTCAGAGGATGAGATCGGCGCATGCTGCGCGCAGATACAGACATACTGTAGATATGAAACTGTTTTATGTATACAGATTTCTGAGGAGACCGGTGGCGTTGAAAAAAGCCTGACCTTTCAACATGATGCGACATGATCCGTATTCCAGACCACCTTTTCAAGTGGACTCGGGTAAGGATCGACGAACCGTGCCCGAGTACGGTACGGAGCGTTCACACTAGTCAATCAAACTGGACTTTGGGGACAAGTGTACTCGGATCCATGCCCGGGTCCATAATGTGAAAGCACCCTTAGTTGTCTATATATCATTTAATAATAATGATAATAATAATAATATATTGGATTTATATAGCGCTTTATATTAATCTCAAAGACGCTTTAACATAGTCGGGGGGAAAACGGTGTGAGACAGACAGACAGGAGACGAACGACAAAAAGCGACATACACAGGAACAATCACATACATACACATGGACTGATGGGTAGGGGGAAGGATGGGGCTACGGGTAAGCAGATGAGAAAAGATGTGTTTTGAGGCGGGACTGGAATGTGGTGAGGGAATCAGAGTCTCTGATGAGATTGGGGAGTGAGTTCCAGAGCTTGGGAGCTGCCCTGGAGAATGCTCTGTCCCCAAAGCTGCGGAGTTTGGACGTGGGGGTGGAGAGTAAACCAGCCGAGGTGGATCTGAGGGACCGTTGAGGTTGGTAGGGGGAGAGGAGTTCAGAGAGATAGGGGGGTGCAAGTTGGTGGAGGGCTTTGTAGGTGAGGGTCAGGATTTTGTAGGAGATCCGGTGGGAGACGGGGAGCCAGTGAAGGTCTTTCAGGACTGGGGTGATATGATGCCATGATTTGGTGTGGGTGAGGAGTCGGGCAGCTGCATTCTGGACCAGTTGTAATTTATTTATGGAGGTGTTGCTGATGCCATAGAGGAGTGAGTTGCAATAGCCAAGGCGGGAGGAGATGAAGGCGTGGATGAGTTTCTCTGCTGTAGGGGGTGTGAGGGACGGATGGATTTTTGCGATATTGCGAAGGTGGAAGAAGGATATTTTGACCAGTTGGCAGATGTGGGGCTCAAGGGAGAGGGTGGAGTCGAAGATCACGCCAAGGTTACGTGCCTGGGGGGAGGGGGAAACAGAAGTGCCATCGATGTTGAGTGTGAGGTTGTTGGTTTTGGTGAGGGTGGATTTGGAGCCGATGAGGAGGAGTTGTGTTTTGTCGCTGTTGAGTTTTAGAAAGTTCTGTTGCATCCAGGTTTTAATTGCAGAGAGGCAGGAGTTGATGTGGGAGAGCGGTGGGTTGTGGGGGGTGTTGGTGCTGAGGTAGATCTGAGTGTCGTCAGCATAGCAGTGGAAGTCCAGGTTGAAGTGGCGTAGGATCTGACCGAGGGGGAATAAGTAGATTATGAACAGGAGTGGACCGAGTACAGAGCCTTGGGGGACACCTTGTGTGACTGTGGATGTGGCAGAGGAGTTGTTGTGAAGGGAGATGAAGTGAGATCTGTTGGTGAGGTATGACTGGAGCCAGCTGAGTGCAGTACCTTCGATACCGATGTCTTGGAGTCTGGTGAGAAGAATGTTGTGACTCACGGTATCGAAGGCTGCACTCAGGTCCAGGAGGATGAGGATGTTGAGGGCTCCGGTGTCAGCAGAGGTGAGGAGGTTATTGAGGACTTGGAGGAGTGCAGTTTCTGTGCTGTGGAGGGGGCGAAAGCCAGATTGGAGGGGTTCAAGCAGGTTGTTGGAATGCAGGTGGGATTGGAGCTGGGTGGAGACGAGGCGTTCGAGGGTTTTGGAGAGGAAGGGGAGGTTGGAGATAGGGCGGTAGTGATTGAGACAGGAGGGGTCCAGACCAGGTTTCTTGAGTGTGGGGGTGACAGCAGCAGTTTTGAAGGCTGAGGGGACAGTTCCATGGGACAGTGAGGAGTTGAAGAGGTCGGTGAGGTAGGGGCATAGGACAGGGAGGCAGGACTTCAGCAGGGGGGTGGGGAGGGGGTCCAGGGAGCAGGTGGTGGGTTTGGATGTGCTGATGAGTTTGGCAATGGTTGCTGAGTCAACAGGGTCGAACCGGGAGAGGCGGTGCTGGGGGGGAGGGGTCAGGGGGTCCAGAGGGATGGAGAGAAAAGGGGTCGGTGTGGTTGCTGCTGGGTCAGACACGGGGAGCAGTGAGTTGTTGATGGTGGTGATTTTGTCGCTGAAGAACTGAAGGAATGAGTTACATAGATCGGGTGAGGGGTCAGAGAGGGTGTTGGCACGAGGCTTGAGGAGAGTGTTGACAGTGGAGAAGAGGGTTCGGGGGTTACGGGTGGGGTCATTGATGATGGTGGAGAAGTAGTCAGATTTGGCAGCAGTGATGGCGTCTTTGTAGGTGATGAGGTGAGATTTGTAGGCTTCGAGGTGAACAGTGAGTGATGATTTTCTCCAGAGGCGTTCAAGTTGGCGGCCGGTCTGTTTGAGTTTTCTGAGGTGGGGTGTGAACCAGGGGGAGGAGGTGTTGAATGAAACAGTTTTGGTTCTCAGGGGGGCCAGTGAATTGAGGGAGGCAGACAGGGTGGCGTTGAGGTGGTTGGTGAGATCATCAGGTGAGGTGGGGGGTGGGTCCAGGTGGAGGGCAGCAGATAGCAGGTCGGAGAGATGGAGGGGATCAATGGACTTGATGTTGCGAAATGAGATGACTCTGGGGAGTTTCAGACGGGGTGATGGGGAAGGGATTGTGAATTGTATGAGTTTGTGATCAGATAGGGGAAAGGGGGATGGTTGGATGTTCAGAACCGGGACGTTGGCAGAGCAGACGAGATCCATAATATGGCCTTTATTGTGTGTGGGGAAGGTGATGTGCTGGGTGAGGTTGAAGTTGTCCAGTAGAGTGGAGAAATCAGAGGCAAGTTTACAGGTGGGGGAGTCCATGTGGATGTTGAAGTCGCCCAGTAGCAGTAGGGGTAAGGGGAGGGATGATGCTAGGATGAGGAGTTCAGACAGATCGGAGAGGAAGGATGAATTTGGTTTAGGTGGGCGGTAAATAAGAATGACTGTGTTGGAGCAGGTTTTGAAGGCGAGGGATTCGAATGATGTGACTGTAGGGAAAGTGAGTTCGGTGGTCCTGAGGTTCTTGTTGAATAATACTGCGAGGCCCCCTCCACGCCGGGAGGGGCGGGGTTTGCAGAGGTAGCCGAAGTTGGGGGGGGAAGCTTGGTTGAGGGAGAAGAAGTCATTGGGTTGTTGCCAGGTTTCAGTGAGCAGGAGGAAGTCCAGTGAATTGTCCAGGATGAGTTCATGGAGGATGGGGGCTTTGTTGTTAAGTGAACGGGTGTTGAGGAGGGCAAAGTTGGATGAGTGGGAGGGTGGTGTGATGGGGGCACGCTGGAGAGGTTTGAGGTTGGCCAGGTTCACAGTGCGGCGGGGTCCAGTGGAGGGGGGGCGGCGGGGGTGGATGGTTTGGATGTTGTAAGTCGGGGTGGTGGGGGTAATGGATGACTGGAGATGACGGTTGTGTTTGGGGCCACGGTGAAGGTAGCGTTTACAGATGAGGATTCCAGCAGATTGAGCAGAGGAGAGAGCAGTGGAGGATAGCCGGTAGTTTTTCCTGAGGCGGAGGAGTTGACAGCGAGAGTAGGGGAGGGGAGGGGAGGAGGTAATGGGGGGACAAAACAACTGTGGGAACCAGGGGGGTCCTTTGAATAACAGGGGGGGTAGTGTAAGAAGCAACAGGAGAGGGGTGAGTAGGGTTGATGGTTCCATGGTTTAGCAGACGGGTTAGCGGTTAGCAGGTGGTGAGAGGGACGGTAGAGGCAGCACAGGGTAGCGTTAGACAGGGCGGGGGGGGGGCGGTGGTACTCACGATACAGATGGTTACAGATGATGAGGAGAACAGCCAGATGATTAATGTAATTCCAGTGGTGGAGTGTTCGAGAGGAGTTGAGGGGGACAGAGAAACATGCAGGGCAGCTCCGCTAGCGAGTTAGCAGCTAACCGGCGAGGAGAGTGCAGCGAACGGGAGCAGAGGGAAAACAAAAAACAAAAAACAAAAGACGGAGAACAAGAGTGGGAACGAGACGGAACACAACAAAACTCAGGAGAACAGTGAAGAAACAGCACAAAACGAGAGGAAAGACAGCTGACAGAGGGAGAAGCGGCAGTCAGGAGACGCCAGCAGTGCTCACCCACCGGCACAAACAAAAACAAACACACGTGTACGGAGGCAGCGAAGGGACAAACAGTGCCTTACATATTCTTTGATATATAACAGTGATGTCATCATCCTTTAATGATGTCATATTCTGGAACATTAGGCTAGTTTAGGTAGACACATGAAGCGTGATGCTACAATACACTCACAGTTGACAATCTCTACTCAGTTAGATATTTGCAACATACTTACTTTTTAAAACAGTGCTTCATTCAAAGAATATGGTTGGTATTAATCTGCACATGTTTTTAACTTAAACATTTTTTTTTAATGTTTTTTTTTATATATATATATACTGGAAAAACAAAGTTTGGAAACTTGTGTTTGGTCTATTATTTCTCTGTTGTTACAATGCTAATGGTCATTGTATTTTACATCGTTGGAAAGCCTGTTTATTTACCTTCACAATGATGTCCAACTTGTAAGGATCATGCATTTGTGGGATGAGCAGCACAGCTGATTATGTGGGTAGCGCCCAAGAAAAATTTGCCAAAATGCTCTGCCAATGGTAAACAGTGTATTCTCATAAGGCTACTGGGAAGCCTGCAATGACTGCCCTTCACCGTCAGGCCCGTTTGCGCTGGTGTCGACAACACAGACAATGGAACATGAACATGTGGGGGAATGTCATGTTCGGTGATGAGTCCAGGTTCTGTCTGCGAAAGTTGGATGGCAGGGTCAAAGTATGGAGACGACGTGGAGAACGCTATGCTGATTGTTGCACCGATGGAGTAACAACTTTTGGTGGGGGCAGAGTCATAGTGTGGGGCAGCATCTCCCTCACTGGCAAAACAAGGCTTGTCATCACTGAAGGCCATCTCAATGCAGTGAGATATCGGGATGAGATTCTGCAGCCAGTGGCAATCCCTTATCTCCACAATCTGGCACCTAACTTCATCCTCTAAGAAACAACGCTCGCCCCCACAGAGCCAGGGTTATCACAGACTACCTCCACAATGTGGGAGTAGAGAGTATGGAATGGCCTGCCAAGAGTCCAGACCTCAACCCAATTCAACACTTGTGGGATCAGCTTGGGCGTGCTGTACGTGTTAGAGTGACCGACACAACCTCGTTGGCTGACCTGCAATCAATCCTGGTAGAGGAATGGAACGCCATCCCACAGCAACGTGTGACCAGGTTGGTGACCAGCATGAGGAGGAGGTGCCAGGCTGTTGTGGCTGCGTATGGATCTTCCACTGCTACTGAGGCTCCTGACGGTGTATTAAATGAATAAAGTGTAAAATTGCCAATATGTCTTGTTTGTTCCTTGTTACTGATAGAGAGTTCAATCATCCACCAAACAACTCAAAACAAGAGTCAACACCAACAGGAGAATACACTGTTTACCATTGACGGAGCATTTTGGCAAATTTTTCTTGGGCGCTACCCACATAATCAGCTGTGCTGCTCATCCCACAAATGCATGATCCTTACAAGTTGGACATCATTGCGACGGTAAATAAACAGGCTTTCCAACGATGTAAAATACAATGCCAATTAGCATTGTAACAACAGAGAAATAATCGACCAAACACAAGTTTCCGAACTTTGTTTTTCCAGTTTATATCAGTTCAAAATATTGGTTATCGGTCTCCTTGATTACTAATAATCAGTATCGGTCCTGAAAAAAACATATCAGTCGATCCCTAGTTAATATGCTGCTTTATGCAAATGTATGTATATATTTATTATTGGAAATCAATTAACAACACAAAACAATGACAAATATCGTCCAGAAACCCTCACAGGTACTGCATTTAGCATAAAAAATATGCTCATATCATAACATGGTAAACTGCAGCCCAACAGGCAACAACAGCTGTCAGTGTGTCAGTGTGTCAGTGTGCTGTCAGTGTGTCTATGACTTGCCCCAAAACTGCATGTGATTATCATGAAGTGGGCATGTCTGTAAAGAGGAGACTCGTGGGTACCCATAGAACCCATTTACATTCACACATCTGGAGGTCAGCGGTACAAGGGACCTCTTTGAAAAATGGCCATGACAATTTTTCCTCGCCAACATTTAGTGCAAGTTTGGAGTGTTATTTAACCTCTTAGTAGTATTTGTATCTTCATTGTAGCTTTAAAAATGAGCCTGCTACAACCTAAAAATCTAAACTTGCATTAAAGAAATTAAAAAATTTGCGCTAACGTGTTAATTATCACATTAACTTTGACAGCCCTATTTCATACGTCTGTATGTCGATGTAATTAGGACCCGAGCACCGACTACGTCGGTCCGAAGACTTATTGAACCTTAAATGATGATGATGATGATGATGATGATTATTATTTATTTAATTATTTTATATATATACTGGAAAAAGAAAGTTCGGAAACTTGTGTTTGGTGGATTATTTCTCTGTTGTCACAATGCTAATGGTCATTGTATTTTACATCGTTGGAAAGCCTGTTTATTTACCTTCACAATGATGTCCAACTTGTAAGGATCATGCTTTTGTGGGATGAGCAGCACAGCTGATTATGTGGGTAGCGCCCAAGAAAAATGTGCCAAAATGCTTTGCCAATGGTAAACAGTGTATTCTCATAAGGCTACTAGGAAACCTGCAATGCCTGCCCTTCACCGTCAGGCCCGTTTGCGCTGGTGTCGACAACACAGACAATGGAACATGAACATTTTGGGGAATGTCATGTTCAGTGATGAGTCCAGGTTCTGTCTGCCAAAGTTGGATGGCAGGGTCAAAGTATGGAGACGACGCGGAGAACGCGTGTCGGGGGGCGGCATCTCCCTCACTGGCAAAACGAGGCTTGTCATCATTGAAGGCCATCTCAATGCAGTGAGATATCGGGATGAGATTCTGCAGCCAGTGGCGATCCCATATCTCCACAATCTGGGACCTTACTTCATCCTACAAGATGACAACGCTCGCCCCCACTTAGCCAGGGTTATCACAGACTACCTCCACAATGTGAGAGTAGAGAGAATGGAACGGCCTGCCAAGAGTCCAGACCTCAACCCAATTCAACACTTGTGGGATCAGCTTGGACAGTTGGACATCATTGTGAAGGTAAATAAACAGGCTTTCCAACCATGTAAAATACAATGACCATTAGCATTGTAACAACAGAGAAATAATCCACCAAACACAAGTTTCCGAACTTTCTTTTTCCAGTTTACATTTGCAGTAAAAATTCAAATCTTGGTGTCAAAAATGGGAATAACACAAAACTTAATTGAAATGCCTTAAATCATGTGTTGAATTAAAAGATAACTTGTCAACATTATCTTAAAACAAAAAAGTGAAAATGAAAATGAAAGGAAAACGTAAATATAATTTTTTTAATCTTTTTTTTTATTGTCTATGTACGTTAGTACTTCTGTATATGAACATGTGTACAATAAAGAAAGTATATAAAAGAAGTCATCGAATGCTCCAAGTGCTTTGATGACATCATCGAATGCTCTAAGTGCCTTTATGACATCATCAACTGCTACAATTACTTTGTGATGTCGTAAAGCCAAGTTTGGGAAGTTTACAAGTGTCTCTCAAGAAGGAACCAACCATTTGAACTCAGAATCGAACTTGAGATCCCACCTTTGTGACAGAGAGAGCGAAATTTTCAATTGAGGCGAACCACAGATAGAGACGGAACTGTTCATCAGTGAGAGACTGCATCTACACAAGAACAATGAAACAGCAACAAATCTACAAGGACCCCACAGCGATCAACTATCAGCAGCTCTCTGCAGAGCTCCTGGCTGAAAAAGATCAAAATGATTATCTTATTAATTATTGTAACGTAACACTTTCTAAAATCCAAACTGAACATTTTGGAATGGTAACATAACACGTTCCAAAAGCCGAGCTGAACATTTCAGAATTGTAATGTAACACGTTCTAAAATCCGAACTAAACATTCCGGAATTGTAACGTAACACATTCTACAATCCAAAACGGAACATTCCGGAATTGTAACGTTACACATTCTAAAGTTTGAACTTAACATTCCGGAATTGTAATTCCGTACCACATTCTAAAGTCTGAACTTAACATTCCGTAATTTTAATTCCGTAACACATTCTGAAATCCGAACTAAACATTCCGGAATTGTAATTCTGTACCACATTCTAAAATCTGAATTTAACATTCCGGAATTTTAATTCCGTGACACGTTCTGAAATCCGAACTAAGCATTCCGGAATTGTAACGTAACACGTTCTAAAATCCGAACTAATTATTCCGGAATTGTAACTTAACACGTTGTAAAATCTGAAATGAACTTTCCGAAATTGTAACTTAACACGTTCTAAAAAATCTGAACAGAACATTCCGGAATGTTAACATAACACATTCTAAAATCCAAACTGAACATTCCAGAATTGTAACATAACACATTCTAAAGTCTAAACTAAACATTCCGGAATTGTAATGTAACACGTTATAAAATCTGAAGTGTACGTTCCGGAATTGTAATGTAACACGTTCTAAAATCCAAACTGAACATTCCGGAATTGTAAAGTAACATGTTCTGAAATCTGAATTTAACATTCCGGAATTGTAATTCCGTAACACGTTCTGAAATCCGAACTAAACATTCCGGAATTGTAACATAACACGTCCTAAAATCCCACCTGAACATTCTGGAATTTTAACGTAACACATTCTAAACTCTGAACTTAACATTCCAGAATTTTAACGTAACAAATTCTAAGGTCTGAACTTAACATTCCAGAATTGTAATTCTGTAACACGTTCTTAAATCGGAACTGAACATTCTGGAATTGTAACGTAACGCGTTCTAAAATCCGAACTAATCATTCCGGAATTGTAAATCCCATCTGAACATTCCGGAATTGTAATTCCGTAACACGTTCTTAAATTGGAACTGAACATTCTGGAATTGTGACATAACACGTTCTAAATTCCAAATTGAACATTCCGGAATTGTAATGTAACATGTTCTAAAATCCAAACTCAACATTGCAGAATTGTCAAGAAACATGTTTTAAAATCTGAATTAAACATTCCGGAATTGTAACGTAACACATTCTAAAATCTGAACTTAACATTCCGGAATTGTAATTCCGTAACACATTCTGAAATCCGGACTAAACATTCCGGAATTGTGATGTAACACGTTCTTAAGTCTGAACTTACCATTCCGGAATGGCAATTCTGTAACACGTTCTGAAATCCGAAATAAACATTCCGGAATTGTAACGTAACACAATCTAAAATCCAAACTGAACATTTCAGAATTGTAATGTAACACGTTCTAAATTCTAAACTGAACATTCCGGAATTGTAACATAACAAGTTCTAAAACCTGAACTGAACATTCCAAAATTTTAACGTAACACATTCTCAAATCTGAACTTAACATTCCGGAATTGTAATTCCGTAACACATTCTGAAATCCGAACTAAACATTCCGGAATTGTGATGTAACACGTTCTTAAGTCTGAACTTACCATTCCGGAATGGCAATTCTGTAACACGTTCTGAAATCCGAAATAAACATTCCGGAATTGTAACGTAACACAATCTAAAATCCAACCTGAACATTTCAGAATTGTAATGTAACACGTTCTAAATTCTAAACTGAACATTCCGGAATTGTAACATAACAAGTTCTAAAACCTGAACTGAACATTCCAAAATTTTAACGTAACACATTCTCAAATCTGAACTTAACATTCCGGAATTGTAATTCCGTAACACATTCTGAAATCCGGACTAAACATTCCGGAATTGTGATGTAACACGTTCTTAAGTCTGAACTTACCATTCCGGAATGGCAATTCTGTAACACGTTCTGAAATCCGAAATAAACATTCCGGAATTGTAACGTAACACAATCTAAAATCCAAACTGAACATTTCAGAATTGTAATGTAACACGTTCTAAATTCCAAACTGAACATTCCGGAATTGTAACATAACAAGTTCTAAAACCTGAACTGAACATTCCAAAATTTTAACGTAACACATTCTCAAATCTGAACTTAACATTTCGGAATTGT
This sequence comes from Sebastes fasciatus, assembly GCF_043250625.1. Classification (NCBI taxonomy): domain Eukaryota; kingdom Metazoa; phylum Chordata; class Actinopteri; order Perciformes; family Sebastidae; genus Sebastes; species Sebastes fasciatus. The sequence goes on along the minus strand of NC_133795.1, from coordinate 41,142,398 downwards.
AATTCCGTAACACATTCTGAAATCCGAACTAAACATTCCGGAATTGTGATGTAACACGTTCTTAAGTCTGAACTTACCATTCCGGAATGGTAATTCTGTAACACGTTCTGAAATCCGAAATAAACATTCCGGAATTGTAACGTAACACAATCTAAAATCCAAACTGAACATTTCAGAATTGTAATGTAACACGTTCTAAATTCCAAACTGAACATTCCGGAATTGTAACATAACAAGTTCTAAAACCTGAACTGAACATTCCAAAATTTTAACGTAACACATTCTCAAATCTGAACTTAATATTCCAGAATTGTAATTCCGTAACACGTTCTGAAATTCGAACTAAACATTCCGGAATGTTAACACACACATTCTAAAATCCAAACTGAACATTCCGGAATTTTAATGTAACACATTCTAAATTCCAAACTGAACATTCCGGAATTGTAACGTTACCCGTTCTAAAACCTGAACTGAACATTCCAGAATTTTAATGTAACACATCCTAAAATCTGAACTTAACATTCCGGAATTGTAATTCCGTAACACATTCTGAAATCCGAACTAAACATTCCGGAATTGTGACATAACACGTTCTAAATTCCAAACTGAACATTCCGGAATTGTAATGTAACACTTTCTAAAATCCAAACTGAACATTCCAAAATTGTCAAGTAACATGTTCTAAAATCTGAATTAAACATTCCGGAATTGTAACGTAACACATTCTAAAATCTGAATTTAACATTCCGGAATTGTAATTCCGTAACACATTCTGAAATCCGAACTAAAGATTCCGGAATTGTGATGTAATACGTTCTTAAGTCTGAATTTACCATTCCGGAATGGTAATTCCGTAACACGTTCTGAAATCCGAAATAAACATTCCGGAATTGTAACGTAACACATTCTAAAATCTGAATTTAACATTCCGGAATTGTAATTCCGTAACACAATCTAAAATCCAAACTGAACATTCCAGAATTGTAATGTAACACGTTCTAAATTCCAAACTGAACATTCCGGAATTGTAACGTAACACGTTCTAAAACCTGAACTGAACATTCCGGAATTGTAATTCCGTAACACGTTCTGAAATCCGAAGTAAACATTCCAGAACTGTAACGTAACACGTTCTAAAATCCGTACTAATCATTCCGGAATTCTAACGTAACACGTTCTAAAATCCGAACTAATCATTCCGGAATTGTAACGTAACGCGTTCTAAAACCTGAACTGAACATTCCAGAATTTTAATATAACACATTCTAAAATCTGAACTTAAAATTCCGGAATTGTAATTCTGTAACACATTCTGAATTCCAAACTGAACATTCCGGAATTGTGACGTAACACGTTCTAAATTTCAAACTGAACATTCCGGAATTGTAACGTAACACGTTCTAAAACCTGAACTGAACATTCCAGAATTTTAATGTAACACATTCTAAAATCTGAATTTAACATTCCGGAATTGTAACGTAACCCATTCTAAAATCCAAACTGAACATTCCAGAATTGTAATGTAACACGTTCTAAATTCCAAACTGAACATTCCGGAATTGTAACGTAACACGTTCTAAAACCTGAACTGAACATTCCGGAATTGTAATTCCGTAACACGTTCTGAAATCCGAAGTAAACATTCCAGAACTGTAACGTAACACGTTCTAAAATCCGTACTAATCATTCCGGAATTCTAACATAACACGTTCTAAAATCCGAACTAATCATTCCGGAATTGTAACGTAACGCGTTCTAAAACCTGAACTGAACATTCCAGAATTTTAATATAACACATTCTAAAATCTGAACTTAAAATTCCGGAATTGTAATTCTGTAACACATTCTGAATTCCAAACTGAACATTCCGGAATTGTGACGTAACACGTTCTAAATTTCAAACTGAACATTCCGGAATTGTAACGTAACACGTTCTAAAACCTGAACTGAACATTCCAGAATTTTAATGTAACACATTCTAAAATCTGAATTTAACATTCCGGAATTGTAACGTAACCCATTCTAAAATCCAAACTGAACATTCCGGAATTGTAATATAACACGTTCTAAAATCCAAACTGAACATTCCGGAATTGTAACGTAACACGTTCTAAAATCCGAACAGAACATTTCAGAATTGTAATGTAACACGTTCTAAAATCTGAACTGAACATTCCGGAATTGTAACGTAACAAGTTCTAAAATCCAAACTGAACATTCCGGAATTATAACGTAACACGTTCTAAAATCCGAACAGAACATTTCAGAATTGTAATGTAACACGTTCTAAAATCTGAACTAAACATTCCGGAATGGAATGGTGATGGCCATTTTCAAAGGGGTCCCTTGACCTCTGACCTCCAGATATATGAATGACAATGGGTTCTATGGGTACCCACGAGTCTCCCCTTTACAGACATGTCCACCCTATGATAATCACATGCAGTTTGGGACAACTCATAGTCAAGTCAGCACACTGGCACACTGACAGCTGTTGTTGCCTGTTGGGCTGCAGTTTGCCATGTTATGATTTGAGAATATTTGTTTATGCTAAATGCAGTACCTCTGAGGGTTTCTGGACGATATTTGTCATTGTTTTGTGTTGTTAATTGATTTCCAATAATAAATATATACATACATTTGCATAAAACAGCATATTTACCCACTCCCGTGTTGAAGTGTAAAAACTTGACAAATCTCCCTTTAAGTTACATTTTGAATAGATCAAAAAATGTATGATTAATTTACGATTAACTATGGAGAATCATACCAATTAAATATCTTAATCGATTGACAGCCCTTATTTTTTATAAGTCTTCTAACTTTCAAACACTTAAACAAGATATTTAGACAATAATCAAATGAATTAACATTGACCACAATTGTACATTATCACTGACCTCGACTCTCTTCTGTGAACTTGTTGATGTTTCGGACCACCTGGTTGAGGTTATGCAGAGTCATCTGAATAAATAAATTAAATATGTCATTAAATGCAGCAATAATACTATAAAACAAGACTCGGTCAAAACCGAGTATATTGCTGGACCGTATATGGTCAGTATGTGAATTAGTGGCTAAACTGTTACACAAATAGTCAGTGGTCATGTCTACAGTATGTTTTGTGAACAGTTTTTTTCCACTTATATCTTAATGTTTGATTGAAAGACAACTTATATTGAAGCAAATGACATTCAGTAATAGTAAATGGTAACATTTACTAGTCAGTATATTATACATTTTATACAAGGTGAAAAGGTATTATGACATACAGTATGCAAGGTTAAAAGTATTTCAGCTTTTTATTAAAGCATGTGTATCAAAAGCATTCATCATATAAGTGGTGTGTAACAATATTAAACATACGTCGCAAAAGTTTATCAGCGTTGAGATTCTCCCGCTGTCATCACTGATGTTATTGCTGCTGTATTTATTCCTAGATGGAGTGTTAATGGAGCAGCTACAATGTTAGCATAGTCTGGCACTGATCGATCCGAACTGCATTCAGAAAACAAGCATTTTAAAAGTTGTTAGCTTGTCGTCTTGCAGACAGACCTGACAAAGCATGAATTAATTTTTTTTTCACTAATCAGCATCATTATGTAGTTATTTCGGCAAACTTTTTATCCGTTTACAACAACGTTGCTGCCATATTTATGCCTAGATGACGTTGTATTGTGTGTTGATGGGGCAGCTGCATAGCCTGGCACTGATCGATCCGAACTCCGTTCGGAAAACAAGCATTTTAAAAGTTGTTTGCTTGTCGTGTTGCGGACAGACCTGACAAAGCATGAATTCAGACTTTTTACAAATCGACATCATAATGTCGTTATTTCGGCATCAGTTTGATCCGTTTATTGCAATTAAGTCACAGCACAGTCTGTTTATTTTGGGTTCATACCGCATTAGCGACGTGTGGCTTGCTAGATAATCAGTTCAATGATACTCTATGTGAATACAGCCCGCAGTCCGGGGACGTTATGAACCCAGACACGACGGCGTTTGGTTTTCTGACATATCTGGGACTTCACCAACATGTACAAAGCAGCAACAGTAGTTATTTCTTCCATGGTTAATTGCGGAAATTGAGGAAAGCGAGGCGAAAATTTGCTTCGCGCTTGGTGTGAATGTACAGTAACACGATACACAACATAACGTAACTTAAACGAACATAAACAATAGCACATGTACAACAACAGCACTATGTAATGATACAATGAATCGCTGACACGCTCCCCAGAAAACGTAAACACAGAACTGTTCTTCACCTTCATTTTGAAAGAGCAAGGACCAATGAGGAAACTCCAACAGTCGGCTGACCAATCCTGTAACTTCATCACTCAGTCAGTCAGTCAGTCACTCAGTCGCTCACTCAGTGATAGACTTTTGCGTTTGTAGGGCTGACCCTCTGCGGTCCAGCCAAAAAGTTATTTTTATGAAACGGTCGCTATATCGTGACAGTAGTACATGAAACAGGTAACCTGAAAAAAATGATGTGCCTCTGTGTCCTCCGGTGCTCCTAAGGGCATCTGCAAGATTTCACAGACCCGAGGAAAACAAGCAGTAAGAGCTGATCTGAGGTCTGCTGTCCAGCTGCTGTCTATGAGAGCCGGCTGTCAATCACTCGCGAACTCCGATCAAACTAGGCATCGCTGATCAAATAGGAATCAATATTCTGTTACTGTAATGCCTATTTCTCTTCTCAGATGTTTTTTAAGAATCCTCTTGTAGTGCACGGTTTAGCTGTAAAATGACACAGCAGCCATGTTGAGACCTGGTTGAGATGGCTTGAAGGAATGCCAAGTTCCGGTCACATGACCGGAGCACAGCCAATAGGAACACTCTCTTTCTGAAATGACCTGTGATTGGTCAAAGTCTCCCGTCACGGGCTAGATTTTCTAAAGCCTGAAAACAGAGCCATGAGGAGGAGGAGTCTAGTTATCTCTCAGAACACTTGAATTACAATATGCTGAAAGGTTATTACGGATTTTTTGCCTAGTGATGCCAAAGATATACTGACTACTGAAGCTCAAGTTTGACAAAGTGAGCCATTTATTAACATAAAAATGATTGAAAAAAAATATAGCAAGAAAATGAGGTGTCAGGGTCTCCAAGGCCAAAACAACAAACAGATGACCCCACACTAACTAGAAAATATAGACTCCATTACTCAACTGAAAACAAAAGACAATACTAATCTCATTACCTAGCTACACAACAGGAGAAAGGGAGTGACAAAAGCTTGTTTAACAAAGTCACCACGACTATCAAAAACAAAGTAGCAAGGTTTAGCAGAGCTGTGTCAGAATGCTATCACAGAAAACAGAGTATCACCAATTACTCAACCACAGGACACCAGCAGAGGAGAGCTCAAAGGCCAAGAGGGACATGAACACTGAATCTGGGAGAAGTTGTATACAGCGCCACTGATTGAACGAGATCCAAGGCGTGGATGATCAGGCGTAAGGGGCATGTCAGACCTAAACACACACAGCGGGAGCTCTCTTTCAACAAGAGGGAAAATCCGTGGACGTAACAGCATTAGGCCCGTTGCAAATGAGCCAGGCCTGCGCAGAATCCATCACTGCCGATCGCCGCGCAATGCATGCCGGTTAGATCTGTTTCCGACTTGATGCTGACTTGCTCTGACGTCATGCACACGTGGGCAACGATAACCTCTCGAGATCAAGGTTTTTAGAACCAGGCACCGCAGTTGCTCCCCACCGACTGCAAGACCTAGGGCATTATGGGAAAGGCCTGGCTCGCGCCTGATCAAAGACCCGATTGGCTCTTAGTTTTGTAGAAAGTCACAACTTTCTGTGTGATTGTAATTTTTAATGCTAAAATGTATTAGTCTCATGTTGTGTAATGAAGGTTTCATCTGTTAACAAACACATCTTGTGTGGTTGATAATAATAAATATATAATGAAGGTTATCTATATATAACACTTGTCAAAACCAGTGCTCATTATGTGCTTAAAAAAAATATTCTGTGACTTCCTGTAAATTCTTTGAAGGCTGCGGGAAACGGCTGGTAACTGTCCGACTTGACTGCAGCTTTACGTCACCGCCCCTGCTGCTGCCTCCTGATCTCGTCTACTTTCCAGGCGAGGCGCAGCTCATCTCCAATGAGACTATTATTGCACTTTGTCAGATTTCCACATTGAAGAGCACTGAAAAGCAGCAATATTTCATGTACCATGTAACTTCCAAATATGTCAATGTTAATCATTACATTGTGTTTGTTTTGTTTCATCTCAGCCTCTGGTTCTCTATAATGAAAAGGTCATCAGGATTGTTCGGTACTGTGTTTCACTGAAGGGATTATACTTTTATTACTTGATCAGTATGTCCAGCCTTAGATGAATAAAGTCCATCACAGCATGCCATCTTATTTTTATTGCTAAAAAAAAACTGCAATTGCAATTTTCAGTATCTTTAAATGAGGCAGGTCACTCTAGTAGTATCCAGAGAGCCAGCAGGATTCAGTGTCTCACCTTGAGGAGTTTTAGCTGAGCTGCTCCCTCACTCAGTAAGGAAATGTTCTCACATTGTGTTTACTGACTACATTGAAAATGGTGTATATCTGTAATGTATCACAGATTTCTAGATGTGGTCTCTGCTCTTTATGAAAAGTGTTTTCTATACAGATAATGACAAGGTGGGCGCATGTTGTCTAGATCATCTGAGAAGGCCTGACCGATGCCTACTCGGTGTTAATCCCTCTTCTACCGGCACTCGCTCGACTAGCCAGTGACCTCTACTGGCTTCTCAGGGTATTGATCACCACTCTCTCAATAGGAGCACTGGTTGTTGTGAATTACACATCCCACAATCACTTTGCCCTTTTAAATTACAACCCAATGTTGAATAAACATGTTAAATAGCAAAAGCCATCCTGAAATCTTTCCAATGCTGCTTGTTTTGTACAGTCTTATCTGAAAGTTAAATGTGAAAGTGCTTGATCTTAGTCCTTTAGTGGAAGGGGGACCTTCCTCATCATCATCATCATCTTCAGTTTTGTTAGTTTTGTTTCAGGCTTTTGTTAAAAAAGTAAACTAGAAAAACTGTTACATCTGCAGCTCCCACAGAGTCATAAAGCTGATAAACTGGCACACTGTACAAACTACGATTTACATTAAAGCTACTGTTTTTAACTTCTTAAATGTATAAATGGTGTCGGTGTCCCATGCACGCTCGCTTGTGGCTACGTTGTTCAGACTTATGGTACGTGTCCACAGGGGCGTTTTTTATCACGAGGGGACGTGCCGCTTCCCAACATTGGACGCTTGGTGGGCTGTCACTAGAAACAAGGCACTAGGCTCCTGATTGGACGAACGCTCTCCCTCCATGGGCTGCCGCTCCCAGCTTTCAAACCGGAAACAATATGGACGCTCGTTTGGAAACTGTCTTCTCTTATTTCACGAAAATAGTTCACCGAAATGTGTTTCTGAAAACATTTTAGGCGAGAAGTAATCCATGCAGTTGCTGAATCTGTCTTCATTTTGGATCGACAACATTTTTGTCTTAGGGGTCAAAAATGACCCGCCACTATGTTTAAGAGCAAAGGAAACTCCCTTAATGATCTTTTTTCAACTTGAAATTCAATGACTTTTCCTAGAATGACCCCAACATGAGAAAAGGTTAAACATTGCCTTTGTTCATATTTCCATAAAAGCTGTACATCAACAGGGTACAAATCTTGTCTAAGGGGTCATTTTTTACCCAGCAGTTATAAAATCATTTTCATACTACAGAAACCATAAAAAACACACCACACACACACACACACACACAAGAAATTTAGATTACGTGTGCTACTGATTGAACTCAGGAAAAACGAAAACTTTCTCGCGAATGTGCAGCATCTCCCCTCCACGACCCCACACCTGACTGAAGTTCACAGAGATCCTAAGTGATCTCCTCTATACGCACATCCTACACGGGCCAGAGATCATCCCCGAGCCGGTGATACGTGCCAACATGCGCGCTGACTTGCAGCGGAAGGTGCTTGGTTTCCTGTCTCTGGCCAGATGGTGGCAGATCTTTCAGGTCGGCGACCTCGCTGACAAGATGAGACACACCATCATGGGCACTAAGCCCAGGGCCAAGAAACCTTGGGCAATCGCTGCACCGCCTTCCCCAGTATCCGTGACGAAGAGTCGTGATGACTCTGCACGGCGAGCGCGGAACGAACAAAACAAAATCTGCGTCGAGGTGTTCATGGAGAGGCTGGTTGCGCAGATCTTCAAGAAGGCGAAGGTTACCTGGACCGTTTCAAACGTCCAGGATGTCATCCAGCGCCTTTTCGAACAGACGTGGGCCGAAGTCGAGGGTCTCGATTTCAATTCCAGCCCGGAAACATTGGAAAACCTCGAAAAGACCATTTGCCGGGACCTGATTAAGACGTGGGGCAACGCAATGTGGGTGCTTGTGTCCTTGAAAGGGGATCAACCGGCGCTCGGAGACCGTATCGCCTCCGCCGTCAAAGGTCACCTGATGGCACCACCGAGACAGAGGTCCTGCATGTGCAGGTTCTTCTCTTCTATGGTCGCCGCCATGACGAGGTGTTAAGGTGGTTTATGGGTTTTCTCCGGGGGCTCCGGTTTATCCCACATATATAAAAAACGTCTTGAATGTGTCATTCATCTTGAAGGAAAAATGTACGTTTCCCTTCAGAATGAATGCGAGGGCTTGAGCTCTCAGCGCCACCTCAGTAGTCGGTGTTGTCTGCTGTTGTCGTACGCACAGGTTCGATCTGGGTGATCCAGTTCTACCACGATTCAGTGCAGAATAATGAACATCTAATTAAATTAAATAAATAATAATATAAATAAATAATATGAATTCATTTCTGCTCATTTCTCTCATCATTTGCTGTAAATATTCAACTCAGACTTAAGTTCTGCTGATTCAGTGAATTTGTATAAAGTACAAAAATAAAGTACAAAGAAAAGTGTGTTTTGCAACGGTATTTTTTCTTATTAAAACTACTTGCATCAGCCTTAAAGTTACAGTCATAACCCAGAATAATGAGTTAGGGTTAGGAGTGTACAGCTAACATGCGTTTACGATACTCATTTTGCTTAATTTTTACACAACCAATCAACTTTCTGGAGCTCCCAGTTGCTCCAATATTATCGCTTTATTGTTATAAAGTCACTCTCAACTGTAATCGATCAAATAGATGTTGAAATGTTGCACTGACAAAATAAAAGGTTTGAACCGCTGGTGGCCCTATAGAGAAAGATTCAGGGTACCAGAGTCAGTAAGATTCATCCTCTGGGCACAAGATCCATCCAACCAGCTATTGACCAACTGAGACCGACACTGACATCCATCAAGCTACATCCATAGCATGGCGAAAAAAGCAAAACATATATATGTACATATATATATATATATGTACATATGTACATATATATATATATATGTACATATATATACATATATATATATATAAACTATAAACAACTATAAATGTACAGTATATGTTTTTGCAAAAAGAACAAGAATGCATCTTTAATGTTCAGTTAAGGGGAGACATCCGAGGTCAGGGGTCAGCAACCTTTACTATCAAAAGAGCCATTTTAGGCCAAGAAATAAATTAAATAAAAAATCTGTCTGGAGCCACAAAACATTTGAGCATTGTGATGAAGGTAACACAGTTTATAGTCTAAGTATATAGTATGTAAGTCTAATGCAGTGAGGGCCAAAGAGCAGATGTTCTACGGAGTATTAGGGCCACATTGAGGGAAAAAACATCTGAGATTTCTAGAATAAAGTCTGTATGTAAATATATAAACATAGGATTTAATTGAATATATCGGCCCCATTGTCACCGAGTGTGCATGTGTACGCACGTGTGTGTACGTGCATGTTTGTGTGTGTGTGTATGTGTGTGCGCGCAGGAACACAAATCTGGAAATGTTATCATCTTATCTGGTTCTATGTCGATCAGCTAGAGGTCACGGTTTAATATCATATCACTGCTTTGAAGGATGTGCTGATTCACAGACAGTCACATACAACTGTATGGGGGGGGGGGTGACAGTCAGTTTAGGTCAACTGTGCTCATAGGTTTAAGGGTCATCCATTTCAGCCCTCACGTAGGCCATCACTCAATCTATTCTTAGACCAAAGAGTATCATGTTGACTCAGGGTTATCACTGGCCTCCCACTCGTGTGTGTGCACGTGTCAGCCAGCATCGTCCCATTGTTGCTGTGCTATCTCAGTGAACCTTGCTGTTGGGTCTGTCGGTGACTAAGGCGGACCGTGCTGTGACCCTACAAAACCTGCAGTCAGCCACAGAAACAGCTTATTTTTTCATGCATAAATCCATCTGTGCTTAATCTGGACATATCGGCCAATAAAATGTGCAGTAAACAATTGAGGGAGTCAAACCAGAGAGAAAGTTATAAATAAAATGAACTTTATTGGTATGAAAAAGATTGTATTATTTACAGTATTTACACATAGCATCATTACAACAAACAGTCCTCTCATTGAACACAGTAAGTGGGTGGATTGGTCGGATCAGATGCATCCACCAGACAACAGGTGGTGCTACATGGCAGTTTACCGCAGCCAGGCAGGCAGACTCTCAACACCCTGCTGTCATCATAACCGCCTTCAATCTCCTCAAGTCCTAACTTTTGATCGTAAAATATGAACAAAATGGACCTTGTAGAAAGCACTTTTGTCCGTCTGCTGTTCTCCTTTTCCTTTCAGAAACCAAACTTTTTGTTCCAGCAGCAAAAATTCCTACGTTTGCTGGGGATCCAGGGGATCCAATCGGAGGATCCCTGAGGAACCACAAAACCATTGGTTTAACTGAGTTAATGTACACTTCCTTTATACCGCATACTGCATTACTGACATGATTTCCACGACCTTAGGATGGTAGGTGGGCCTGTCAAAAAGTCTCAGCTCTTCCATGTAGGCTGCCACTGGGGCCTTCGGGATCTTTCATGTGTGTCCAACGCATAAAGGCATACTTTGACACATCGTTAATAAGCAGCACAGAATGGCAGGCAGCTCACACTTCTGTCTATAAAGCTTTTGATTATGTACGTGTTGCACAATTCAGTGGTGTGGCATATCTCAAGTCACTCGGGGGCTGACCCCTTTTGGCTTTAGGAAGCGTGCAGCCGGTTGGCCATGCTCCGTTGGCTGAGTCTATGGGTCTTGTGGAGGTTCATGCTCTGTATAGTGGCCCCATGTTCATGAGCCAGCTCCTCCTCCTCCTCCTGGCCCACATCGCGTTGTATCTCAGCCTCAACAGTTCTCTGTGCCCGGACCAACGCGAAATCCATCTCAGCGTCCATGGGTTCACCAGAGGAGAAAGGGTGACACACGGTCTCAACAAAGCCAATGACCGTCCCCAACACGGCAAACACCGAACCCACCAGGTAGACCTTCAGCAAACCACGGCTGGGTTTCTGACTCAGCATCTCTTTGGCGAAGGGGATCAACTCCTGCATGCTTTCCATTTCCAATGATTGAGATGCAACAGCGGGCTGTAGGTGTGTAGACCTGTTAAAAAATGGACAACATTAGATGGTGTCAGATGTGCAGATATACCAATTGTTTTTTACATAATCCCTGTAAATGCAATACCTTTGGCTATTTAAATTGTTGGACTAAAAAAGTAATCTAAGACATCACTCTGGGTTCTAGGAACGCTGCAGCCATTAGACCAGGTCACATATTAAGTGAGATTTGCAGCAACATTAGAAACTGACCTGTCATGGATTTATACATGATATAAAATATGACACGAAATACATTTAAATTTAACCTACAGTTTAGTAAAAAAAAAAGGTAGGCTACATGCAACTGCTGGCTTTTTGAAAATACTCTAATGTGACAGCAGTCTAATATCCCATTACTGCATATAGGCTACACTTTTCTAAAGAAAACAGAATAACTTACTGTGATGTAGTTTGTTCTGTGTTCCAGTCACAGGTTGATCTTACTCATGAGTTCCAGTTTGTGGCGAGAACACACCTTTACTGGATACTGTGGTCATTTATAGCCCCATTGTCCCCGCCCACGCAGGGACAGCTGCTGAATATTCAGGAACATGGAGGATAGGCTCTGGAAATCAAAACAAAACTTTGAGCCAGAAACTTTAACCCAGTTGTTTGTAGGCTTATTACACAGCGAACACTGTCACTAATAGTCTCACTAATATGACCATTAGAGCATCTGTAGTGTTCAATAGTGTGTTTATAGTGACTGCCGTACTTTGAATTCAATTTAAAAGTGTCACAGTAACATTTTTTAAAATGTACAGTTGAGTTTATTGTGTGTGTATTGTAGCCTGATAACTTGTGGTGAGGTCATACCAGTACTATACCATATACAGCATCATACCAACATGTTAGGAATTGTTAAGAAATCACAAGCAAATGAAAAAAACATTTCTACCACTTGGAAAACATATCACAAAATGTTGCAAAATGGCACTTAAAAACTATGATAATGGGTATAGCCAATAGCTCTAATAATATTGGCATCCCACAGCGTAAAGTGTGTGTGTGTGGGGGGGGGGGTAGTTAAAGTCAGAGAGAAAAGGAGAGTCTGTCTGTCAGCAACAAACATCTTTTACATCATTTATCCTCATTTCCATTCAGTCACATGACGCTGATAATTCCTGAACATCGGGTTTGATATGAGTTACATCATTTACATTTTCCCTGAAACATTCAGCCTATTACATAATTTCCAGTGTTCAAAAGACACAACAATACTATTCTGGGTTATTAAATAATGAATTCACAATCAGAATATCAATAAATACAGTCACAAATAATGAATAAATAATATAAAGTCAATGTGCCAGTAGAGATGGTTCCTGTGTCTCTAAGCAGGACTCAGTCCACAGTAGAAATACAGACTGCAGCTGTTATTCATGTGCAGGTGTTTGTTAAACAAGTAACAGGCTACAGAGAGAACCACTGCTGCTCTGCCACTGATAATAACTGTGTGTCTTTATTAGTATTAGATCAGTTCAGACATAAACAGCTGTTAAAGCTGACTGACAGCTGATCCAGCTGTGATCAGGACGTTTCAGAGTAAACTACATCTCATTTCTCTTAAAACATATTTCCTCGTTTCCTCTGTCCTCGCATGGTTTCCTCGCGTCTCTCCATGCTTCCCTGGTGGGAGGGACTAAGAAGCAAGACGCAAGTTAGGGAAACGTGGATGCAATTAAGAGAATTGGGATGTACCCCGGTGTGAATTTAGCGTAATTCACACCCTCTGGTTCCCCTCTCAGGCTAATACTGTTATACAGTTCCATACAATAAAGTTCCTAGCCGACATTATTTCTGCCTCAGAGAAGTGTTCCGAGAACTAACACTAAGACACTGACTCATACTTCACTAAATATGTTTCAAGGACTACTATAAGCAATGGCACAGGAAGGAAATTATAAAATGATTTTACTATTCGGTCAAAGGTCAAGATTCTACTCTATAAAAGACCAAAAAAAGAAAATAGAACAGGAACGAACATGTGTTGTTCCTCAGTTGTTTGTTGTCACAGGTTGGTGCAGTCTGAAAATAGGTAGGCTAAAAGCCACATAGGTGACCGGGGAGTCCATGTGAATCTTCCACATCAACAGTCACCAAATCAGGGGAAAGGTTGTGTAAACCCCGTTACCCTGCTGCTGCTGTGAACTGTGGTCTCAGTGGAACCACACAGGGTCGACCACACGTACCACACACACTCAGGATGGTGACTAACACGGAGCAGCACAGGAAGTGCAGAGATGTGACGGCACGTAGACGAGATGACAGCACATAATTACATCAACTTCACATTGGTCTTAAAAAACTGTTACTTGTTAATAAAATAATTAGAAAGTAACACAAACTTTGAAAAATTGAATATATAATTGAAAAAAATGTAATTGACTTGAAAAAAGGTCTTTTAAACTTAAAGCTGCAGTAGGCAGTATATTTTTGGCATGATTAATTCATATTTGATCAGCGCTGCGTAGTTTGACCGTTTGGTCGGAGTTCACGAGTGATTGACAGCCGGCTCTCATAGACGGCAGATGGACAGCAGACCTCAGATCAGCTCTTACTGCTTGTTTTCCTCCGGTCTGTGAAATCTTGCAGATGCCGTTAGGAGCACCGGAGGACACAGAGGAACATGATTTTTTTTCAGGTTGCCTGTTTCATGTACTACTGTCATGATATAGCAACCGTTTTATAAAAATAACTTTTTTTAATCATATTTGCTCCAGTCTCGCCTACTTCAGCTCTAATACCTAAACCTTTCTAAATATTTTCTGGACCTGGCCTTCTAGTTTTAGTGGGCCGATCAAATTCCTCTATCCGTGCTGGCTCACTGGGATGGCTGACTGGCACACCTAAATGAAACGGAACCATCATTATAATCATCCGTATTAGTCACACCTGTGTGTATGACAAATCAAAGTAGTGACTGATGATCTAACTTCTTTCATGCTTATGGCCCTCACCAGAACTTTTGGTTTACAACATATATATATATATATATACATATAAAAGAACATTGCAGCAGCTATAAATATATATATTTCTTTTTTATTTTACAAAAGAAGAAACTTATCAAAGTCCTTTCCTAAATTTGATACCTTCCAATGAAAACATTTGACATTTCTTTTTAATTCAGGATTAGGCAATAGTTGATTTTCATTTGTATCTAAAAAGTTTTAAAAAATCAACTAACAGTAAGGTGACACAACATAAGATACAGAGAGATGCAAAACATGATGGAACAGAGGACGTGTGTTACAAACATATGGGTCATAACTGAGCATACAGGGAGTGTCAGTGTGACGACACAGCCAACCCGTCAATATGAAGCATAGTAACAGGGCTCAGCTCTATTCACAGCAGACAGTAGAAACCTTGCTTCCTTTATCAGTGACAAACGGAGCACAGCAGGAAAAAAAAGATTTCCAAAAACTCTCCCTTCAATTGCAGTTATTTTTCACCTGGAACTTTTCATTCAGCTCATCAGAGTAATAATAATCAGAATAAAAGCAAGTAACAATGCCTCATGTAAACAGTTTGATCAGAATAAAGTTGCCAATCCCAAATGAAAATGTATCCTATTCCTTTCTCTTCTCTGTTGCTGGTCATTTACAAGCAGCGCACCTTTCTCGGGGAAACATAAGGGCTTATTTACTATATTCATTGACATAAATGCTTGTCCTAAAACTGTTACTTCAGTAAATAACTGTATGGTGCTGTATAACTGCTATAATATCCGTCAGTTCACAAGGACGTTAAAGGTTCTCTGCGCATTAATAGCAAACAACTATTTGCTATGTCAAGATATAGAGGAGTAGTGTCTACCTGAGCAGAGAATGAAGTCACTTTGTGTGTATTGTAATGCAAGCTTCTCTGTGCTTGGTTTATGTAGCCAGTCAGGCCGCACGTGCATTTTAGTGATGTGAGTGCATGTGAGTCTCGCTCTGTTGTACCCCACTGGCTAGCTAATCTCTGCCGCTCTGCACTGCACTCATACAAAGGTTACCGCTGATAACGTCGTCCCGACAGACGAGATCGTCCCGGGTTAACTTGTAATTTATAACTGCTGTTGTTTGCACTGTTTGCGCTGTTAGCACCGTTAGCTGCAAGCCGCCGGCTCAGTCTAATGACTTACAGTTTTAAAGGTTTATTCCACCCAAATATTACCTTCTAGAAGTCTATTCTGCATTTGCGCTTTAAGATTTTTGTATTTTCAGCAATGTTTTGCAACTAATCTCATCCATCAGCATTCATGCAGGAAATGCAATCATCTAGTTTTTGTTCAATTTCCCCATTGTGCACTTTATGTCAATAAATGTTATTATTCTTGGTTATTCTCAGTCTGAGAGAACAGGGTCAACAGGGTTTTAAATTTGATGCGGGAGCCAGCGGAGGGATATGAACAGCGGAGTGACGTGTGCTGTTTTGAGTTGGTTGGAGACCAGTTGCGCTGCTGCGTTCTGGATCATCTGCAGAGGTTTGAATGTGCATGCAGGGAGGCCTGCAAGTAGGTAGTTGCAGTAGTCAATGTGTGATATTGCAAGAGCCTGTACCAGGAGTTGAGTTGCATGCTCTGACAGGTACTCTAGGGTCTGATCTTCCTGATGTTGTACAGGGCAAATCAACACAGCCGAGAAATTGATGCCTCGTGAACCTTAAAGTATATTTGTGTAAATGATACTGAGATTTGGTAATGGTTTACTTCAACCAATTACTCTTTTTATATTTTGAACTCCCTCTTTCCTCTCAAAAATAGAGGAGCAACCTCCTTTGCCTCTATGAACCAGCCTCCGCTGACGCAGATGTATTTACAGGCACATGTTCAAGCACACACAAGTTCTCTTAAAAGGTGTTCTGTGATTGTAATTGTGTTTAAACTATCCCCACGGTCTTGGATGTTTCTCCCTTATTTGCTCTGCAGTGATGTTTATCACCTTGTGATAACAATAACTTCAATAAAGCAGCATTGGATGTGTAACCATGGGCCAGAGTTGACAGAGAGGAAACACCAGGCTGTTACCAACACATAAACCGCAGCTACAGCCAGCCTACTATCACTGAGTGATTGAAGGCGTGATGGTACTTGTCTGAAGTCGTATCTGCACGGTAGCCCTCTGTGTGTGTGTGTGTGTGTGTGTGTGTGTGTGTGTGTGTGTGTGTGTGTGAGTTGAGTCAGAAGACACACCCTGTACTTGGACTTAGTCAGTGTGTCTGCGGAGAATGGAGAAAAACATAACGTGCGTGTAATCAGCTTGCCCTCAGGTTACTATTTCTTTAGACACGGGTGATGTTCAGCAGCACTCCGGCACACAGCGGAGTTACCACACAGCCTGGCAGAAGCTTTAAACACATGCCTACAGGGCATGTATTGTGTGTGGGGAGGCAGTTTGTCTGTGTGACAGTGTTTCACCAGAGCTGTGCTCTTCTCTGGATGGAAAACTCCATGAAACAGTGCTCCGTCATACATTTTTGTAATGGATAAATAAATAAATAAATCTAACAAATACAGATCAATACTTCTGCATGATGTCTTTATGACATGGTTGGACTTGTCGAGACGTGCTAGTTTAAAATTCTGGCATTTAAGGAATTTAAAGGTTTCACTCTGTGTAGCCGCTGAGGGAAAGAATCTGAGCCAAACATACACAAACATGTCCACTTCTCCAGTATAGGCCTACAGTACATACTGAGAATATAAAATATACTCAAAAACAGTGTTGAGAGTTGAATATACTTTGTTTTTCTGTATGAATGATATAAGACGTGTGGTGCATTTTATCAGCCCCTCCCCAAATTTCCATTGTGCATTGCATCATTGGACGACACAGATGCACACACACGACCGAATACACACATGTAACATAGAAGCAAACCTACAGCTGAGGTTGACGGGAATGTCATTAGTTGTGCAGGTATTTGGTCGTACATAAATGTAAATGTTGACCTGATGATGGTGCTACATGAAAAGTCAGAGGATCACCAAAGTTTTTAGGAAATATCCTCTGGATGTACATGATTTTATTTTTTAAGACTGCACATTAACAAGAATCAAATCTACGAACATGTTGATGTTTGTCTCTACGAGTAGATGGAATCATTTGAGGTCACAAGAGTGTGTTTTATTACACCTTTCTTTACGTTTGTTTGCGGCTCATTGGTATCTTTGTGTTGACTATGTGTCTGCGTCTGCCTGCCTTCCTGCCTGCCTGCCTGCATGTGTATGAGTGTGTATGTGTGTGTGTGAGTGTGAGTGTGTGTGTGTGTGTGTGTGTGTGTGTGTGTGTGTGTGTGTGTGTGTGTGTGTGTGTGTGTGTGTGTGTGTGTGTGTGTTGATTCATGCAGGGAAGGGAGTGGTGGTGAAGGGTGCGACTCTGACACACACTGTATCATACCGTCCAGGTGCGACAGTGTTTATAAAGCAGCTGCTTGGCAGCAACACACAGTTTATTACAGATAACAGAGCTGATAGCAGACCGACCGCCAGGTGAGTCTCACATCAAGGAAATACAAGAAACTGCCTTTGATTGTATTGGATTGTTTTCTGCTTGCTGATATTTTTTGTTTTCTCACCTGTTCCAGACTTTTTCATAGGAGAAACGCAACATGAGAATTGTTTTAATTCTAGCTGGTAAGATCTCTTTCTTTTTTTCCTTTGCTTTAATATTTGAACTTTCTCTAGTGTCCTCTCTCTTTGTCTCTTTTGTGCTGCAACCTTCACCTTAAACTTTCCAAACCAGATGCTTGCATTCATAAATCGTGGGGAGTTGACAGAATGCAGTTTTTCTATCCAACGAAACACTGCAGCAGCTGATTACAGAGCTTGTATTACATCACTCTTTAAATGAACGTATTATCTATATAAATGCATAGTTATAGACACTTTGACTGAGTCTAAACCTTAAGGAAGCATCTTTTTTGAGTAAAGAGATAGATATGCTTCCTTTTTTAGGGGGCTTTCTTCCTCTCTCCTTTCTTTCTTCGGCGTCAGTATACGTTGAGGCTTTAGGTAGAAATAGGAAACTCCACAAAACTTTGCAGCACCATCTAAGGGACGGAAGCGGGCATCAATCCAGAAGGTTAGGGTTTAGGCTGAGGATTAAAACCTTATTAATGCTCAGGTTAAGTTTAGGGATGGTTTAGTAAACGTTTCATGTGATTATGGTGAGTGTAAAAATCCATAAGGAATCTGCCCATAAATAACTGACTGTACAGTATCTCCTAAATCTATGAAAAACAAATGGCAAGGTCTACTTTTAACAAGAAGACAAACCGAAATATAACAGTATTAGTTATAATTGCATCTGTTTTGAGTAGATCATACAATAAGTACTGTTGCCTATCTATATGGTTCCATTTTATAATCAACAAGTCAATTTGGACACTGTCGCGTCACTTGTGAAGTCTTCTGTGGAAAAAGCTAATTCCATCGTACTGATGGAGAGAAACATTCATGTTAGTGTGCATTATATTACAATACTGCATTGGCATTATTATAATGTATGGAGATCAGCTGTGGGTTTTTATTGCTTAAGTAGCAACAAATAGAACTATTAACATTTGTAACCCTGATATTGCAAATCTTCTAAAGGTTTACGTGGGATTGGCTCACTGGTTTCATGTCTACTTTAACATTTGGTACTAGCTAGCTAACCTTAATGATAAGTAAATAAGTAAGTAAATGAAGCAACTCTTTAATCCAGATTACACAAGATTTCAAATATGTTTTTGGTTTGTTTTAGGTTTACACAATCTTAACAAAATTTGATTATGTTTTTTTTTGCCAATTTTGAACAGAGAATAACATGTAACGTTTAATTTCTTGTTGTGCTGCCTTCCTCCTGACAGCCATAGCTGCAGTATCACAGGCCCAGACCGACTGCTCTCGTGGGGCTTGTTACCCACCCAGCCATGACTTGCTCATGGGAAGAGGTCACCGGCTCCATGCCTCCTCAACCTGCGGCCTCACAGGCTCCGAGATCTACTGCACCCCGTACCAACAGGTAGGAACACAATCCAGTGTTTAAAGGACATTTCATCTCTGCGGATCAAAGATGTTTTCAGACAAGTCTCAAGTTAGTGTCGCACTTTTGCACTATATTATGATGATATATTGTGATCAAATCTTAGTATATCAACTCGATCGGAGGAAGGCTGGTTAGAAGAACTGTTAAAAATGTGGAAAAAGACGTACCTGAGAGGAAGCAAAAGCATAAAAAGCAGCTTCACTGATTTATAATTTACTTTTATTAAAGGTCCCATATTGTGCTCATTTTCAGGTTCATACTTGTATTTTGTGTTTCTACTAGAACATGTTTACATGCTGTAATGTTAAAAAAAACAACTTTATTTTCCTCATACTGTCGGCCTGATTATGCCTGTATTTACCCTCTGTCTTAAACACACACTGTTTTAGCGCATTTCAATGGAATTGCGACGAAATTGCAACAGAATTGCGTTGCAAGGCAGCAGCTTGGGTCCATGTGTACTTCCTGTCAGCTGATGTCATTCACATACACTGAAACCAGGAATAAACTGGGACACATTTAGAATGTTTACGTTTAAATCTGTGTAAAGGATCTAAATATTGTATTTTTGTGACATCACAAATGGACAGAAATCCAGACGGCTTGTTTCAAATGCAGAGTTTCTGAATACGGGCTGTGTGTATTTCCCTGTGGATTGAGTGTTTCGATACTTTCAAAGTATTTATATAGGACTTAAGCCTGCTTTATAATAAAAAAACATGAAAATCTCACTTTTTAATAATATGGGACCTTTAAATTATAACTAAATTATAGATACTGGCTTTATAAAAGGCCATATCAGTCCAGCCAGAGCACATACACTGTCACAGTCTCAGTCAGCTGTGTCCACCCAGGCCACGCATGCGGTCTCTACGTGCAGAGGTCACGGTGAGCACACAGACAGGATGGAGGCTGGTTGGTGGTTTTGGCCGAACTGCCAGCCGTCCATTTGTGAAAGAGTCTGATTTCAGTGCCAGAGCATCGTGTTGCAACTGTACTCTTTGACCGTCTGTAAAACCGCCACCTCACCAGGCCAGCTGCTGGCTCAGCACAAACCTCCTATTACTGGATTATAATGCAGATTTTGAAATAATAGAGAGAGAGCAGAGGACATACAGTGAACAGTCAAGTCTGTAATGTTGCAATTCTTATTTTTGCTCCAAAAAAGGGGAGAAAAGCGCCTCTAATGTGAGATACAACCTTTTGTTTGCAATATAAAATCCACAAAGTGAACCTGCACTGGAACTATGTTGAATAGTCTCAACTCACTGGCAGACTGTTTCACTAGTTAGGGACTACCTAATGTTGTTAAAGTTTAAATTTGTTTATCTGCTGTGCTGTCAGAAGTCCCCCAGATGGAGAGTTTTTAAAAGAGATGTTTCTAAAAGATGTTAAAGCAGCAGTGAGTAGAAATGGAGCAAATATGATATAAAACGGTCACTTATATCCTGACAGTAGTGCATGAGACAGGTAATCTGAAAAAAATCCTGTGCCTCTGTGTCTTGAGTCTGCCGTCCAGCTGCCGTCTATGAGAGCCATCTGTCAATCACTCACGAACTCCAATCAAACGATCAAACTAGGCAGTGCTGATCAAATATGAATCAATATTCTGTTACGTTAATGCCTATTTCTCTCCTCAAATGTTTTCAGAATCATTTTGTAGTGTACTGTTCAGCTGTAAAATGAGAAAGTTTGTGAACAAAAGTATAGACAACACGTCTCTATCATAACCTCAAAATAACTCAGCAACACTTTGGAACACGAACGCCGGTCTCCTGGTTGAAAGTCCTGCGTTTGTTGGACCCATCTGCCTTAAACAGTCTTTCTGGTCACTAGCTCTGAGCGCAACATATTCACGTGAATGTGTTTACGTTGCAGTCAGTACAGACTACACTGTGTACACATGACACGCCAAGAGCAACAAAGGTGTTGTTATTGCACACAAAAGGACTTACAAATGACCGGGTAATTCATACGCCATTTAGTGAGACCAGGCTGGTTGCCGTAATACGGACAATTTCCTCAAAAGTTGTATTCCAACTTTCATTGTTTTTCATTCTGATCTTCACTAAGGAAGCCTGACCCTAATCCAACCTAAAAGACAGAGCAGCATAGAAAGACAGGCAGGAGAACGTTTGTGTTGATGTTGCGCAACCTTCATACCTCCCAGTGTATGTGCGCTGTGTGGAATCAGCCTCAGGGAATGAATAGCTGTGTTAGGTGTGGACTCTTCTATTGATAAACGCTTTCCCCTTTTTTTCTTTTTTTCTTACCTGAGCCGCACCTCTTCCAGACAGGGAGGAGCGAGAACACTCAGCTGTAGCTCAGAGCTGACACATACATACGCATACATGACTACCAGTAAAGACCGACAATGATACAGATGAAAGCCCCTCACAACCATCAGAAAACTAGTCCGATCTTGTTGCTATGTGTCACGTCATTTTCCGCAAGTACCAGATTTTGTAACAAATAATTAAATAATCAAATGACTTACTGTAGTGTTGTTTGGTCTAGTGGCTTAGAGTTACCATGGTAGTAACGTAGATAGTAATTGAAAGTTTTGAGAGTAATGTGGCAATAAATGTCTGAAAGAGTTAACAGTGTTTACACATATCCTGGAAAACCTGGGATTTTGTTTTGCAGATTCGTGGAAATAGAATTGTTTGGTCCATTTTATAATTTCTGTTATTGATACTTCAGTGCAGTGGACCAGGTTATAGGTTGTAGCTGTTGCAGTTTACCTAGACTTAAAGTTCTGACAGATTTGGGGGAGCTGAACATCATATATATCTATATATATAATTTATATATATAGATATATATATACACCGATCAGCCATAACATTAACAACATTAAGACCACTGACAGGTGAAGTGATTATCATTGATTATCTCGTTACCATGGTACCTGGCAGTGGGGGGGATATATCAGACAGCAAGTGAACATTTTGAACTTTGAACTTTGTGTTGGAAGCAGAAAAAATGGGCCAGCGTAAGGATGTGAGCGACTTTGACAAGGGCCAAACTGTGATGTCTAGACGACTGGGTCAGAGCATCTCCAGAACTGCAGCTCTTGTGGGATGTTCCCAGTCTGCAGTGGTCAGGACTTACTGTACCAAAAGTGGTCCAAGGAAGGAAAACCGGTGAACCGGCGACAGGGTCAAACCCGAGGCTCATTGATGCACGTTGGGAGCGAAGGCTGGCCCGTGTTGTCTGATCCAATAGAAGAGCTACTGGAGCTCAAACTGCTGAAAAAGTTAATGCCGGTTCTGATAGAAAGGTGTCAGAACACACAGTGAGGAGCAGTTTGTTGAGTATGGGGCTGCGTAGCCGCAGACCGGTCAGGGAGCCCATGCTGACCTAATGTTATGGCTGATTGGTATATATATATATATATATATATATATATATTTGTGTGTGTGTGTCAGAGTTACAACAGAGTTACAACAGTTAAGTTAATACACATGACATTTGTAGAGGACACTGGAGGGAAACTGGAAAGTCTCTCTTGAAATCTATAATGTACCTCAGCTAACAAAGTTTTATCAGCTTATTTTAAGCAAATTTGTAATGGGCGTCTCAATATAGTTTGTTTTTTTGTTTGTCTTTTGTTACCCATAACAATCCCAGCAGTTCAAAATCACTCATTCCAGCAAGAGGCCTGCTGGTTGACAGCCAAATATGCCTGATATAATCCTGATGAACATACATGTAATATATTCTTTATGCGATTAATGTCAGATATTGATAATCAGGGGTGTAGTGGAGGGTAGGGATATATGGGGTATAGCCACCTATCAGCCAAAAAGCCAATGTAATATATATCATCATCATACCTAGTAGTACGCCCACCTCATCAACGACCACTACGCCCCTGCTGATGATATGAACATGCACCCTTACTTTTAATCGACAGTCATGATTTCATTCCTGCTGTCTTAGTTAGCATGAAGTAGTGCAGTTAACATTAGCTGAAATGTAACCTTGACGCCAGTACAGACACAGTTTTAGTCTGGCCAACTCATTTCATCATAATGTCCACTGTAGACTTTATATAATAACTAAGGGTCAAGTTCATGTACAGTTGATGCAACAGTCAGCTGGCAACCACTAAATGCAAACAGTGTGTTGGTGTGTTTGAGGTGTCACACTGCAGTGCCAAAAGCCACAAACCTTGGGAAACTAGCCTCCAGGTTGAATCACCTTTAACCTACAAAGTTAAAGCTGAAGTAGGCGAGACTGGAGCTAATATGATTAAAAAAAAGTTATTTTTATAAAACGGTTGCTATATGGTGTCAGTAGTACATGAAACAGGTAACCTGAAAAAAATCATGTGTCTCTGTGTCCTCCGGTGCTCCTAATGGCATCTGCAAGATTTCACAGACTGGAGGAAAACAGGCAGTAAGAGCTGATCTGACGTCTGCTGTCCAGCTGCCGCCTATGAGAGCCGGCTGTCAATCACTCGCGAACGCCGACCAAACGGTCAAACTAGGCAGCACTGATCAAATATGAATCAATATTCTGTTACGTTAATGTCTATTTCTCTCCTCAGATGTTTTCAGAATCATCTTGTAGTGCACGGTTTAGCTGTAAAATGAGAAAGTTGGTGACGCCGCTGCCATTGTGAAATCCTACAGCCAATAGGAACGCTCTCTCAATGAAATGACCTGTGATTGGTCAAAGTCTCCCGTCACGGGCTAGATGTTCTAAAGCCTGAAAACAGAGCCATGAGGAGGAGCAGAAGTCTAGTTATCTCTCAGAACACTTGAATTACAATATGCTGAAAGGTTATTATGGATATTATTTGCCCAATGATGCCAAAAATATACTGCCTACTGCCACTTTAAGAAAATTTCCCAGTCATGCTTATCTGGGGTATTTGAGGTGAAGTAGTAGTAGAAATGACACCGACACACCCGAGTCTTTGAGGCGGTTAAGTTTTATCCCATGAGATTAGATGAGATTCGCTGTTATGCAATGAGGAAAAAAAAGATTTACACACTTTAAATTGAATGCATTGAAGTTGAATGGTGCCCATACAGTTATCATACAGTATATGATATCGCTGGGGTCAAGGGTGGTGAAGGGTGAACTGAATGTCAGAGTTTATCTGCTGAGCTTTATCTGACTGACATGTTTGTGAAGGGAGAAGGTGATGATCATTCAAAGATAAAGTTTCTTTAATCCCTCTGAACCATTTATTCAGAGCAAAATGTGTTGAAGGGGAGATATCATGCTCATTTTCAGGTTACTACTTGTATTTGGGGTTTCTACTAGAACATGTTTACATGATGATTTAATATTCAAAAATTATAATTTTTTCTCATACTTTACTCTCTGGAACGCTCCGTTTAAGCGCCTCTTTAAGACCACCTCCCGAAAAAGCCCAGTCTGCTCAGACAAATACAGTGCACCTTTGCAAAGATGGTTCTCAAGCTGTGGGCAGTCAGTGTATTCTAATGAGAAGTGTGTGTGTGTGTGTGTGTGTGTGTGTGTGTGTGTGTGTGTGTGTGTGTGTGTGTGTGTGTCACATTCATACAAGGGTGGAAAAGAATTTTATGTTTAAAGATGTTCTTCACGTTAATTTGTAACGGGGCTTTTTGCTGCGTTATAGACTATTTTAGCCAGAACCTGACCTCTCTGCTGTGTCCTCAGTTTGAACACAAATCTAAGCAATTTGCAAAAATTGTGTCCTAATGTTGGGGAAGTGAGTTGAGACACGTAGCCGGAGTGGAAAACATCAGCGAAGCCTTTATGTTGTAACAATCAGCAACCCAGAAGGAACTTTTCCCTACAGGGAAAGCAGCCATGATCTGAGTGCCCGGAATAGAGGGGGAGCTACTAAGCATTGACTGGCTATCAGTGATGGGAGCTCTTGTATCGGGAATTATTCAAGTACATACATTACCGAAAAAATATTATCTGTTCACTTCTATTTAGTTCAATACACTGATACAGTCTGTGTGTTTCTTTGCACATTTACATGCAGACTTCACAAGTGCTTTGACTGACTCAGGGTCAGTAGACCTGAGTCACCTAAAACGTCATTTTTGAGATGAATTATGACGATTATTTCTTTAAATATATATATTAGACATCGACTGTCTGAATTTTACCAACTTCAAATTTTGTCAGCTGGATAAATTCTGTAGGAAACTGTTGGTATTTCACAATCAATTTCCCCGTGTTCACAAGTCAAGTTCAACAGGTGTCACAAAATGTAACTTGTGCAAAGCGAGATCAGATTGTTCCTTCGTCTCATCTGTTACTGGGCCAAAGTTCCCCAATAAGTTGTTGACCAGCTGAATCAAAACGGTTAGTGATCTGAAGCATATTGATTTTTCTGTGTGACCTGCTCATTGACACAGCTTATCTGACTGGCATGGCAGGGAATGAAAAGAGACTGATTTGGAAGTTGGTCTTAAGTCCATGGGTCGGTTTCAGGACAGTCATATTGACACATTTCCATAAATAGGCTCCATACACCAAATACTACAATGTAACTCAGGAAAGTCCATTGTTGCTGATTTATCTGTTTTTTTGTTTCATAGGTGAGGATGAAGTGTTGTCCATGTGACTCCAGGAACCCAGACGGTCCGCTGGCCCACACTGTCCGGGACGCCTTGTCCACTTCTGGACCAGATAGATGGTGGCAGTCCAAGAAAGGTGGGCAAAAACAGAAAGACAAAAAAATAGCTTTTCTACTGGCAGGAGTATACCTCGTTTTAAAGCCGTTTATTTAGTTATTCAAGCTCTTTCCATTAATCTCCTCCAGCACACTCTGAGCTGTCCTCAGGGTGCCTTCACATGAAACTCGTGAGCTCGTGTTTACAACATTGGAAGTCGTATACACGGTGTGCTTGGCGTTCAAGTGGTTAAATCTGAAGTGGTTAAAGCTGAAGTAGGCGAGATTGGAGAAAATATGATTAAAAAAGTTATTTTTATAATAATCATGTTCCTCTGTGTCCTCCGGTGCTCCTAACGGAAAACAAGTAGTAAGAGCTGATCTGAGATCTGCTGTCCATCTGCTGACTATGAGACCAAATGGTCAAACTAGGCAGCGCTGATCAAATATGAATCAATATTATGTTACGTTAATGCCTATTTCTCTCCTCAAATGTTTTCAGAATCATCTTGTAGTGCACGGTTTAGCTGTAAAATGAGAAAGTTTGTGACCCGGCAGCCATGTTGAAATCTCTTGAAGGAACACCAAGTACCGGTCACATGACCGGAGCACAGCCAAGATTTTCTAAAGCCTGAAAACAGAGCCATGAGGAGGTGCAGACGTCTAGTTTTCTCTCGGAACACTTTAATTACAATATGCTGAAAGGTTATTATGGAATTTTTGCCAAATGATACCAAAAATATACTGACTACTGAAGCTTTAAGTGGTGAGAACACTGCTGCTAAGCAACAGCAATATTAACGTTACTGTCGGTGTCCAGAAGCCACAGAGCAAGCTAGCAGGCGGGTCACATAATGTAGGAAATGCAAAGGCGTAATGACAGAGGAAAAAGATGAGGCTGTTGGGAAATATCAACATTATACAATTACAAGGAATTACAAAACACGACTAAACTGATCTCGGAGCTTTCAGAAACGTTCCACTTACGATGTCATGAATACCACAAGTGATCATACAGACTCTTCTGGTGAACACGGTAAACACGACCCCGTTTGAAGACACCATCACCCCTCAGAGGACCCTGTTAACTCTAAACTGTGCTGAGCAGTGTCCTCTATAGCTCCAGGAAACAAAACAACATCAAATATATCTGAGAAATAACTGAAACCAAAGTATATTTGTGTGAACATATTGTCATGGAAATGCTGCTCTGCTCGTATGTCCCGTAGATGTGAATCCAGTCACTCTCCAGCTGGACCTCGACGACCTGTTCCAGCTCGACAACTTGGTGCTCAGCTTCAAGGTATGAGACAGTCTGCAACCACTACTGCTGGATCACATGGACAACCATGAATCTGTTCACGTTTATCTCTTCTCTTTCGTCCGATGCATCATACATTATAATGATTTCATAGTTCATGAAGTACATCTGAGTACAAACAGTGCATTCATATGTTTTATTCTGCAGGGTCCTCGTCCCAGTGCCTTCATTATAGAGAGGACACTAGATGATGGCACTACATGGCAGCCCGCTTTCTACTTGGCTACAGACTGTGAAAAAGCTTTTCCTGGCATCCCCACAAGGACACCTTTAAGACTGGACCAAAGCTACTGCTACACACTGCCCCCTACTGGAGTCAACCCGTACCAGGATCACATAGTAAGGACAAACCGTCTGTTGTCAGATTATAAAATAATATTTGCAGGGCAAATACCATCACTAATACTTTTATTATTGTTACTTTGAAGGATAGTTTATTGATAGTTTCTATTACTGAAATATATTCTGAGATGTCCTCAACACAAGACAACCTCATATCAGTGTCTTCCTGCAGCAGAAAACATTTTTTATTATTATCTTTTTGCTGTTTATTGGCATACATTTCAGTTTAAACTGATCACCTCCTCTTTAAAATATCTAGGTAATTTTAGGTGAAAATCAATAAAATAATGAGTCTTGTTTTTAGTTTAATCATCAAATCTTTCATTCGTAAGGTGTTTTATGTGTCGTTTTGACCTTCAATACACTTTTTTTATACAAACTGAGTTTTAGTTTTGCAGTTTTGTACCTTAATTAATGGTAAATATAACTTATCACCTTTAAAGACACAAATAAACATAGTGTATAGTATAGATAAAGACACACACACGTTACACACATGCCAGTTGGAACTTGTCAAAGCCTTCTGAGTGGGGAATGCATAACAAAGGGGGAAATGGATTGTGCAGGTTTGCAAAATAAGAGCAAAACATTCTGTGATGGAGAAAAAACAATGATGTTATATAACAATATGTACATTTCTCTTCTCCAGATCCAGTTCAGTCCTTTGCGTCTGTATGCTTACGCCCCAGCTACCAAAAGCCAAAAAATTGAAGGTAAGTCGATTTACGACATCTTCTGTCGTAAATCACCACAGAAGATGGTGAAAGGTCATAGGTAGCCCTCTGACTGACAGCTGTCTCATCCACAGATGCTACTCCGTTAAGGGGGCTGAGGGTGAGGATGACGGAGCTCGGTGACGTGCCACGTCCACCGGGCAGAGCTCTCAGTAGGTTTTACGCCCTGAAGGAGATGAGGGTGATGGGCAGCTGTTTGTGCCATGGACATGCCAACCGATGCCTGCCAGAAGCCAACAACAACAGCCCGCAGTACAACAACATACAGGTATGTATGCAGGTAGTTTGGAGGTTTGGAGGTTTGGAGGGGGCAGCTGTTTCCTCCTGCTTCCACCTCTCTGTACAGGACGCTCAGATATGAGGCTGATATTGATCTTGTTATTGGGGTCTCAGTAAGACAACAAGCAAGAGGACTTTCCAAAATTTGCACTCCAGTTGCTACAATGATGGATCAAGGAAAATGACCACAAATCTCAGCAGTTTATTCAGCCCCCCGTTGCTACCAGGACATTACTGATCCTCATGCATGCTCTTGTAAATGCTTTGTGATGTGATGCCCCCATGTCTCCTGCACCAGTCCTCTATCTATTGTTGATCACAACCTGAGTGAATCTGACCTTTGATTTAAGCATCTCTTCATGAGCCTTTGTTCTGTGTGTCTCTTTACAGATGAGTCCTCAGTGTGACTGCCAGCATAACACAGCAGGTGTGCACTGTGAGCGTTGTGCCGAACACTACGATGATGTGCCCTGGAGACCTGCGGTGGAGGGCAACACTCACGCCTGCAAACGTAAGATTACACCCACAGCCTACCTGTTACACACCTCTCTAAGCACCGGCATGATAATGTCACGGCGCACCACAGACTGTGGAAAAACATGGAGGTTGCACCTGTCAGACAAAATATGTAATTGATATGATAATGCCTCTCATATTTGCCATGAAGATCTGCATTACAGGAAGTGGAAGTTTGAGATCTTAAATGTCTTTTTGTTTTGTTTTATTATTGTCTTCTATTACCTGCCCCAAAATAATGAACATAAGTGTTCTACCAACACTTTCACACATCTCAAATGAAATGAAAGAGTAAAATATACCAAAATAAAAGCAGATATTCCAGTCTGTTTTGGAGAATCCATCATGTCAGAGCTGGACAATACTGAAGGCCAAAATTGATATATTAGTCTTTTTGATTTTTTTGATTTTATTTAAAGAAAGCCATTTTTGTTTGTTTTTTATATGTAAAGTGTCCTTGGGATATGTGAAAGGCACTTTAAGTCAAATATATTTATTTATTTTAGTCATGAACCCTTACTGTGTATACTGTATACTAACCCCTGTGCCCTGTCCTCAGGTTGTGATTGTAACAACCACGCCCAGCGCTGTCGATTTGACCAGGCGGTGTACGAGGCCAGCGGGCAGAGGAGTGGAGGTGTGTGTGAGAACTGTTTGCACCACACCACGGGGCCAAAGTGTGACCAGTGTGCCCAGGGCTACCAGCCAAACCCTAACAGCCAAATGGACCGTCCTGACGCCTGCATACGTAAGTTAAAATTAGTGAAATGAACAGAGCTTTTTAAGTTAGGTTCTTCACAAGTGCAAGACATCAACAGTCTGACAGTGACAGGGTGCCAACTGAAACTCACTTTGTAAAAATAAATGTTGATGTTGATACAGTCTTGGATGAGTTGCTCATGTTTGTGCTGTTGTGTTGCTGCCAGGCTGTATCTGCAGCGCTGAGGGGACAGTGAACAAGGGCCGGTGTGATGACATCACAGGCTCTTGTCGGTGTAAAGTGAACGTCGAGGGTCCTCGCTGTGACCGCTGTAAGACAGGCCATTACGACCTGAGCGCCTCCAACCCTCTGGGCTGCTCCAGTGAGTCATCTAACACCATCATATCACACTTTATTACACCACAGTCTTCTGTTTTCAGTGAGCACTAAACACCAGTACCCCAGGGTATGGATGTCACTGATCCATATATGGTGAAAGTGTGTACGTGTCTGCAAATGTTCATATTAAAGTTTGTCTGTATGTATTTTAGAAAATAGATACTGAAGTTAATATTTGTTGAACTGAATCTGTCAAAACTGACAATTTAGCAGAATTTCATTATCTTTGGTTTTGATGTCTTTAAAGGGCCAGTGTGTAGCAGTTAAGGGGATCTATTGGCGGAATATAATATTCATGACTATGTTTTCTTTAGACTATAATCACGTGAAAGTAAGAATTGTTGTGTTTTGTTACCTTAGAATGAGCCGATAATATTTACATACATAGCGGGTCCGCCATATTTCTACAGTAGCTCGTAATGGACAACCAAATGCTGGCTCTAGACAGGGCCATTTGCATTTTCACATTTTAGCATCGGCCACCGTAGTTCTCCTACACGCTTGGCACACGGGAGAAGCCGCTAGATGCCGCCGTCTCCTACACACTAGAGCTTTAATTCCAAAAAATCAAGGTGTTAAATGTTTGACTTTTCTGTGGCTACATATGGAAACCTTCTTTACACTACCACTGTTACTGCCGCTAATGACGTAGTTAAATCTGATGTATGTGTGTGTGTCTCGTACTTCTTCCTAACTCTTACCCCCTGCTGTCCAACAGAGTGTTCCTGTTCTCCAGACGGGTCACTGTCAGATGACTGTGATCTGTTAACCGGCCAGTGTCCCTGTCGTCCCCACTTCCACGGCCGGACCTGTGACGTGTGTTCAAAAGGCTACTGGAAACCAGCCCTGACAGGAAGCTGCCAACCCTGCAGCTGTGACCCCACCAGGTCATACAGTGACACTTGTAACCAGGTATGACCTCGACCCAAAAGTATTTTACTCAAGTACAAGTAGAATTACTTAAAGGAACTATTTGTAACTTTCAGAAATGCTTCTTAACAGCGACACCTGTGGCCGTGAAATCAACGAAAGTCAGCGTCGGGCTCGCGCTTGCTCGGTCTCAATAGACATGAACGAGCATCGCTCAAAACAGTGAGGCGACACACGTCAGCTAAAACCACAATATCACTCTATATTTCACCTGCTTGGCAGTAATGTTAGCTGACCAGACGATGGTCTCTCCATGAACATGATTTAGATCTGATCCTAGTGTTGGCTTTTCCTGCTTCAGCCTCCGGGGCTGAAGCAGGAAAAGCGGGTCGGTGCCGCGGGCTGAAGCAGGAAGAGAAACGTTATCGTCTCCCGACCGCGGCCGGAGGGAGACACCGGCAACCAGTCAGAGACGATAACGTTTCTCGCTGCGGGGCCCCGTCACTTCACAAGACACGGAAAACCTCTGCATGCACGTCTAGAGGTGGAGCGAGACAGCGAGAACGCGCGCGGTGTGCGAGTGAAGGCAAGCAGGCAGAGGAGCAGAGACTGCGGCCACACGCGCTCGCGCATGGCATCCCGACCCGGTGGATTTATACGTGTAAAAAGTTACAAACAGTCCCTTTAAAATAATGAAAAATAAATGATGTAAAAATGTACTTAGATAAAAGTAAAAGTAGGTCAATATAAAATGTTATAGCCAGAGTTTCTATTTGTTCTCACCAGTAAAATCATCTCTGTTTCCATCTTTCCAGGTGACAGGTCAGTGTGAGTGCAGACCAGGCTTTGGAGGCCGATCATGCACCGAGTGCCCAGAGAACGCATACGGAAACCCTCTCATAGGCTGCACATGTGAGTCAACTCTTTCTGATTACTCCATTTGCTTGTTGTTGAGAAGCCATTATTATCTGTGATAGCCGGTGATTTGTTTCTTCTGTTCTTACCACTACCCGGCACCCAATACTGTTCAAGATTTGGAGACGTGTTCGCTGCTATTTTCTGTTTTTATACTGTAGTTCCACATGGTGACTGCGTTCAACTCTAAAAGTGCTATTGGTCTTCTTGTTATGAATTTGGACAATTTTGATACAATTCTGTATGTGTGTAGTTGTATCTATTTCAACAGTATTTAAAAAGTGACATATAGGATGGACAGCAAATGCCAAAAATAGTTTTATTAGTCATATGTATGTTTCCCAGTCGCTCTAATGTTAGCTCACAGAGGGTTGTTTCAGTGTCTTTCTTACTTTTTCCATTCATTTTCAAAATAATCTACACTGCCCACCCAAAGTGTAAAGTCTTATTTGTCAAAACAAGTACATATACATATTCTACTTTTCAATTCTACAATTCTGTAACTTCATACTAATGGTTTATGACTGAGGTGCTGGGGTGCAGCAGTGAAGCAACTTTTTATAAATCAACTTTCAAGTGTGTGGAGGCTTCCAATTAGAGCTCAAATGAGTACTTCTGTCTGACCTTCTTGTCTCTTCCTCCGCAGCGTGTCGTTGTGATGCCGAAGGAACACTTCCAGATGTTTGCGATAAGCAGACGGGAGCCTGTTTGTGTCGGCCGGGCGTCACCGGAACTCGCTGCGACTCCTGCAGTCGAGGACACTGCGACACTTTCCCCGGCTGCGAGACGTGTCCCTCCTGCTTCTTCACCCTGGACGCACAGAGGCAGAACCTCAGCTTAGCTCTGGACAGACTGTCTCCCCGCGTACCTACTCGCCCCGGAGGTGCTGGTGGTGATCTTGGAAACTTCGGACCTCGCGTTCGCGTCCTGGAGGACAACCTGAAGCAGATCCAGGACTCCATCTCCCTTCCACCGAGTAGTGCCGGAGAGGTCGATGATGCTCTGTCCCAACTGGACAAGCTCAGGTGAGGAGGCTGCTGAGAGAACATAGGCAGAATTAGGGTTTACCATGAAAGCACTAATCAGCTCTTTCGATCATTGTTGTGGAGATGTTTTCTGATATTCATGAATGTATTATTCTTCCTATAATTCTTGGATAGAAACTCGCTAAGTAGATTTCTTCTCCTCTCTCACACTAATGCCTAATTGAACAACTTGTGTTTTTGTCTCACAGGGACCAGATGAACAAACTTGACAATGACTTTCCACCCCTGGTAAGAACTCCTGGTCTGGACTCAGAGCTGGACAAACTGCAGACGCTGCTGGACAGCCTCACTCTGGTGTACAAAGTCAAGAAAGATGCACAGGTCAACTCCACCAGTCCAAGCAATGCAGGTCAGAAACAAAGACACCGATCGCTGCTACACACTACTTTTAGTGATGGATAATTGATTGCAGGTGTTATTTTCACTCAAGTGGCTCGAATCAAAATGACATTTTCTAGTAAAACTTCAAATATGGTGCATACACACTAAACATTTGGTTTAAGCAGGACGTCTGACTGAACCATCTCCACCATGTTCCTCAAACAGACGTTCTGATACGGTGACATCATAAAATGTACTCATGTTGAGTTTTTCTGTCTTATTCAGGAGAACTTTCTGCAATCAAGGAAGCCTACAATGAGTCTAAAGATGCAGCTAAGAAAGTGGATGCCAGTAAAAAGCCGTTGAAGGAGTCAGCTGACAACAGAGAAGAGACTAAGGACCTTCAGAACCAAGTTCAGCCAGCCAACACCAGAGACCTGGACAAACTGAACCAGAACATGTCCTCCCGACCTGACCTCACTCCCGTTGCCAAACAGGTAACTGCCAGCCCTCATTTCATCAACATGACGCTGTGACATTTCCTTTAGCGGGTAGATTGATTATAGTGTGTTTTGTGACACTACAGCTTTGAAATGTGTTTCCGAAACAAACATGTACTCGATCTATACTGTTCACTTGGAAACGTCCGCCTGATCTGTAATACTTGAAGTGAGATAATTGAGTTACTATTGCAACTTATTGAGAGTTGTATCAACACCCTGATATTTAATGGCTATTTTGTTAAGTTCCCGTAATTCCTCTTTAAATATCTATGTGACTTTATGTGTTTTTTGTTTTTTTCAGGTATGCGGCAGTGTTCGCTCAAAGCCCTGCACGCCTCTCCAGTGTGAGGGTGGAGACTTGTGTCCACCGGCCGGAACCCCGCCTTGTAAAAAGGGTGAAAAGTGTGTGGGCGCCCTCCCTCTGAGCAAGAGGGCAGACGCTGATGTTAAGGATGTGAAAGACCGACTGGACGAGCTCACTGGGAAGATCACAGACGCTGCAGAGGAGGTACACACGCTCTGATCTGACTTCAGATCACTCTCACATCCGCACACTCCACAGGCACGCCACTGGGACTCTATTACAGAACTCCAGCAATTTGAGATGTTTTTAGATTATTGTAGATTATTTTATTCTATTCTATTCTATCTCTTCTAAAAACTTTATACAGAACATTGTTTAACTCAACTTCAATTCCTTACAGCTCCAGGAAACACAGGATGCAACCAATCGGGTGAGACAGTCTGCAGATAAGCTGAACATTAAGATGAAGAAGGCCAGAGACGGGATAGAAGACAACCTGAAAGAGACACGTGACGTTGTGAAAGAGCTGAAAGATTTCCTGTCAGGTAAAGATTGTTTTTTAGCTGGTGCCCTTATTATGTTGTTCCCCTACTGACCCTCAGACGGCCCGAGACCGCCACTGAGTGGACTGATATATGGAAGGAAGGTTCACTTGGTTTCAGTTATAATGGCTGAATGAATTCATGAGGTGATGCCACGGTCGTTCCATTGCTATTGTGCCTCCAACCGTTTCCTGTTTTTCTGTCTGTGCAGACCCGTCCTCCAACCTGACACAGGTCCAGGAGGTGAGCGACTGGATCCTGAACGCCAAACTGCCTCTCAAACCGGATGATCTAAAGAAGAAGCTGGAGGAGCTGAAGAATCTGGCGGCCAATCTACCAGATAGCGCGGCAGTGTTGGACGAGGCCAAGCCGCAGCTGGACAAGGCCAAGAAATTGCTAGAGGACGCTCAGGACGCCAGGTGGGCTTTCACACTCCAGGGCCAGACTACTGTTACTGATGCTTGATGCTGTTTTCTCACATAATCAACCACATTCACAGCTTTTAAAGGGACTGTTTGTAAGAATCAGAAATTGCTTGTTAACAGCGACACCTGTGGCCGTTAAGTCAACGAAAGTCAGCGTCCTGTTGCTCGCGCTTGTGCTCGCTCTACATAGACATGAAGGAGCATCGCTCAAAACAGTGAGGCGACACATGTCAGCTAAAACCACGATATCACTCTATATTTCAGCTGCTTGGCAGTAATGTTAGCTGACCAGACGAAGGTCTCTCCATGAATCAATGCTGATCCTAGTGTTGGCTTTTCCTGCCTCAGCCTCCCGACCGCGGTCGGAGGGAACAGGGGAGACACCGGAGTTTTGGTCGGAGACGATAACGTTTCTCTCTGCGGAGCCCCGTCACTTCACAAGACACGGGAAACCTCTGTTGGTCTGGAGGAGCTGCAGCCGTTATTTCTGCACAAACGTCTACTGTACATTCACTAGATATTCTCAGAGCTAAACTAACTCTTCTGCAGTGTGGAGTGTGCGCGCATGCACGTGAGAGTGGAGCGAGAGTGAGAACGAGCGCGTTGTGTGAGTGAAGGCAGGCAGAGGAGCAGAGTACAGCAGAGACTCTGGTCCTGGAGACCAAAGCTACGGTCTCCCCCGCGTCCTCCGACCGCGGCCAACACTGTTTTGCAAGACGGGCTTCACTAGATAGAACTTTCGTGTAGTTTGTGTTGGAGTCTGAGTCGCATGATACAACGACCCGCAATGATTTAACCGTGTAAGAAGTTCTAAACAGTCCCTTTAAAAAGGCTAGGATGGAGAAAATAGTGTTTTTATATTAAAACAATTCACAAGGACATGATAGATACATCATCGAAGATTTTCCGTAATACATTTTATAATATAAAATGTTTTTATGTATAATGTGGTAAAGATTATATCCTTGTTTTTAAGTTCACATCTGTTCTGTCTATGTTTGGTTCAGAACAACAAATCCAAATTCCACAATGACACACACACACAGACCCGACTGATACAACCTGTTCCTGAAACTTAAATGTCAAGCATCTCAGAGTTATACTAGAGTTGTCTTTACAGATGTTGTCAGGAATAGATTTTGAGGCCAAATGTAAAGCTGCTGTGGTCTTTCTGGAGGTCCGTAGGGCGCTCCTTCAGCCTTCCTCTACTCCTCCTGACGACGAGCTCCGTTACGTCTTTATAGTGATGATAAATGTCACACTGATGTATACCATTTTTTTCCTGTGGCTGCACATTCACAGGGATGAAGCAGTGGAGGTGAAGGACGACGTGGACGAGTTGCTGAGAAGCTTCGGCCCGACTGAGGACCGCCTCTCTGACCTAGAGGACAAACTGGAGAACACTATGGATCTCATTGAAAACCTGAACAACAACCTGACTAAGGTACGAAGCATGGATACACCAAACAATGATAGCAGATGACAATCATTTTTATTCCAATAAAGTTTGCTTGCCAAGCACTACTGAGCTTTAGTGGTTCTCTTCATGCAGGCCAACGACCAGCTGAGCCCAGCTGAGAAGGCTCTGAATGACGTATTGACACTGATGACGCCAGTGAAGCCTCAACTGGACGAGCTCAAAGACCTGCTGCAGAGCGGAGACCAGCGGGCCCAGGACGCACAGGAAGATGCAGGCGAAGCTAAGAACCAAGCAGATGCTGCTGATAAGGTGGGAGACCAGTGGTGACTTTTCTAGGTTGAAATATGAACATTTAGTTTTACAAGAGGCAAGTTTAAAACCACGACTTGGGGTTAGGTCTGAGATTATAGCTATTGGTAATCTTCAATGTCAAATTGCAATGTTGAGGGGAGCTTTTGTTGTCACAAGATATAGTTAATTCGTATTAATTTAACTAATTAAAATACTAAAGTATTACTAAAGTACTAAGTATACTACTAAACTAATTCATTTAACTATAAAATGAGCTGAAACATTTAAATGGTGTGTTATGTTGTGTGTTGTGTTTGTAGGACCTGACGACTGTGGAGGAGCAGCTGAAACGTCTTAAAGACGAGGTTCCAGCCCTTGGAGATGGTGGAGATACGGGGACCGCGGGGGAGCGACTGGCAAAGCTGAAGGAGAATGCTGGAATTCTGACCAACACCACTGAAAACATGATGAACGCTCTGGAAGGTAATACAGCAAAAAGCATACCACCAAGTCTGTGGTTCAAAAAAAACTTTTCTTGAGTAACGTCTCTCAAATGAAAAAAGCTTCAGAGGTCTTTTGGGATTTTCAGCCTTTTCACCCTAAAGGCAGTTCCTTGGGGTGATAATAATAATAATAATAATTAAAGCTGCGAGCAACGATGAACGGGCCCTCGCACCTTCCCACACGTCAGGGGTACTGGCGAGCCGGAGATTGACGCGGCCAGGCACAATGAAACCAGAACTCTGATGAGTGCAACGACGCCTGCCACAAGAGTCTACGACAAACGGTTCATGAGTTACGAAAGGGGGTGAAGCTGTAGGGGGCGGGGCTATGAGTCTATATGGACATGTAATGTCATCAGGACTGGACCCTTATAATGCCTGCGAAATTTGGGGCAGATTGGACTTTGTACAGTGGAGTTACAACAACTTCCTGTTTCATGGCGAATGGCTTAAAATGGCCGCCATGCCACGGTCAGGTCGTTTAGTGAAAACTCGCCATTTGAATAACTTTTCATCCACAAGGTCTTAAGATGGTTCCTGACCAAATTCCAAGTCGATCTGATTAAATCTGTAGGAGGAGGAGTTAAAGTATGCGGCCTATAAAACGCTAAAAATGGGCGAAAATCGCACATTAAATTCAACATGGTTGACTTCCTGTTGAGTTTTGGGCATACCTCCAAGAGGCTTTTTTGTGCGTCTCCACATGTTACATATGTCTGCCAAATTTCATACATGTAGGTGAAACCGAAGCGAAGGGCTCCATTTTTCCAACTTTCTAGGGGGCGCTAGCGAGCCATTTTGCAACACACAAGCCCGAGATCCCTTAAATACTAAAATTTTCACCGCGTCTGATAAGTGTGCCAAGTTTAACAACTTTTTGAGCATGTTAAGGCCGTCAAAAAAGGCGATTAATTTCAAGAAAAAGACAAAGATCTCCTACAGTTTCAATAGGGCCTTCCCTGGCCCGACGTTGTCGTTGGTCGGGCCCTAATAATGCAGCTGAACTTAGTCTATTTCCCCTCTGATTCTGCCACAAAGTTTATAAGTAGGCTATTCGGGGGGAGAAGCCTATGAAACATAATTAATAATCTGAGAGAACAGACCTTTAGGAAGACAGTAAACTTGCAGAAAAAAAACACCAAAAAAGTTTTTAATATTTTTTTTTTTATTTACAGCATCTGTTTAATTGCATTTGCAGTGACTTTTATTATTGATTTAAAGGCAGTTTTTTCCCAAAGTTACCTTACATGACGGCCTAAATGTTTAATTAAATCCTTTCCAGTGGTGGAAAGTACATTTACTCAAGTACTGTAAAATGTTGAGGTACTTGTACTTTACTTGAGTATTTCCATTTCTTGCTACTTTATACTTCTACTCCACTAGGGGAGGGGGAATATTGAGGGATATATTGTACTTTTTACTCCACTACATGTATTTGATAACTGTAGTTGCTAGTTAATTTGAAGATTCTTATTATTATTATTAATACAACATAATAAATTATGATACATTATTATAGATTTAAACTGCCCAGCAGTATATAAAGCCATTAAAATGAGCTCCACCTTTACCAGCTGCAACATTAAAGTTACAAACACATAAATGCATCAATAATTCATCAATATAATATGATATATATTATTCTGCATAATGAGTACTTTTATTTTTTGTACTATATTTTTGATGATAACACTTTTGTACTTTTACTCAAGT
Source organism: Sebastes fasciatus (assembly GCF_043250625.1). NCBI lineage: Eukaryota > Metazoa > Chordata > Actinopteri > Perciformes > Sebastidae > Sebastes > Sebastes fasciatus. Next base: position 41,103,066 of record NC_133795.1, on the reverse strand, counting down.
AACATTTTGAATGCAGGAATTTTACTTGCAACAGAGAATTTTTACACTTTGGTGTTGTTACTTGCCTCTGCGCCGATGACAGACGGCACAGAGGCATAAAAATAATAATACATGTCTAAAAATCTGCCTGCAAGGTTCAACAGTCTGGTAGAATGTACATAAATGGACAATGGTAATTAAACCCCCCAAATTTGCAAAAAAAACCAACTTGAATAAACACTGAGGAGGTGCCGGTTTGTGTGATCAGTTGGAGCTCTGGTCCTGTGAGGGGATGTTTGGGGATCTGCAGTGTTTTTAGACGATCCAAGCTCACTCCATGTACTCTGATCTGTTTCCAGGTAAAGCGGATTCCATCCAGTCGCTGCAGGACGAGATCCTTGAGTCGTCAACAAAGCTTGAAGGGTTCGATGTGAAGCTTAAAGACCTTTTGGATCAACTTAGAAAGAAAGCCAGTGACCATAGCACCTGCCAGGGCTGAGAGTCCCCAAGCTGCCCTCAAGAGCAGAGCAGCATCTCAGTAGCAGATTTACCAAAATAGACATTCCCTCATTTACAACACTTTCTGTCCAGAAATGCATTTCATCAAAAGAACTTCTTGGCTGCTGCTTCTTGTTGACTTTTGTACATGTATGTAAATAACCAATATTATGACATCATATATGTACATATCAATATTTGGTCAGAAACATTCTGATATTGTGAGAATCATTTAGCATTCGAGCAAAAGAGCACAGCTTCTGACTTTCTGACGGCAAAGAGCCAACACTAACTATTATTTGTCAGCAGTGATACACTCCACTGCATTGCACCACAATTATTGTATTTTTCAGAACTGAAAAATGGTGAATGTTACATTATTTATTTTCTGTTTTTTGCGTCTGTTGTTTGTGCAGAATCCACATTATTTAAATAAAAGCCTTTTAATACTCTGATGTATGTATTCAGCTTCATGGGAGAGGCCAACATGGTACTGCAGCTATCTATTCAACACGACAACCCCGAAGACTAGTTATTACATACTTATTAAGAAAAAATAAATAAAAATACAATTCACAATCCTCCATGACATCAATCGTGTTGACGGCATATTTACACCAGCTTGTGGCACTTAATGAGTTCAGCAGTTCCTGTACATATCTTGACCTCAAAAAAAATAAAATAATAATCTCATAATTAACCAGAATCTGACATTTTGTGCCAAATTTGAAGAAATTCCCTCGAGGCGTTCCTGTGATATCGTGTTCACAAGAATGGAACAGACATGAGGTCACAGTGACTTTGACCTTTGACCACCAAAATCTGATCAGTTCATCCAGGAGTCCAAATGGAGGTTTGAGTCAAAGTTGAAGAAATTCCCTCAAGGCGTTCCTGAGATATCGCGTCCACAAGAGTCGGACGGACGGATGGACTCACAAACTGAAAACATAATGCCTCCGGCCGCGGCTGTCGTCGGTGCCGAGGCATAAAAATAATACATGTCCAAAAATTACAGTACATTTCCAGATGTTGTTATAGTGTCCAACGGTGAAGATACATTAAAAGCAGGGTTGACGATGTTCTCCAGTAGACACTATTTGTTCTATTGGTTGAAATGGTCTTTACACCCCGACAGCGATCCATTACTGATGAGCTCTGAAAAAGGAGCGGAAAAGAGCCGTCATCTGTAGCTGCTGTAATCCTGTAAAAACGTCTACCGATCACTGCCTTGAGGTCCGCTTCAAAAGAACCAATCAGATGCCTCCCTGCCTCCCTGCTCGTACTCTACCCTTGGCGTGCACCGGCCTGAACTCAAAGAGCGTCGCCGCCGCAAGTTTCCCGGAGAATGGAAGAGAAAAGTCAGCCCTGCAGTAGCACTGCCGAGGTTACTTGTCATGAGGTAGCGTTGTTGAGTTGAGTTCCTCTCTCCACTCTGTGTCTGTGAAGTAGTTACGATGCGGCGGTGCTCGTGCATCTGTGTGGGGGGGGCGTTGCCTTGGAAGGAGCCCCGAGGGGAGAGGGGGGGTTTGACGGAGCTCCTGAGGCGATGCTACTTTCAAATTATGCTAGCTTTCCAACATCGTCGACCCTATCTTTAAATGTCCTAAAAAGACATTCAGAGTATACAAATTACCTAAAAAAGCTTATGAGCTTTATAAAAATGTAAAAGTCATTGGAATTCAAAGTACAGCCAGTCAAATAAAACTCAAAAATATAATTAATAAGCTTTCACATTGCATATGTCCCCTAAATCTAAGTATTTAGTAACATGTCGACAGTTATATACAATAGAAAATAATAGTGTTGAGAGAATAAAATGTCATCAGCACAACACAAGTTGTATGAATTCTAAATGAATTCCTGCTTGTGTCTGTTTTGTATATAGACAGCCATTCCAAGTTAAAGTGTTTTTTACAGTGCAGATGCTGTAGGTGTCTGTCGATGGAACATGTGGTCTGCAGCAGAGAACCACAGCAGACATGAAAAAGCTGAGCAGCAGATGTGTCAACACCTTCATAGCAAGAGGGATGCCACGGAGTGCCGTTGACTCGAGAGACAAACTAAAAGGAAAAACAAAATGAGTTGGGTTTATTAGGCTGGTTTGAGTCAGTAATTTGTATAATCAACATCTAAATTCCGACAGAGAAAGATGAGAGATCCCGTTTACCTGCGTGAGATTCATCTCAGGTTAGCCAGCTGGTCACATGACAGAACACACTCCAGACTGAAACGACTGGTCCTTCCTCTGAGACACAGCGTCCATGCTGCAGCACATCACACAACCAGGATTACACATCCACCCAGAGAAATACGCAAAGAACAACTAGTTGCACTAAATCTCATAACATAAAAAAAAAAGTTTTAAAGCATTTGAACAATGATAATACACTTTGTCAATGCAGTTCTCCTAAAAATGATTTAAACTCTATGACAATATTACAACTCATACTGGAGGTATATTATCCATTTCATTTAATGAAAATACATATAATATGAAAATAATAAAAAACTTTCAGAACCAATCACCATTAAATCTAGCTTGATGAATTATCCATTACCAAAAGGTAATATTTGTTGATTATATATAATCATAGACAATATGTCATTGTTCAAATGCACACTGCTCAGACAGATACAGTATAATCCCTTGTGGGGTACCTCAAGGCTCCTTTCTTGGACTGTCTAATTTACATAAATGATCTCCAAAATGCAACGGATGAAATATCGCTATTAATATTTGAAGATAGTATTAATCTCATAATTTCACCATGATATAGTATAGTATATATACAGTATGTCCAAAACAAAGATCTGTGACAATATGTAGTAATGGTTCAAAATAAGTTTTACTTAAAAAAAAAAAAAAATCTAATTTGATATTTTTTTTAATAAAGGCACGGTCACATGGGCAAATGAAGGCAAGTGACCATTGCCTGCCGAGGCGATATTCGCCGGACAGTTCAGCAAAGTTGAACTCCGAAGATGTGAATTTGCTTCGCAACCGGAAGAGTATGTTTTTCGCCCCTTCGCTCACTTAGAATGTAAGTGAACGGGAGGCGGATGTTAATTTTGCGTATGTGTGACCGTGCCTTTAAGAAAGTTAATTATACTAAATTTTTAGGGGTGCCATTGGATGATGACCTCTCACGGAAGAGTCAAATTGACTTTATTATTAAAATAGCAAAGAGATCTCTTGGCCAATTTACTTCTGCCAATGTATAGCTTCTATCTATCCATATCTAAATTACTGCAATATTCTATCAACTTTTTTCTTATATTCTGGTAGAGCTGACATGCCCGATTTTCACGCAGCTGGAAGAGGGCAGCAGCTCTCACCTCTTGGATGGCCTGAAAGGAGCATCGATCGCTGAAAGGAACTTATTGACCTCTCTTGGTTCATCGACGGCGAGGGCGTTGCCGGGCTGACTGTGACAGGCTCTCAGCGGCGGACAGAGACCTCTGCCCGACTCAGGATTACTGCAGGATAAATGATTGGCCGCGCGAACAAGATTCCCGTTTGGGTCGAGGCTTTTGGCCTCATCGCGGTGGGGTTCCAGCGCCTCCTGGTCTTTCTGGGAGGACTGTACTTCGATGTTGGGCATGCAGATGTGTGAGGGGGGAGGCTCGGTGAGGGACATCTGCAGTTTCTTCATGTGGTGGACTACTGAGGCTACGTTGAAGGCTTGCTGTTGGAAATGCCACACAAAGAGAGAGGGTTAAACTGGGGCTGCCTACGTATGGCATGACACATTTGTCTTGAAATAGTATTGACAACACTTAAAGAGCATTACATGTTTACATTTGACATTGTATTTGAAGCTTTAGCTTCCAAACCACTTTGCCTTAGATCAGTGGTTCTCAAACTTTTTACACCACGTACCACCTCAAAAAGTATTTGACTCTCCAAGTACCACCATTATGACCAGGGGTGGGCAATTATTTTTCCTGGGGGGCCACATGAGAAACCCAGATTGTTGCCGGGGGCCAAACAAATTCTGTCAGACGTAACCTCTACTTTATCACTTATTTTCAGCATTTATTATACTGAAAATCACTCCAAACATCATATTATGAAGTTTTTGAACCGTACCGGACTGACTGTTTTGGGTAGTAATGTTTCCATTAACAAAACTTAACAAAACAGAGAATCCCCCAGCATGCCAAAATATAAATACATGTACTGTAGGTCCAAAAAGCCCTATTTTTCAGTGCAGGGATGGTACTGTACACAGTTGTACTGTACTTTGTTATTGTCATCTATAGTGGTTGTTTGCATAAAAACACACAATTCAAATGATTATGAATATTTAAATATTTGCTTTGATTAAAGAAATCTTGGCAAACTGCTCCGAGCTAGTGTTAGGAAGTTAAGTAGGTCATAATTCTTTATCTAATATCTATTTTATATTGATGTGAAAACATCTCCTTCAAACAACTGGATTTATTCAAGTTTCTCACCAAAAACTACATTTTACGAGATTACATTTGAACACATCATGATAACGTTGTAATTTACCTTCGCCAAATAGTCATTTTTCCTGAGCCGACTTTGAAGGCCTCGTATTAATAACTCAATGGCACCTCCGTTAACGTTCGTATCTCTGGTATTATCCAGTCAGGACTGCGCTGCCCACCGGCTGCTAACAGCTAACGTTACTAACTGTCCTCCTGCTGATTTCAACACAGATCTGTTGTTCACAGTGTCGCTTTATCAGGGAAAAATAGGGTGCGTCCCCTCAGGTTTAGTAGCGCCACGCTGTTGAGCACTTTTTTTTCTCTCCACCGTGTCTCCGGTCCAAAAGCATCAATACAGAGGAATCTTAGTCAGAGATTCCTCCACGTACCACTAGAGAGAGCACGCGTACCACCAGTGGTACGTGTACCATAGTTTGAGAACCACTTTGCCTTAGATCACTGTAACTTTAAATGACATTGTCTTTAGTATAAAATACTTTCCCCGTAGGCTTTAAAGGTGGCAAAAAAACGCCTGGTGTTTTTTTTCCCTGATAGAGAAGAGCAGCTGTGGTCAATTTGAATTTATGATGGATGCAATGATGAATGGATGGTTGTAATAATGTAAAACATATTAGAAAAAACTTCCTCTCTCTCTCTCCTCTACTGTGTGCTGTTATCGGAGTGTCAGTTTGACCGGGGCACACACACCGAGCCGAGAGGACAGCCTGCCCTTCAGCTGCATTCATTCAAAATCCGGCAGCGTGACACCATCCCGCAGGTTCGAGCGGAGGTGTGGGTGTGATTTTTTGCGCTTTAGAACATAACTGCCGTGAAACAAGCAGAAAATAATGTTTTATTTCTCTGACTCACGGATTTGGTCTCACTAACGCCACTCTCTCTCTTCACTCACTCTATAGCTCGCTAGACCATTGCTGCTCTCTCTCTCTCGCTCGTTGAACCGTGGGGGAGGGGCCAACTTTGAATGCCGTCTGTTCATAAACAGCAGCCGTATTATACCTTTAACTATGAAAAACAAATGTGGCTGCAATATAAAGTAGTCCATGAGCCAACAGCAGTGTCACTCACCTTCCATTTGGATTTGGCAAAGTTTCTCTCCATCTGTTCACAGACAGACTGATGAATGTCAAGGTCTTTAGCTGTGTTTCCAGCAATCCTGCAACCAAGTCACTGTCATTAGTTTATTTAGGAAAAAAACAAACAAACAAAAAAACTGTGTGTGTGTGTGCGTGCGTGCGTGCGTGCGTGCGTGCGTGCGTGCGTGCGTGCGTGCGTGCGTGCGTGCGTGCGTGCGTGCGTGCGTGTATGAGTGCGTGACCAAGAGAAAGAACTAACCACGGGTGTCTGAGTGCCTGCTCGGTGAGGAAGCGTTTCGTGGGGTTTTTCTCCATCAGATTCCTGATAAAGTCTTTGGCTGTTGAGACATTGCATGGTTCATTGGTTAGTTTCTGATTAGAATTCAGTACTCTGACCTGCTGCAAGCATACAATGATACACATTTGGTCATCTACGGTGAAATTACATATGATTCCATCTAAATAGGCTACACAAATTGTATGCTACCGTTACTGTTGTGACAATTTAAATTTTCATGCTGCAACAAGACAACAACAACAACAGCCTTCAAATGAGAGCAAAAGACAGAGACATTTCTGCTTTGCAGAATGAAGTCCATTCACAGAAAAGCTCATGCTTGTGTGTTTAAGGGACATTGAGCCTTGGATCACAGCTGGTATAAAGGAGACTTTACTGTGTAATGTCAAACAGTGTCTTATCCTCATGGATGGATTACTCAAAGTGTCAGGGGCCCCTCACCTACAAAATGACCACAAAGACACTCAAAAATGACCACAAAGAAAAATAAAACGACTATAAAGAGACTCAAAATGACCACAGAGAAACATAAGACGACTACAAAGAGTCTCAAAATGACCACAGAGAAACATAAAATGACTACAAAGAGAGGCTAAACAACTAGAATGTCTGTGTATGTAGGAGAGGTGATGGGGCCTTTTGTCTGAGCACATCCACCCATGCTTATCCTTGACCATTATGTGGATGAGATGACCTTCTGTAGTTCCACAATACTTTTTTCTGACATTCTTCTTCAGTTTAATGTTCTTAAAGTCAAGTCATCTACAACAATAAAATGCTCAAATAGATCATCATAGTAAGACAAGACCTCTTTCATACACGTAACAGTAGGTGGCAGCACTACACCGATGCTTAAGGGAAATAATTCAGTGCGTTTGACATGTCTCTTACTTAATGCCAGCTAATTTAATCCCTCAGGTGAGCGAGCAATGTCCCTGCCAATTTAGTATGTACAGTAATTATATCTGACCTAATCCAAACAGGTCAAACCCCTATAGCTGTGATGTAAGTATGATGTAACGGTGATGTAAGCTGCAGCTGGTCTATATTTGATTAAGCTCTAAGGATATATGAACACTTCCTGATCTATACTTAGCAAACACCTGTTTTTGTCATATTTCATGAAACAACCAGAGCTGGATTTTAGTCTTTCGAAGCAAGTCTTTCAACTTTATGAAAATATTGCGAGTCCAGATGTGGGCTGACCTTATCCTGTACCATAACATGACATCTCTTGCTTTCAACACTCCCTTTTCAATCGTGCAACAGCGCAATGCATTTTCACGGAAATTTTATAAAAATGTTCTACAAGGTAACAAAACAAACAGAAAAACTAGTTACTCAAACATTAACCTCATATGTATTACAAAGATTTTTGAAGGTTCAACTAATCAAGCCGTCATGTCTAAATTCAAACAAGTCTTAAGGCAGTCAAGTGTCTTAGCAGATAAAAAAAAAGTCCAAGTCAAGTGATTTAAACCTGTTATGGCTTATGACAAGTTGTAAACACAACATTTACATATTATCACCTATTAAAGGGACTATTTGTAACTTTCAGAAATGCTTGTTAACAGCGACACCTGTGGCCGTGAAATCAACAAAAGTCAGCATCGGGCTCGTGCTTGCTCGCTCTAAATAGACATGAACGAGCATTGCTCAAAACAGTGAGGCGACACACGTCAGCTAAAAGCACAATATCACTCTATATTTCAGCTGCTTGGCAGTAATGTTAGCTGACCAGACGAAGGTCTCTCCATGAATCAATGCTGATCCTAGTGTTGGCTTTTCCTGCCTCAGCGTAAGCTGGTAAGGCAGCGGGGCTACGCAGCGAGTAACTATGTCGTCTCCGCCCGCAGCCGGAGTAAACAGAGGAGACACCGACACCCGGTCGGTAACGAGACCACAATGTTACTCGCTGCGGAGCCCCCTCACTTCACAAGACACGGGAAACCTCTGTTGGTCTGGAGGAGCTGCAGCATTTATTTCTGCACAAACGTCCACTGTACATTCATTAGATATTCTCAGAGCTAAACTAACTCTTCTGCAGTGTGGAGTGAGCGCGCGTTCACGTCTAGAGGTGGAGCGAGTACGCAAGAACGCGCGCTGTCTGAGTGAAGGCAAGCAGGCAGAGGCTCCGGCCCCACGCGAGCGCGCATATGCGAACACTCATGTGTCCCGACACGGTACATTGCTTAAAAAGTTACAAACAGTCCCTTTAAGTTGGTATGGTGAACTTAATTCTTAGATTAGAATGTTGACGACTTGAGTCTAGATATTCTTGGAAACTAGAAACTGAAATTGTTGTCAGAGCAACAAGTACTTACAGTCAAAGTTAATACAATTCCAAAAGAGAAAGTGCAGGGGTATTAGATGTCAAAAATGTTTGTGAAGACCGAGATGTCAAATGTTTTCTGCCGTTTTCATACCTGACTCGGAGATGTTGTCCCAGAAAGGTGAATGGAAGGCGTACTCGGCTCTCATGATCTTGGAAAACAGACGACTCTCGTTATCTTCGAAGAATGGAGGGTAGCCGCTGAGCCTGCAACACAGACACAACAAGTCAATTCAGCTAAACTCATTACAGCTTCCTTTTGTAAATCTCTTACATCAACATTTTGGTAAAATTTTGGACATGCTATGACTCTGGTTGTATCAAATTGATGGAAAAATTATGATTTCTCAACAAAAAGTTGATTTATGGCATAACTTCAGGCTTCTGACATTTCGGTTATGTAATCTAATAGATCCTCTCCGTTTAAGAACAATCATGTAAATGTGCTTTGTTATTGTTGGAGAACTGAAATGTACTCACAGGATGTAAGTGATAACTCCAATGGACCAGCAGTCCACTGCTTTGCTGTAGGGTTTCTGGGCCAAAACCTCAGGGGCTGTAGAATGACACACAAAGAGCAAGAAGAAGTTCAGTGGTGATCAGAGAGAGGAGAGGACGGGAGACGGGGAGACAGTCCGCTGGAGTCAGTGCCCATCGGAGGGCTCTTTCTCTTCTAGCTAATGCTGCAGTGCCGTTCTCCGTTTCAGCAGCAGAAAGTATGAAAATGGACTGTTTTGTCCTTGGCTATAACATTTTCAAACACATATTTACATCCAGGAGCAATACAATAGTGTTTTGTTTTCTTCTGTCGTGTGTCTCCTCAATCCTCGTTTTTCACGGTTTATACCGTTGTATCTGTGTAACTCAGCCAACCTGGTGACGTCACAGGCTAGAGTAGCTAGAGTACTGCAACACGGCGGCTCTCTTGCAACGAAAGTTAAACGTTGACATTTGTCATGTTTGCTGTATAAATGTTGATTAGAGTGGAAATCCATTTAGTAAATCAGCTTAACTTGGTTGACAGCTTCACGTCCATTTTAAAATGACAATAAACACCTTTGCTTATAACTGCCAGCTGCAGAATGTAATAGCATGATTACACTGGGAAAAGTGATTCCATAAAGTTCAATGTTTTCTGGATGAATGGGTTTCTTTCCAGGAAAATCCAGCGGATGTGACATCATGCACGCTCGCGAGTGCCTTTATTCTCCACTTTAGGGCTAACAGTGCGCAACCATAGCTAACATTCGGTTAGAAATGGAGTCTGCTAACGCCAACAAACGACCAGCCCCCCACCACAACTCAGACTCCAACACAAGCTCCACAGAAGCACAAAAAAAAACAAAGTTATATCTAGTGAAGCCCATCTTGCAAAACAGGAATGTGACTGACGTTGGAGGAAAACTGTGGAGTAATGGGGGTTAACTCTGGAGCAAGTAACGTTATCGACTCCGGCCCAGGAGACCAAAACTACGGTGTCTCCACTGAGCCTTCTGACCACGGTCGAGAGGCTGAAGCAGGAAAAGTTAACACTAGGATCAACATCGGCTGGGCCTTCCATTCATGGAGGGGCCTTTGTCTGGTCAGCTAACATTACTGCCAAGCATGTGAAATATAGAGTGATAATGTGGTTTTAGCTGCTAATGTTGCTAACGCTAATCAACATGATGCCTTTCAATCACATTCAAGTCTCGTGTGTGTCGCCTCACTGTTTTGACTGTTTGTTGTGTTATTTAAATGTACAATTTTATAACGGGGGAGAAATCCCCCAAAAAAGTGTATGAGTATCCCCCCCCAATAACTCACCAACATATCCTGGTGTACCACAGGCTGTGGACATCACACCATGCTCCATCGTCTTAGACAGACCAAAGTCACTGACCATGATCTTAGCATTCTCATCTGTATCATAGTACAGCAGGTTCTCAGGCTGCTCAGAGACAGACAGAGAGAGAGAGAGAGAGAGAGAGAGAGAGAAAATGATGTAAATGTAAATTTGCCCATGCATTTTTCATAATAGGATTGCTTATTATTTAAACCTAATGTAATTAAAGCAAACGGTACTTCAGAAAATATTCACTAAACATCTGTTTAACACTTCTTTTATTGTAATGTGTTTTGGTCATTTGGTCATTCTAGCTTTTAATTTTCTTTCTTCTAGGTGAAATTGTTCTCCATGTGTGTGTGTGAGTCTTACCTTGAGGTCCCGGTGTACGATGCTGTTTTCGTGCAGGTAGCTGACAGCCTGCAGCACCTGTTTGATCACCGTGCTGGCATCCTTCTCTGTGTAAACCCCCTTGTCTACAATGCGATCAAATAGCTCCCCACCCGACACCCTGCACACACACACACACACACACACACACACACACATGAAAGAAATCATCAGTGTTTCTATCTTTCTAGGCATCTTGTTTCATTCTTCAAACCCTTTGACCGGTCACTTGGACAAAGAGTCCTGTTCGACAAAAACGTTTTGTTGAGGGCTCGTAAAACCTCAGAACTTTATTTTAAATTATAGAGGTCACACAGTTCCCAAATATACTGAATATGTCACAGTACATTTGGAAACAATGAGTGCAAAATGGTGCATAGAACATGAGGATAACTCTTTTGATGAAATGGTACTTTGGGTTTGAATATTTCCCTCAGTGTAAACATCATATAGCTTCTAGGGATGGAACGGTTCAGGTAAAACGTCCGAACCGTTCGGTTCGCTATTCACGGTTCGGGTCGTGTATGTTCAGTTCATTTGAAATAAGTTATGAGGCCGATTGTGTATTTTTTTGTAGAAATCAAGGCCTATTGAAGGAGGCTGGGACACTGGCGGATATGGGTTTTGAGGTACGGGGTTTAACACATGCGCAGTGTAACTGAAGCTGCGGTCGTGCGTTGCTATTGGCTCAATTTCGGCGAGTGCAGATCAGATTTTACTGCACGTGTTGATGAAGCGTGACCCAGCCCCCTTCACGGATGAAGTGCGGCTGTCAGTCAGTTAAGGAAATTTCAATTCAATACTTTACTTTTACTGCCATGTCAACCCACAGTTGATTGGAATTTGTTTCGGGGCTGTGCTCATTAAAAACAGACAAAAGCACACACATATAAAGAAAACATAGTGTACATAGGAGACAACCACATACATTTATACAATCATTCAAACCAATAAAAACCTAAAATGCTAAAATACTGTGAAGAGCTTTGTGCTATTGCAACTTCCCCTTAAGTGTCTAGTGCAAAGCATTCCTATAGTGTGTGTTGCCTGGAGCTTAATTTCCTCCTGCAAAGTGCCTATGCATTAGAGTTTAGGTGCCTAATAGCATCAGGGTACGTGCTGTTCCTGAGGCAGGATGTCCTACACCTCAGACTCTGAAATCTCCTTCCAGAAGGAAGGACATTGAAGGGACAACTAGCAGGGTGGGAGGGGTCGGCAATCATCTTCTGGGCCCTGTCGCTGATCCATGTGGCATAGATGGAGGCCAAATGGCCAAAATGGGGAGTAGTCACGATAAAGTACAGTTAGAGAATCCACCAGCATCGTTTGGCTCTGCTGTACGGGAGCATTACGGATTTAGTGTTACCTATGAGAATGACGCAAAAAAGTGGTGGATAAAACGGCGACTGTGTGTAAACAGTGTGCAACACGTCTGGTTGATGTTAGCAGCAACACTTTGGGTAGGAAAGAGCAACTCCTTCTCCCCGCAGCATTTAAACAGCCTCTACATGCAGATTCAGACAGGGCAAAAAACATAACTAAAGCATCGGGGAGGTTTATAGTGAACGCTATGCAGCCTTATGCAGTTGCGGAGGATGCTGGATTTCAGCATATGATTAACGTAACATTACTTGAGCCGTGCTATACACTTCAGCAACACAGTGATTCCAGCAGCACAAACCCTGTAAAGTGTTTTATATTTAGTAATTATTTTTAAATAACACAGTGGTACAGAAATCCAACCGTATTCCTCCAAATACTGCACATTTTGAGTGGAAATACTAATCTTTCAATTAAGAGCTAATAATGAAGGAATTGAGACATATGTTATACTGTTGTTGTTGTTGTTGTTGTTGTTGTTGTTGTTTTTTAGTATAATTTTGGTTGAGCTTATGCTTCAATTTATGTTGATGGCCTTAGTTTATAATTACATCATATGCATGATATGCATTTTTTGTTTGCACTAATAACTGTAGAAGACCTATTCTTTTAATTAAGATTTGACAATGAAGAAGTGTTTATGTTCCTTATGTAAGCCATACTTTTGTTAAGGCAAACATTTGTTTACTTATTTTTGCCAAATAAATGAAAAGCATGTTGAAATCAGAACATGACCTCTTCGCTATAACATAAATGTACCGAACCGAAATGAAAACCGTGACCCCAAAACCGTGATATGAACCGAACCGGGAATTTTGTGAACAGTTCCACCCCTAATAGCTTCAATGAAGAGCTGGAACAATCTGACACAGAATATGTATTATACTGTCAAACAGTGTGAAATAAGATGATTCCTGGGTAGAAAAGGGGACAACTGTATGTTGTTAAGGGGTTCAATGTCATTACAGAACAAGCAGATGCACTATATACAGCTCCATGTGATTCTGTCACTATGATTTGGTGACGTTTGGTGATGTTTCTAACTTTACGGTGACTTGAAGGTACATTTAAGGGAAAAAATAGGCCTTTAAATATAAAAGAAGCACACTTCTACAACATATATTGTGGTTGTTATTGTCAGATTTCTTTACCCTCAATATGAGTTAATACTTGGTGAAGAATGTGATGATAATAATGAGTCCACTTACAGTTGCATGACCAGGTAATAGTGTGTTCGACTCTCATAGAAATCCTCTAGTCCCACCACGTTTTCGTGCTGTATCCTGAAATAGTAAGAGAGAGGTTGAGGAATCACTGATGTCCTCAGTGGTAAATGTTACATGTTTATAGTGTTGCAGGCTGTTCTCCTCAGAACAGGTCGTTTAGAAGCAAAAGTAAGAACAAATGCAATACATTTAAACATTAAAGGTCCCATATCGTATTCATTTTCAGGTTCATACTTGTATTTTATGTTTCTACTAGAACATGTTTACATGCTGTAATGTTAAAAAAAACTTTATTTTCCTCATGCTGTCTGCCTGAATATACCTGTATTTACCCTCTGTCTGAAACGCTCCGTTTTAGTGCATTTCAACGGAATCGCGTAGCTAGGCAACAGCTTGGGTCCATGTTTACTTCCTGTCAGCTGATGTTATTTACATACACTGCAACAGGAAATAATCTGGAACACATTTAGAATGTTTAAAACCGTGTAATGGTCTAAATATCGTATATTTGTGACATCACAAATGCGCAGAAATCCTAACGGCTTGTTTCAAACGCACAATTTGCTGAATACGGACTGTGTGTATTTCTCCGTATATTGAGCGTTTTGATAGTTTAACAGTATTTATAAAGCACTTAAACCTGCTTTATAATATAAAAGACATGAAAATCTCACTTTTTACAATATGAGACCTTTAAGTCGATGGTGACTTCACATAGAGCAGAAAACTGCTGCTCTCTGTTGGCTAGAGCATAATGGAAATCACCTGTATGAATGTGTGTGTGCACGTGTGTGTGTTTTACCTTCTCAATACATTGATTTCATTTTCAAGGTTGCTATGGGCGAGGTGCTTTTTCTTCAGACACTTCAGGGCGTACAGCATTCCTGTTTTCTTCTCTCTCACCATAAAGACCTCTGAAAAAGACCCCCTGCACAGAAACAGTAAGGACAGAGATACGGGTTAATGGAGTGAAATCAGTCAATGGAAATTCTCAAACATATCAAACTATAAAAGGACACAACTATTTGTTGTTTGTATTTCTTCATTATCCTTATCATTATGTCAAGTTCAAAGCACTAGTTTTCTTTCTGGTTTAATATTCCTTTACTTCCAGACAGAGACATGAATGTTTCCAGGATGATGAACAATTATCTGCAAATACTTCTCAATTAACAATAATCCAGTCACACTAAATGAGTGTAAATTAATCCAACTTTAAGCCCTTTAAACAACTGTGGAAAACGTATGTGGACTCCCAGGTCTGCGAGGCAGTGGAAAGAGGGTCTGGTCCCCAGGAATGAGATGGGTCACTTGCTTTAGGGTCCCCAAAAATAAGATTTTGTTAGTGGTCTTTTTTTTTTTCTTTTTTTTTTTTATGTATTTAACCAGATTTGAAAATGTACAGAAAGGTTGGTTTACCCCACTGAGGCTCCACTTCAGCACCCTGAGACAGATCTTTGTACTCACCGTCCAATCAGGAGGTAGAAATCGCTCACTATAAAACAGCTGTTCCAGCTCCTTTTACGGTATTTATTTATTATCCTGCTTTACTTTGATTTGCACTGCATGCACCCTGACTGCCAGCCATCCCCACCACCCATACACACATGTACAGTCATTCATGCACACATTTGTTTTGTTTATTTTACTTTATTTTAGTCCGTTTTATTCTATAAAGAAATAATAAATTAGCCTAGGGTTCACCAAAGCCTTGGTTCCATGCTGCCTCCAAGCCTCCCTAGTCAGCTCCTCCTCACTATCTCCTCCTTCAACAGACCTTTAACATAGCAGACATTTGGATTTGTGATGGAGGAGAAGCAGGTGTATCTAATGATGTATTTAATAATGGCTGCATTCCACTGAGGGGAGGGAGGTCCTGGTATTGTGCATGCCGGCTCACTGGCAGAGCTTACTGAGATACTTAATGGAACTGAGCCATTGTTAGTGATCAATTCACCAGTGCTTTTCCTACGATGACATGTCAAAATGTCAGCTGTGAAAAAGGTCTCTTGATAGTTTATGGATAGAAAAGGGCACCAGCCCTGAGCGATCTTCCAGGCTCATGACCTATCGAATGAATGTAACACCTCCCTTTTTCACTCAGCCTCCTTAGAGAACGGATCTAACTTGCGATCTCCAGCCATCATACGATGTCGCTGAGAATGTCGTCAACCACAAGCAAACTTTATGCTCCTCGTCGCTCCCGGCCTTGGATGACCACAATGCCTGCTTTTGCTGCCTTTGCTGAGGCCAACTTAAGACTTTAGCATGTCAGTAGTCAGTATATTTTTGGCATCATTGGACAAAAATCCCATAATAACCTTTCAGTATATTGTAATTCAAGTGTTCTGAGAGAAAGCTAGACTTCTGCTCCTCCTCATGGCTCTGTTTTCAGGCTTTAAAAAATCTAGCCTGTGACGGGAGACTTTGACCAATCACAGGTCATTTCATTGAGAGAGAGCGTTCCTATTGGCTGTGCTCCGGTCATGTGACCGGAACTTGGCGTTCCTTCACCAGATTTCACAATGGCTGCCCTGTTGCAAGCTTTCTCATGTTACAGCTAAACCGTGCACTACAAGATGATTCTGAAAACATCTGAGGAGAGAAATAGACATTAACGTAACAGAATATTAATTCATATTTGATCAGCGCTGTCTAGTTTGACCGTTTGGTCGGAGTTCACGAGTGATTGACAGCCAGCTCTTATAGACAGCAGATGGACAGCAGATCCCAGATCAGCTTTGAATGCTTGTTTTCTTCCGGTCTGTGAAAGCTTGCAGATGCCATTAGGAGCACCGGAGGACACCGGAGGACAAAGAGGAACATGAATTTCTAATCATATTTGCTCCAATCTCGCCTCCTACAGCTTTAACATCACACATAAAATCTGCTCCATCCAGTCCCAGCCCCAGGAAAAAATGAAGGTTGGTCAGTCTTGGCTGGGTATCACCATGGTAGCTATTTCTTTAGGCTCACAGTCAAGCCGACAGGTGTAATCCCACATTTTGGCATCCGAGTCAAGCGTCTGTTCTGGTGATGAAGCTCTGACCTAAAACGCCTCAAATCCAATAAGGGAGTCTAAAATACACACGTTAAATGCACTGTTGCTATTATAGTTTTGTCGTGCACTGTGTTCTGAATGAGCGTTACAGACTCATATATTGATACTGGCCTTTTATTGAAAATGACATCTGAGACCTGTATTTCTTTTAAATATTTAGAGCAGGATATTTGCTTACTTACTGATCCAAAATTGTAATATGGATTATATTTCATCCTACATTTAGGCATAATTAAATAATATGATCAACTTTCATAACCGAGGAACGTCACTGTATAGCCCATAATACCCTATAACTTTTATTAGCCTTAATTTAGTCTTCAGTGGGGATTTTGACGATCCTGTGAACATGCTGTTTCACAGGTATTCTCTACCTGGAAACAAGAACACATTTTTGAAAGAAAAAAACGTCACCACTTGACTCGAAAACAATAGCACCTGAATGCACCTTCGCAAAGCGCTGTAAGTCCATCACTAATTGATTAGCGAGGTAACATGTGTTGTCACGTTTCTGTTGGCACAAACACACGCCTGCAGCAGCATGCTCACACCACCTCCCTTCATATAGCTTCAGTCCACTCATCCACCCATATAGTCAGTCAGAGTCTTAATCCTATAATGAAGTGGTGCTAGGATGTTCCCGCACTGCTGTTCTGACATCAGTGTCCAAGAACTTCACACACACACACACACACACACACACACACCTCTATCTCATTCAGGCCTTTAAGCAGCTTTGAGACAGCAGGACAGCTCTGAGGAAGGAACACCGACTGTACAGTTAACCATGTGTTACAGGTTATTGTACTGACCAGTGATACAAAGCCGACCTGGTCTCGCTACATTTGTGGAAATGAAGCAGATAAAGGAAATAACTCTTTTTTAGCTTTTGCAGGTTTTAGGGCACTAGCTACAAATCACATATAAAGTGTGGAACCTCAATGTTAGTTCAGTCATTAAAGTCAATCAATATTTTGTGAATTAAATCATAATGTTGTTCATTTTATGCTGTAATTATTTTTATTTAAAGTTGCTTGTGTTAAGACATGAATATAGTTGAATTTGCAAAGTTTGGATTATTTCGTTAAAAGGGCAAATCCAGCGATTTAGTATTACTCTTCCATAAAGTTGCGGGACATGAAAATTGATGTGGCAGAGGTCGCATTATACTGACTTTCACACCCTGATGTGGGTCAAAAGCTCCAAAAATGTTGGTTCCTACCTTTCCCATGTCGCAACTTGATAGCGTCTTTTGTTAAACACTTCCTGTGTGTGCCATGTCAGAGGACGTTATACAACTGTTTTCAATGGCTGATGTTTCTCATGACACATAAAGTTGGTGCAGTGCCCTTTTAAATGGGAAAAATAAAAGCCTTCTATAGAGAAATAGCTTTATACTCAGCAAACTAAGGTATTATATAAGATATTTGTTATTAGTACTAAAACTCAGGTAGGTATCACAGGGGCACAGGTGTCAAAACAGCAGTTTGGAGCTATAGCAACATCAGGTAGATTGTATCTTAAAAGTTAAATAAGCTCTGATATTTTACAGGCACCCCTACACAAAATATCAATATTAATATTGCACTTGATCAAGTTTATTCAACTGCAAACTTGTGATCATGATCATTATATAATGAATCATACTGTCCTCCAACATGTTAGCAGTCCTCCACTAGCATGTTCAGCTGTGAGTAGATTACCCAGACAGTATAAGAGGCTTCATTGATTAAACCAGCTCTCTGGGAGGTGATGGAAGGGATTATCCTCAGCCGTAGGACAATCTGAGCCTGGTAACTGGGAGATAGACGGCAGCCGGCAGCCCCTCCATCCACTTAGGCCCTCTGAACTTGGGCAAAACAATCTAATCTAATGTTACTGTAAAACAGTGGCTGAAATCAGGTTGGTGGCTGCAGCAAACACATCAGTCCCATCCTGGATGATGGTTCATAGTAATTACATTATGCTAATATGAATTAATTATTAATTATACACATCTGGAGTCACGCATGTCTAAGAGGAGGATTTTGTGAGTACAACAGCGCCTGCATTTGCACTGTAGTTTTTTAAGACCACACCCTTCTGACACAGTCTGCTGTACCAAGCCCACCTCCTGTCTGAAGTCTGTGCCAATTGCCATCACCAAATGGTATTTGAGTCCTGATTCCAATAAGTTTCCATTAAATGTTTTCCTAGTATGTGAAAGTAATCAGCTATGATGTACAAACAGCAGTTGGTACATCCTGATGCAACCCTAGACTGTATAAAATATGGACGTGGTCTCCGTGTCGTCACCCACAGGTTTCAGAAGTGCCGTTGTGAAGCTCAAAGTGCAACGATAAGCCGATGCACAAACAGGTTAAATCCATCATTTATCGCCAGCTGCAGTGTCTGAGCACAACAGACAACTGAGTCCCGGTTCACCCGACCGGGAGAGATAGCAGCCATGATGCTGGGTGTATTGTCCCAGTAAAAGTCTCCACCGCATTATTTAGTTTAGCTGTGAGGTTGTCAGCGGTGTGTCTGCCCAGCGTAACGATAGCAATAGTCCGACAAACCGTGTGTGTGTTTGTGCCACGAAAACAGATGTAGCGTTGCTGGAGGCTTCGTGCTCGCTGTTGTCACACACATACGGTCTGTCAGCACAGCGTAACGTTAGCGAGGGTCTGACAGACCGCGTGTGTGTGGCGGTGGTGGTGAGTGTGTGATTGTTGGTGGCGTTATAGCTGTGAATGTAGCAGCTAAATGCTTCAACTCCTCAAGACCCAAGCCAACTTCCTGTATCTTGCAACACCGGCACAGACTCCCTTAGAGCTGAAGTAGCGAGATTGGAGCAAATATGATTAAAAAAAGTTATTTTTATAAAACGGTCGCTATATCGTGACAGTAGTACATGAAACAGGTAACCTGAAAAAAATCATGTGCCTCCGTGTCCTCAATCTGCAAGATTTCACAGACCGGAGGAAAACAAACAGTAAGAGCTGATCTGAGGTCTGCTGTCCAGCTGCCGTCTATGAGAGCCGGCTGTCAATCACTAGTGAACTCCGACCAAACGGTCAAACTAGGCAGCGCTGATCAAATATGAATCAATATTCTGTTACGTTAATGCCTATTTCTCTCCTCAGATGTTTTCAGAATCATCTTGTAGTGCACGGTTTAACTGTAAAATGAGAAAGTTTGTGACGCCGCCGCCATTGTGAAATCTGGTGAAGGAATGGTAAGTTCCGGTCACATGACCGGAGCACAGCCAATAAGAACGCTCTCTCTCTGAAATGACCTGTGATTGGTTAAAGTCTCCCATCACGGGCTAGATGTTCTAAAGCCTGAAAACAGAGCCATGAGGAGGAGCAGAAGTCTAGTTTTCTCTCAGAACACTTGAATTACAATATGCTGAAAGGTTATTATGTGATTTTTGCCCAATGATGCCAAAAATATACTGACTACTGAAGCTTTAAGTGAATTTATAGAAGAAAAAAAATAGAGCAAGTCTATATCACGATAGAAATGATGTAGAAAAATGAATATGATATACATTTTTATATTGTATTGATGATATGTATCGTCATATTGCCCAGACCCAGCTGTAAAGTTGGCCATTTTAACATGGGGGTTTATGGGGATTGGGGGACACGTTAGCTCCAGAGGTTGTCGCTTCGGTGCAACAAGTAGTAGACAGCTGACTATCCCACCCACACCATGACATGACAGTTAACATGACAGACTTGGAAAAACAACCATATCTGCTGTAGGTTTCATCGGCCCAACCTCCACGCTTGCAGATGGAGGCAGTCACCGCACTTTCCCATCTGACCAAATGAGATTCTTTCCAAATCTATTCAACAGCCAAAGAAAATCTTTGTCCTTAATGACCACTACTGGTGAATTGATGGTCTTCAAAAGTACCTTTTTTTTTGCAATTTTGTATAAAATTGTCTTAACTAGTTACTTAAAAAACTTGCATTAACGGTCAGTGAACCTTGACACTTTTATGCTAGTCCTTCTCTTCTTGCACACATTTCCTTCTCTTATCCGTCTTTACTTTCAACAGCAGTACTTACGATCCCATTTTCCCCTTGAAGTCAAACACATCCTTAATATTGCTGGTGTTTTTCTTCCAGCTGCAGATGATCTCCTTCCGCCCCATCTTGGCTCTGACGTTGCCGTAGACTCCTGAAGCACAGATGACATAAATCATTTACATTTCTTATGGGTTAAAAAACAGGGACACATCGTCATCATGCATCAAGTTAATATCGGAAAGCCACCAGCGTTGATTTAAAAACCTGGAATGAATTTTTATTTGATCAGCATCATATAAATGTGTCTCTTTTCAACAACATCCTTGCAGTACAGAGTACTGTTCAGCCACTCTGACGGGTCTCTGTCCCTCACATAGGAAGCTAAAGTTTAGCCCTCAAAACAATCTCATTCTGTGAATTGTAGCATCTTGGTGGAAGGCTCTTACGTTCATATAACTAAATCAGTTACTTTTATGAACTGTATTTATACTTTTTATAAGAATCAAAATAAATCAAACTGAATAGAAGTAATAATTACATTGGCCAAGCGGCTCTTTAGCCCCTCTCCAGTGGCTCCCTGTGGATTTTTAAAAAGAATAGTGGAAATGAATAACTGTTTTTTGTTTACATTTGAATTTTTATTTATCATCGTTGTAGGTCTATGGTACAACGGAGTATTAGGGCCACATTGAGGAAAAAAAAAAAATCTGAGATTTTGAGAATAAAGTAATAATATTATGAGAAAAAAAGTAATAATATTATCAGAATAAAGTCAGAATATTATAAATTTTATTTTATAGAATTATTTTATTTTATTTTTTTCTCGTATAGTTATGACTTTATTCTCATAATATTCCGACTTTTTTCTCGTAAAGTTATGACTTTATTCTCGTAATTTTATGAATTTTTTTCTCGGCAAGTTATGACTTTATTCTTGTAATATTCCGACTTTGTTTCTCGTAAAGTTATGACTTTATTCTTGTAATATTACGACTTTTTTTCTCGTAAAGTTAGGACTTTATTTTCGTAATATTACGACTTTTTTTCTCATTAATTTATGACTTTATCTGGAAATCTCTGAGTTTTTTCCCTCAATGTGGCCCTAATACTCCGTAGTACATTTGCACTTTGGTCCTCACTGTATTAGACTTATATACTATATACTTAGACTATAAACTGTGTTACCTTCATCACAATGCTCAAATGTTTTGCGACTCCAAACAGATTTATTTTTTTATTTTTTTGCCTAAAATGTCTCTTGATAGTAAAGGTTGCTGACCCCTGTGTTAAACATTTAAAAGTCTATTAATAATGACCTCAATGTTTCTAAAACCCCGGCTAGAGCCCTGACCATAATGGTCAAACACACCTGATGAACAATGTGATTGGGAGGGGGGAGTCATAAGCTCTTCCCTCTTACCCTTCCCTGTTCCACAACCCTTTTAAGATGTCACAACATGTTCCCCTCATGTTCTGCTTACATAGACAGTAGCATGTCCATGACTGAGGTCAGTAAAGCCTATTTGTAGCTATCAGTTATACAAGACTCAAAAAGGATTAGAGAGGTAAAAAGCAGTGGTTAGTTAATCTTCCCAGCCGTTCCGCCTGCCCTCCCTCCTTCTCACCTCCTGTACTCATCCCTTATTTCTGTTGTGGGAACAGATTAGTGGCTGATTCCCTGACAGGACAAAAACTGGGTCGTTTTATAATCCTGGCCTTGAAAGGTCAATGAACTCTGGCCTTCCAATAATATTTGCTGAAATGCACCAATATTAGGCAGTACATCTGAACATTAATATGCCAAATTATGAAACTGAAAGTTACTATTTCAGAAAATTATTTTTAGATTAATTGGTAATGGACTTCCGACCACCATGTCAGCATTCATCCATTCACACACACACATTCATACACCAATGGCAGAGGCTGCCATGCAAGGTTGCAGGATCTATTCTAAATACTCATTCATACACTGATGGCTCAGCCTTCAGGAGCAGTTTAGGTTCAGTATCTTGATCAAAGACACTTCAATATGTGGACTGGAGGAGCCGGGGATCGAACCACCAACCTTCCGATTAGTGGACAACCCTCTCTACCTCTGAGTCACATCCTGATTATACACAAAAAACAGTGATAAAATAATAGAACCATATAAGATATTTCACAACCACTTTGTATACTGACTCAATTCTTCATACTCTATATGATAAATTCAATTATTACAAGTCCATTTGAATTCTGTAAGAAAACTAAATGAAGTTACAATGTCAACTTCTATTCCTGCTCTGTACTCAGTGGGGAACAGGGAATCCTACGTTCGCTTTTTTCTAAAGTTAAGCCATTACTAAGAAAAAAACTAAGCCATTAAATTAAACAATTTAGTGACGCCAGAATTCAAGGGGTAGTTTATAGGCTGGGTTGAGAGATGATAAAGATAGAGGCTCAGATATACTTTAGCTGGTTTTGTCCCTTAATGATTACAAAAAAACAAACTCCAAATCTGCACACTACTCTACAGCAAACAGTTCTAGTATCTAGTATCTAGTTTCAACCGCAGATTACTGAACAGAGTTTAACGTGATGAGACTATAGAAGATCAGCGGACAGCGCGAGCATATTCCTGCAGGGAGTTAGTTAGTTTGGTATCTCTGATGGTTCAATTTAAACATCTTTATAAAACTCAGAAGCAAATTTCTGAACAAAGACGACTTAATAGTATTCATACAGCTTAAACATACTACTAAAGTGACTTCTCTAAGTCGTGAGAGTGTGATAAACAGCAGTTCTTACCTGAGGAGCGGTGTACAGGTGTACAGGTGCTGGAGCTGAGGTATCCGCGTGAGAACCTGACGGTCTGTGAGGCAGGCTGCTGAGCTCCACGAGCAGGGGGGCGGGACCTCGCTCAGTCATCACCTGTCAATCTGACAACATGCTACATTCAATGACCCGTGGGAACCCTGGGAACCGCACTGCCACCCGTTACATTACTAAGTTATTCCCTATTTGGTAAAACTGAAACAAACTTTGCCATTAATTTTGTTCTCCACTACATTTATAATTATTGTATATATATATATTTATTTTTTTTACTTATTTGTATTTCCTTTCAACAGGTACAGCTGTAAAGCACAATCACATGCTTTAAGACCCACCAGGGTCATAAGTGTCCTTAAGGAGGCAGTCCGTGAACTGTCCATACATTGTTCCATTAAGTAGGAATGAATGAGTAATATTTTTCGTTCATAGGCCCAGAAAATACATAAATGTACAGTGAGGAAAAATAACATGTATATTTATACTTATATTAGGAGAAAAGAGAAGATAAATATAGAAAAGGAATTGAAAAAGAATAAATAAAGAGATAAATAAATTAAAATAAAATAAAAATGAGAGATGAAGTTAGAAAATAGAAATAAAAGAATAAAATAATAAACAAAAATAAATAATAAATAAATAAAAATAAATAAATATGGATGATAATCATTTCTAATTGATCAGCAAATTAATAAGTTTTTCAACAGAATATCTTTTCCTTTCTGTCTTGTCATAGCTACTTGCTGTTTTCTATTTACCATATTCACACTGACTATTTTCTCATGTATTGGAAGAATGTCACACCAAATGTCACTCCGTGTAGGTTATAGGCTACATTACATGTTTTGATCAATATGTTTTTGTAATATGCAACTGATTCAACAAAGGCTGGATTTTTTGTAATAGCGTAGCCAATTATATATCAGCTATAATTTTTTATCTATAGGCCTATGCCGCCAAATCATAACAGAAGTTATCTCATGACACTATAGAGCAGGTCTAGACTGTACTCTTAAATGAACAGAAAGACAGAAAACAATTAAACAGAAGTAAACTAATAAAGAAATCTTATATCTTATTTGTATATTAGGCTATTTTACAAGGTTATGTTTTGTTGACAGTAAACTCTTATAATAACAGCCATCAGCTAAAACAGAAAGGCAGCAATCCTCATATTGGAATAGAAAAAAATTGCAAATATTGGATTTCAGGATAATAATCAGTTGTTCATCAATGGTCATCCATTCATTTTTGTTCAATCAATCATATCAGATACTTCCTTTCCCCTACTAGTTGAACCACCTGACCATAAGTCAACATTTGTAATCCTTTATTTTGTGCTAGAAACCTCCTTTGGTTTCCCAATTATACTTGAAACAATTCGCTTTAAATGGTAAAACAACAGGCTGTGGTGTGGGCCAAAGACAATTCCTAAATGTTATATCAAACTGCCCATCATAACTGGGCCTTTTGTTCACTCCTAACTTCCTGTCTGTTTCTCTGTAATTAACATATTTTAAATTTACACTGCGCATGAACTCACGTGCTGAATACCAGCGAACAGCAGCGGCCACTGACACAGCATTATTGCATGTGATTATCTCACACACATCCAGTCAGCATATTGCCATAATGATTACATCACCTAACCACGTGGCCATTAGCTCTCCAGGTACAGCTTCTTTGTAATGATGCAAGTGATTCAAATGTGCAAATGGTTCCACTTTTGTTAACTTTCTGACACTAAAACCTTGAAATGGACAAGATGTGAATTTCAACTGTTTCAACATTCTATTGGGTCATGCTTCACTTCAGCAATCTGCACAGCCTGAAGATGTGCAATACTGCAGCACGAGACATGTCCCTCAATGATTGATAGCACAGCTAAGCTTATTATATATATTTCAATTCAATTCAATTCATCTTTATTGACAGACACAAACAACAATACATACATTAAAATAGAAACTGACACTTTTTTATAAATGACAGTTGTGCCAATGTTTCCACGTGACTGGTATGGTAGAACACTAAAACAAGGATTTGACAGTAGCATAATAATAGTGTTCTGAGAGTAATTTAGCCGACATATAAATGTGTACATCAGGTTTCTCAACAGAGCCTGGAAAGTGCTGACTCCTGCATTACAGAACAGCTCGCTTGCACTACACCACCTGGGTTTCTTAAGTAATATCTGCATGCAGTCAATGTAGGCAACCTGAGGCTTATGCATACTCGCCTTTCTAAACTTGTCCCACTGGAGGGCAGTATAGAGCGGAGTGCAAATGGCTCTAAAGAGACCTATCTTAACATGGTCTAAACACATGTAGAATTTTCTTGCCCACATGGTACTGCCTGTACATGTCGTAATAAACATAAACATAAACATATAAGCATAAACAAAACCTTTTTTATGAACGCAAACATCAGAGACAAGAGTTTGTTCTTTTTCAATCATAGACAATACTGGAGCAAAGCATATGAAACTGCACAATTATTTTTGGAACCAAAAGCAGAATTTATTAAGCCACCTTTTTGCATATGTGTACAATAGCCATTGAAATTTAAAGAGAAAATGATTTTGGTTATTAAAATATAACAAATAGGCTATTACAAACAAACATTTAAAAAAAAAATGAATAAAACCCGAAGAAAATGTCACATTTTAATAGGCCTCTGCTGAGCCCTTCAGTTAAACTTCAAACTAGATACAGTATGTTACATCAGTCATTAACATTTAACAACACAACACATTTAACAACACATATATATACTGTATATATATATATATATATACATACATATATATGTATGTATGTATATATACATACACATATATATACATGTGTATGTATATGTATATGTATATACACATGTATATATATGTGTGTGTGTGTGTGTGTGTGTGTGTGTATATATATAAATATAAGTAAAACACACTTTTCATAACGAAAGTAGGCTAAATGAAAATAGATATCCTTATTGAATAAGACAAATATAAAGCACTGAAGTGCCTCTCATGTGAATCCGGACAGAGCAGTGTCCTCTGAAGGCCTCACATGACCGCTCGGATTCCTCCTCCAGTCAGTCACAACAAAGAGAACGTCCTCTACGTCACTGTGTTGACGTCCGCTACGTCACTCTGTTGACGTCGTGTTGATTTTGAGCGGAGAAATAATTTATTTATAAATTGACGCAAGGCGCTAAATCTAAAACAAACCGTGAATAAAATGTAAACATACATGAAATACTAGTTGGTGAAGCAGCTGCACGCATGAAAGGTTCGCTGATATTTGCCGTTAACCCAATAAAGCTGTTGGTGCTGTGCTGTGATGTTAGGAGGTTAGAGACATGACGGCTAAACCAGCAGCTAGCTCCGCCGCTCCGCAGAGCTACAGGCTAGCATGCTAGCTAGCATTAGCACGAGGCTAGCCCTGACTCCAGCTGCACATACTGTCTGTCGAGATCCAGTCTAGTCCACTGCTCTCCTTAGTGTTGCGATGTGTGGAGTGGTCTGCTCTCTGTTCAGGTTCAGTAGAGTAGTGGAGGAGCTAGTGAGCTAATACTAGCCGGCTAGGTTCAGTAGCATTAGCTAGCGGCAGGTTGAACCAGCTATGACCTGCACAGACTCCTGTAGCCGCGGTTAGCCGGCTATGTTAGCATCACAGCGAACCTAAAGGCCGGAGCGTTGTTGCTGTTTTCTACTTCATATACCTGACTGTGGTTCACGTTACATCTTAGGATCATGGCGCCCCGCTTACAGCTGGAGAAAGCGGCGTGGCGCTGGGTGGAAGCGGTGAAGCCAGAGGACATCAGGCAGGAGCACATCGAGCTAGCATACCGAGTCAACCTGCCGGCCTGCAAGAGAGGAACCTGCAGGTAACATCAACCTACACTATTCAACATGTTTGGACTGCGGATCTCTTGTGTTAACATGTTGCCAGCAAAGAATACAAGTGGCAGATGTTTAATGTGATGTTAAAGTTGAGGGCTTAATGAGAGAGAGATGCTATTGTGCATCAAAAGTCTGATTTGTTTCCTTGTTTGTGGACGAGCCTTCATGTAGGGCAGCTATGTAGACTTTTCTGAAAGGTCATGAAGACACACTGCACGACATAACCACTAAATAGCTCTAATGTATGTGATGGTAGGCAGGAGGCATCACAGTCAACACTGATTAGTACATTTCCAATGTTACTGAACTTTATCTGTGGCTCCTAACTGTATATGAAAGCGAAACTGCAAAGGGTGTGTAGCTGTGTATGCAGAACATAACTTAAGATGTTTAGAAGGAGTTTCTACATGACCTTTGTGTCCACATAATAAACAGATGCAGTTACATTGTTTTCTAAAGTTTGTATTGGAACAGTCATGGTTGCTAATCATGCCTTGGTCTTTGCAGGAGGAACTGCAAAGGGAATCCCAACTGTCTTGTGGGTATTGGTGAACAGGCGTGGCTTGGGGATATTGATGAAAATGCTTTCCACAATATCGATGACCCAAATTCTGAGCGACGAGACAAGGTATTTCTTTAATCGGTCAGACGGCCACACATCCTGCAAACTGTTTCCTCGCCTGTCCTTTTTTTTTCTTTCTTAGATGACACATCTGTTGTCGGTGGACTACTGAAGTCCTGGGAAGTTATCAGAAGGCCAGAGATGGAAGAATATCTAAAGACACAGCTGATCCTCTCTCTCTTTCTGCCTCTCTCTGTTTCTGCCCCCTTTCAGAACACATTTGTTGGCCTGACCAACCTGGGTGCAACATGTTACGTCAACACATTCCTGCAAGTGTGGTTCCACAACCTGGAGCTGCGTAGGAGCCTCTATCAGTGCCACAATTCCCGAGCACAGGAACACAATATTGAATCTGGTATAACTGAAAATATACGGGGGGATGCTTCTTTATGTTTGTGTATTTCCTGGTTTAAGTCGGCATATTAAGCCAGATTTGAGATTTGATTCCAGTATTTTCACTTTTTTGTGCATACGCTTTAAGTACGGCATGTATCGCCAGCTTCCACTGTTATCCCTGGGTTTCACCATCAGTGAGACTCAGGCTTTCTTACCCTGCACTCAGTACTTATTAGTGCAAAATGTCTCCATGAATCCAAGACTGTTGTAGACATAACATGTCTAAACAAGACAAATTCAGAATTGATCCAATCTTTTACGAAAATGCTGATTTATTGTTTAAGGATGATGCAATATTGAATGTTTTGAGAGGATTCTGGTTGGGTCTAAACCCAACTAGAATAGAATAACATAACATGACATAACCCAAACAACAATAATATTCATTAGATTGTTTAACATTTTTGCACAAATTAAAGCAGAGGGCGCTCCACCAATACAGAACAACGTCCCTCTAGATGTTATATCCAAATAAATCATAAACATCCATTTATATCAAATTTGATTATTTTGATTATAATTATTTTGTAAACCAATAATTCCTAAATCTGGCCAACTGCTAACTTGATGTAGTTGTGCTTTGTACCAAAGGCTTATCGCTACACAAACAGTGTAACCCGATCGTATGCTTTTGATCAAATTTGCAGACGGACAGACAAACAAACGGAGCAATAACTGCTGTCTTGTAGGAAGTAATAACAGTGAACTAAACATCATGATCACCGTGTTGTTGGTGGTTTTAATCATTTGTTCATGTGAATTGGCAATCTAGAGTTTTTCTCAAATATTTTTCAAATGAGTTGACAGCCCACTTACAAATTGGAAAGTGTTAAAAGTGGGACTGAGGCTGGCATGACACTGCAAACTTTTTTATATGATGAAAGCATTTCATCCTCTCAGACAGACATCTCTTGTCTCTTTCAGATTACGAGCCCGAGTCCATCTGTGAGCATCTGCAATATCTGTTCGCACTCCTGCAGAACAGCAACAGAAAATACATCGACCCTTCAGGGCTGGTCAAAGCACTGGGCCTGGACACAGGACAGCAGCAGGTAAATCACTACATGAAACCTGGGAAATGATCATACATTTGATTGAGAAATACAGGGCTGGTTTCACAGTTTGTTGAAAGATGACTGCGGATATTTATTTCACTAGGGTCTCATTTTCATGGTTTTTCCTCATTGTGAGAACTTTGTTCAGAATTTTCTCACTTACGTGACTCTGTAGAACTCTGCATTATATTTGCTTCAATACATAAATGGTCAAAAATAACACATGTCAGAAGTTACCAGACCCCTAAGTAAGTAAGTAAGTAAGTAAGTAAGTAAGTAAGTAAGTACCATTTTATTTCTATAGCACCTTTCAAAACCTAGGTTACAAAGGGCTTTACAAAAGGAAAGAGGTTAAAAGAACAAAAGAGGAGTGCAACACAAACAATTACAACAGGAGGAAAAAAAGCACAATCTAACAGCAATTAGCAGCATCACAACTTAAAGTAGAGCACATGACTTCAGCATAGACACACTTAGAAAAAAAGATAAGTCTCTAGCTGTGACTTAAAACACTCAAGAGAGTGACCTGACCCCCAATGGGGGGATACCGTTCCACAGCCTGGGACCCAGGACAGAAAACGCACAGTCCCTTCGTGTTATCAGTCTCGAAACGGGGACACAACTAGCAGGCCCCGTTCAGAGGACCTAAGGGGCCTACTGGGGGTATAGGGCATTAGTAAATCACTAATATATCCTGGAGCAAGATTATTCGATTCAACACACAGAATGGGAGTTCCAGCATGTTTATTAGTGGAGACTTGGTTTCTTTAAAGTGCATTAAATTCATACCTTGTATTTTCAGGATGCCCAGGAGTTTTCAAAGCTCTTCTTGTCTCTATTGGAGGACACGCTGTCCAAGCAGAAGAACCCCAACCTGCAGAATGTCATCCAGCGGCAGTTCTGTGGACAGTTCTCCTACGTTACTGTGTAAGACCACTCAAACCTGACCAAGTTTTTATTTAACTGAAAAGTGCCATGATAAAGTGTTCAACAACCAGAGGCCAAATTGAAAATAACAATAAACACAATTAAAACAGACAAAAAAAAACAACATTTCACTACGTAGCCTACTGGTAGAAGC
The DNA here is from genome assembly GCF_043250625.1 of Sebastes fasciatus. Lineage (NCBI taxonomy): Eukaryota > Metazoa > Chordata > Actinopteri > Perciformes > Sebastidae > Sebastes > Sebastes fasciatus. The sequence continues at coordinate 41,072,646 of NC_133795.1, read as the reverse complement.
ACAAATATCCTGGAAAAATGACCAAATCAATGAAATCTGCAAGTCAGGCAGGCAAAACATTCTACTTCTGAAACGCTCTCGGTGTAGTATGACGCCACGAGGAGGACGGAACAAAACCACGTCGCAGCCGGAGCGTGGCCGAATCCCAGCGTTGGTCTCACAAAAATTCAAGCTGAACCTCCATTGTGAGTGAGGTGTCAGGCCTTGGCTTCTAACTGGGACAATTGTATAGGTCAGCCTTTCTGTTTTTCACATGAAAATCAGTAAATGATTCTTTGGATGAAGGACATTTACTTTTGGATGTGTTACTAGTTCCTTTTTAGACTGAGAATGCAATAATATGGAGTACAGGAACGTGTAGGCTTGCCGAGGGAAGGGAAGGAGACGTTTTCTTGTTGCTCAGAGAGATGTGCTGTTTTTCTGTTTTTTTCATGCTGTCTGGTTGTGTAACACTTTTATCAGATGTGGTGCCAGTCAGTGAAACAGGTTTAACAGCCATTTATTTAACATTCTTGAGGGAGATGGAAGCCTTGTTGTTATGTTATCGGGGGAAGCTAGACACCAGGTATTTTTATATGGCTTGGTTTGGTAAAGGCTCTGTTTTTATTAGAGCCATCATTTTGGATTTGGAACAGAATCATGCAGAGGCATACAGCTATTTTTAGGTGGATTTTTATAAGAAGAGTTAAGTGATTATAAGTATTGAGCCAGATAAAAATAAAAGTTCAGAACTCACACCAGATTGAATTGAAACCATTCCAATTGAAATTTGAAAACTCATCATTACTGTAATAATGACTCCATAGACAAAATAATTGTAGCCCATACAAAGAGCCATCTTCTATGCTGTGGTGTAAATCTGTTATCTTGGTTTGGCTGTTTTCCAGCTGTAACCAGTGTGGACGATCATCTGCGCTGCCGTCCCGATTCTACGAGCTGGAGCTGAACATCCAGGGCCACAAGAACCTCACCGAGTGTGTCACAGAGTTCCTGAAGGTAATCCCTATATTCGGGCATCAATGCAATCTCATGTTTATGGGACATTTTCACTGTGTTTGTATTAATTAGCGGGGACATCCGCTGCATCAGAAAAAGACGCATCTTATTTCTCCCTAAGCCGCTTCAACAAATAACAAATGTGTGTTACTCCATGTGACAAACTGAACAGGAGGAGGAGGGGGGGCAGGACATCGATATAAGTAAATCAAACACGTGTGTGAAAGACCGTGGAGTAAAATGCTTCTTAGGAAGTCGCTGAAACAAAGCGATGGCTAGGAAGGCTAATTAAATGCATAGATCCCCAGCTCTGATTAAAAACACTCTGCTTGTACCATAAACAGTTGTGCAATCAAAAGCACCTATGTAACTTTGCAAGCAAAAGTAACACAACTAATTATTTTAACAACCACCTGAAATGTCACAAAAAAGGCTAGGAGAGTTCCCCATCGCCCCGACCTCTCAAATATCCAGCAGGGCATTATAAACACTACGGCGGCTCGGACCAGAGCCAAAGATATGGCACTGCAAACAAATAGATTAATGCTTTGCTAAACAAATGCTACTCAATGCCCTCCCGCAACTGTTCATGTCGTGCTACCACCTACTCTGAAGTTATAGACTAAACTAATGCTAAATGTCAAGCAGCAGTCGAGGCAAAAAACTGTGACAAGACTGAAGCAGGCTTGTACTTGCTGGAGTTTGGAGGCAGAGCAATGACACAATTCATCTGTCCGATTTAAAATGAGAATTTCTTGTGCCCCAAAGTTGAATTACTGCGCCTGAAAATGTCTTAACATGTGTGTATTTGTTTTATTCACAATGGTCACCCTTGGCTGTGCCTTGCTCTACACCTTGCAGGAGGAGAAGCTGGATGGGGAGAACCGCTACTTCTGCGAGAGCTGTCAGACTAAACAGAGCGCCACCCGAAGGATCAGACTGCACAGCATTCCTCCAACCCTCAACCTGCAGCTCATGCGCTTTGTCTTTGACAGGTCTGTACCGTAATACTAGCCCCTCATTAGGAAAATTGACACATTTTCACATTCAGCAGTGCCACTCTCCATTTCCCAAGCCACCCCACTACTGATGCTATATCGGTGTATACTTTCAACTGGTTATGAGAAGAAGAGGTTTACTAAAGCATGTTTTCTTCCCCAGACAAACAGGCCACAAGAAGAAGCTCAACACCTTTATCAGTTTTCCAGAGCAGCTGGACATGGGGCCTTTCTTGGAAGGAAAAGAAGGTATTAGCAGTATGAGTCTTTGTGACACACAGACACACACATTCTGCACGTTCCCTTAAAAATCAGTGCATTACTGACATGTGTCAGCTCTACAGTAGAAACAAAATACATGCACTACTCTTTTTATCTCTCTTTTAAAGGGACTGTTTGTAACTTCTTACACGTATAAATCATTGCGGGTCGGTGTCCCATGCGCGCTCGTGTGTGGCTACGCTGTTCAGACTCAGACTCCAACACAAACTACTCGGAAGCACCAAAACCTCAAATTTCTATCTAGTGAAACCCGTCTGTTAAACAGTGTTGGCCGCGGTCGGAGGACGCGGAGGAGACGGTAGCTTTGGACTCCAGGACCGGAGTGTCTGCTGTACTCTGCTCCTCTGCCTGCTTGCCTTCATTCACACACCGCGCGCGTTCCTGCTCTTTCGCTCCACCTCTCACGTGCATGCACGCACACTCCACACTGCAGAAGAGTTAGTTTAGCTCTGAGAATATCTAGTGAATATTCTCAGAGCTAAACTGAACGTTTGTGCAGAAATAACTGCTGCAGCTCCTCCAGACCAACAGAGGTTTCCCGTGTCTTGTTTCCGGAAGTGACGGGGCTCCGCAGAGAGAAACGTTATAGTCTACGACCAAAACTCCGATGTCTCCGCTGTTCCTTCTGACCACGGTCGGGAGGCTGAGGCAGGAAAAGCCAACACTAGGATCAGCAGTGATTCATGGAGAGATCTTCGTCTGGTCAGCTAACATTACTGCCAAGCAGCTGGAATATAGAGTGATATTGTGGTTTTAGCTGACGTGTGTCTCCTCACTGTGTTGAGCGATGCTCGTTCATGTCTATGTAGAGCGAGCACAAGCGCGAGCAACAGGACGCTGACTTTAGTTGACTTAACGGCCACAGGTGTCGCTGTTAACAAGACATTTCTGATTCTTACAAACAGTCCCTTTAATTTAAAGGACTCAGACCAAGTCCTTTGAATTCAGAAAGCAAGAGGGACATTTTGGATAGTCCTCAGGGGGGAAAAGGTGATACCTTAACGTGGGTGATGAATTGCTGTCACAACGAGTTCACTGCTTGCTAAATATGTATTATTATTGCTTGACTATAGTACATCTTATCCCCAAGCAACAGCAGACATTCTCTTTGTTGATGACTCTTTGAAAAGGTGAACATGTTGATATATTATGTGCGTCTTTGGACGGACTGTTTCTCCAGACCAGAAGCTTGTTTATGAACTGAGCGCGGTGCTGATCCATCGGGGCATCAGTGCTTACTCGGGCCACTACATCGCCCACGTGAAGGACGCTCGTACCGGCGACTGGTACAAATTCAACGACGAGGAAATCGAGAAGATGGAAGGCAAGAAGCTGCAGCTTGGCATCGAGGAGGACATTGGTGAGTAGTACTAAATGGACTCTATAGTTCCACCTTCCTGAAATCCTTAGCTACCTTATGTAGTGTTATGTTCTAGCAGTCTTATTGTTATCCAGTATTTGAATGTAGAATAATCTTCTATAATATACAACAGATGAAATTTATTTGTTGAAAATAGATAGTCAGCATGATGACGGTGCTTTGGTAAAATAAAGAATTACAAGTTAAAGAGTCTTACCTTTTACCCACCTGAGGGTCATGTCTGTAAATATATACACTTTTCTCAAAGTTGCTGCTCTTCCTTCTTGGTCTTCTTGGTTCCCTAGCTGAGACAGTGAAGTCCCAGGCACGAAAGCCAAAGTGCAGTAAAGGCTATCACTGCTCCAGAAATGCCTACATGCTGGTGTATAAGATCCAGGAAGAGGAGAATTTAGATCCCACCTGGACCAACGTCGAGGTGCCAGGTGAGAGAAGTCGAATTTTAACTAATGTCACATTTAGCACGCTTTGTGTAATGTTTCCTTAATCCTTGACGCAAACAAAGATGGCAGCCAGACAAGGAAGCAGCAATCTTTTATGGTTACTGTCCTTGTTTGTATCAAGGAATTAAAGGTCCCATATTGTAAAAAGTGAGATTTTCATGTCTATTATATCATAAAGCAGGTGCTTTATAAAATACTGTGAAAGTATCAAAACGCTCAATCCACAGAGAAATACACACAGCCCGTATTCAGAAACTGTGCTTTTGAAACAAGCTGTCAGGATTTTTGTTCCAATTGTGATGTCACAAATCTACAATATTTAGACCATTTCACAGTTTTAAAAGTAAACATTTAAATGTGTCCCAATTTATTTCCTGCTGCAGTGTATGTGAATGACATCAGCTGACAGGAAGTAAACATGGACCCAAGATGTTGCCTAGCAACGCAATTCCGTTGAAATGCACTAAAACGGAGCGTTTCAGACAGAGAGTAAATACAGGTATATTCAGGCAGACAGTATGAGAAGCATAACGATTTTTTTTTAACATTATAGCATGTAAACGTGTTCTCGTAAAAACATAAAATACAAGTATGAACCTGAAAATGAGCACGATATGGGACCTTTAAGACATGTCTTGAGAAATGTGGTTTGAAAGTAAAAAAATTCATCCAGGTCCGTGTCGCCTTGTCTAATGGTTTCTTTCACCTCTGTCCTGGCTCCCAGCCTTCCTTCAGAGGTTGGTGGACCAAGACAACCATAAATTTGAGGAGTGGTGCAATGAAATGGCCCACATGAGAAAACAGAGCGTGGATAAGGGCAAAGCCAAGCATGAGGAGGTGAAGGAGCTCTACGACCTTTTACCCGCAAGAGACGGTCGGTAAAAACATTCCCTAATCACTCACAGTCCACTTAACAGAACCACTAAAGAGAGTATACATGTCTGATGTAACTTTTAGTATAGACAGTGCAACAAAGGGGACAGTCATAGTGATAGGGGGATATTGCTTAACTTGTACAACAGCTCCCCTGTCTGTAGTAACACTGCAAGTACAACACAACACACTACTGAACTACAGACAGTTTGGGATTTTTGCCAGAAGCAAATACTGTGTCTTGATGTTGTGTATTAGAATGATATCAACAGTTTCCAGTGTCAGAGATACAAAAGAAGTCAGGTGTTGGTCAAACTAGTATTTGATTCCATACAATTTCCATACTTACTGTGTTTATATCTGGATATGTGAGGGATTATATACAGAAAAGCAGATGTTATCACTGAATGAGCCTGGATTTAATTAATCAAAATGAGAGATCCCGTGTCTCTTTTATGTTTGATGTGTTTCTCTTCTTTCCCTCCTCAGGCGAGTCGTACGAGTTCATCCCCCTGGACTGGTTGAAGAAGTGGCTAGAGGACTCCACCGCCACAAAAGAGATCGACAACTCCCTCTTCCTTTGCTCTCACGGCAATCTGCACCCGGACAAGGTGGGAGACTCCAAGAGGGTTTCCCTGCAAGCTGCCGAGCTCCTCTACGAGCGCTACAGCGGAGGACCGAGGCTGGACGGTCAGTCGAAACCAGAGCGTGTCGGGCTCTTCTCAAATCATGAGCTTCTGCAAAACTTTAGAGTTTTAGTGCTTCCGATTCAATAGTTACACAGAAGTAGGTATCACAATGATCCCTATTTTAAAACACTCTAAGTATGTCTGAAAATCATCAAACCAAATATGTACGCATGCAATCGACTTTGCATCGCTTTAAACATCCTCACAGTTGTATGAGGTATGCTTGAGAATTAAAGAATGAGCCTGTATTATAACACTAGGCTTGCACTCGAAGGCTTTCCTGTAGGACATAAATGACATCAGAGTAAACACGCTGTGTAGAGATGCACCGACTGCAATGTTCTTGGCCGATTCCAATTTACGATTTTTTAAAAGTCTGACTTGCCGATTCAGATTTTCTTTCTAAGAACTATAATTGACAGCAAGGCTCCACAATCATTTTTTTCCCAGAACATTCCCGAAAAATATTTTCAACCATCCCAAAGACAGTGTTAACCGCCAAAAACTCTAAATGTTATCCTTTTACTTCGCTATTGTTACTGTTGTACAGTGCATAAAACCACACAATTCAAATGATGAGGAAATTAATGATTGTATTTTTATTGAAATACATAATTAGATTTTTTTTTTTTTTTAAATCTTTGCATTAGTAGTTTTAATTAATTCTATATTATAAGCTGCTTAGAGCTAACGTTAGTGTTAGCACGTTAAACAGGTCATAATTCCCTTACTTCCACATCAACGATATGTGGTGTGTGCGTGCGTGCGTGCGTGCGTGCGTGCGTGCATGCGTGCGTGCGTGTGTGTGTGTGTTTGTGCCGCTGTGTGCCGACGCAAAGCTATCATGCGGGAGCAGCACACGTGTATAAATGTGACCGGCAAAAAAAATCTGAAATATGACACTGATCTGCAGCCGATCGATCGGTGCATCTCTAATGATGTGCACCCTTCAAACCCTATCTGTTATCAGAGCCTATAAATCCCTTTATCATTAAAAGAAAATATGCGTCATCTCCTGACAACACTTAAAGCATCAGTAGGCGAGATTGGAGCAAATATGATTAAAAAAAGTTATTTTTATAAAACGGTCGCTATATGGTGACAGTAGTACATGAAACCTGGAAAAACTCATGTTCCACAGACCGGAGGAAAACAAGCAGTAAGAGCTGATCTGAAGTCCATCTGCCGTCTATGAGAGCCGGCTGTCAATCACTCGCGATCTCCGACCAAACGGTCAAACTAGGCATCGCTGATCAAATATGAATCAATATTCTGTTACGTTAATGTCTATTTCTCTCCTCAGATGTTCAGAATCATCTTGTAGTGCACGGTTTAGCTGTAAAATGAGAAAGTTGGTGACGCCGCCGCCATTGTGAAATCTGGTGGAAGGAATGCCGAGTTCGGGGTCACATGACCAGAGAACAGCCAATAGGAACGCTCTCTCAATGAAATGACCTGTGATTGGTCAAAGTCTCCCGTCACGGGCTAGATTCTCTAAAGCCTGTAAACAGAGCCATGAGGAGGAGCAGAAGTCTAGTTATCTCTCAGAACACTTGAATCACAATATGCTGAAAGGTTATTATGGATATTATTTGCCCAATGATGCCAAAAATACACTGACTACTGAAGCTTTAAGTCCTAGAGGATTTTACTTTAGAATGTGAGCATATCTACATGGTTAAGGATGGGTTATCTGTGCAGGCTGTTTGCTATATCACAATAAAAATTGGCTTATATATGATGCAATTGATAATACTGAGAGGAATAGTTAAAGAAGCAGCAGCCTCAGCAAACTGAAGTGGTTAGTTCAAAAGCAAGTTTGTTGATCTTGATCAATCAAACTGTTAACCGTGATTAATCAATCACTGAATAATCATTAACATCACTAGTTGACTTACCTGTATTTCTGTCATTTCAGGAAATACTCTTGTTTGCAGTCCGATAGCAGCTTTGTACTCAAATCATATCTCAATCCCTAGAAATGTGTCTCATCCTGACTGCTCCTAAAACCACAATGTTTGTCTTGTACATCTTTTACATATCCTTCTCCTGTGTGTTTGTTCAGGCTCCTCTCTGTGTAGAGAGTGTGTTGGCCAGCGATGCAGAGTGCTGCGGCTGAAGAACCAGCTCAATGAAGACTACAAAGAAATCACCAACCTGGTCAAACGCACGCTCAGGTAAACACTCTCAGGACGAGTTAGGTTAAAGGATTGTGGCGTTGTGGTGCATCAAGTCAAGTTTAGATCAAATTGTATTTTACGTAAAAGTCACGGCAGCAATCTAACTGCTATCTTTTATGGTAGCGTAACATTACACCACGCGTCATCTAACGTTATTATTCAGCCGTTTTAAATTTTCTGTTTATTTTAACTCTAAAATGGCCATGTCAGTTTTTCCTGGCCAAAATGTACAGTAGCATAACTTTGTATGGTTGGTAACAATGGATTCATTCGGTTTTCTAGTTTCATAGGATGCCAGTATCTTCACTCTACCTTTAAAACTGAGTCTGCTACAACCTCTGAAAAATCGAATAGCGACAGCAGCCCGTTGGATTTTTAAGAGGTTAATTAAAAATTGCAAGTTGTGTTAATGTGTTAATGAAATTAGTGGTGTTAAAAAGAATTTGCATTAAAACGTTATTATTGCGTTAACTTTGACAGCCCTAGTATTTATCACTGCGTCTCTCTCTCTCTCTCTCTCTCTCTCTCTCTCAGTGGTGAGGGCTACTGGGTGGGCAAAGCATCTCTGCGTAGCTGGAGGCAGTTGGCTTTAGAACAGCTAGAGGAGGATGAACATGAAACCAAACACAGCAATGGCCAGACCAATGGACAGGGACCACACTGCAACAGCAAAGGTAGGAGTAAGAGATGGGACTTTGTTTCTGCATCTGCCTTGTAGTTACCTCCTTCAAGGGCCTTGGCCTTGGAGAAGGTAACTACTATTAAATTCAAGTATTAAATTCAACCAACATCTCCAACGGACTGTGAACGTTAACATTCTTGGTTTCTTCTTGTTCGATTATAGAGTTCGGCCCAGATCTCTCAGAGGGCAACGAGGACGAGATGAAGACTTTCAATGAAGACATTGTCTGCACTCATGGTAATGTCCCATCGTCTTACAAAATACTTTCACAACAATGACATTTTACAATTTTGAAACAGAAATGTTTACAAAGTGTAATCTTTCTTTGATTTGTTCCTGCTGTAGGGAGTCTGAGTATTTTAGAGACTGAACGGAAGCTGGTATCCTCTGAAGTTTGGACCAAGCTGAGGGAATACTTCCCCAAAGCCCCAGTATTCACCCAAATCCAAGAGTCCTGTCAGCAATGCCTGGTGAGCAGACATTGACAAACCATCCACAGTTGCATCACACTGATCCCTTTCTTTTTGTTTTGTCAATTTTTAATTAATAATTAACATGCTAAGATGAACTCAGTCAATACTTTATTTAAATTGCAAAGAGATGCGTCCTCTCAGTGTATGTGCCCTCTCAAAGTAGCGCTACGGTGTTGGTGTTAACAGGGACTGTGATAAATGCAAATGCAGATGCCACTGTTCTAATTGCATAAAAAAAAGTAAGATTTTATTTGATGCATATGGTGATGTGTTCTTTATACTATCACAGTTTTCCGAAAATTAGTTTTAAAGAATCGCAATATATATCGCCTTTGTTGTTATTGTATCGCAGTATATTGAATCATAACCCCTGCATCGGGCGGCTGGTTAGCTCAGTCGGTAGAGCGAGCGCCCATGTATCGCCAAGGCTCAGTCCTAGCAGCGGTGGACCCGGGTTCGAATCTGGCCTGTGGTCCTTTCCGCATGTCATTTCTCTCTCTCCCCCTTTCCAACACTCTATCCACTGTCCTATCAATAAATACTTAAAAAATAACCCCAAAAAATAACCCCTGCATCATGATACGTATCGTATCGCCAGATTCTTACCAATACACAGCCCTATACCCCACTATATAATTGTGTTTACAATCTTTGATTGACTTTGTGATACAGAGTGACAGTGGGCACCATGAATAGCTGCAGTAATCCTGTTTATGTTCTTTGATTCACTGTGATGGAGAACAGCGATTGCAGAAGGTTTGCAGAGGAGATGGACTTTGCTGGCTGTGTGTTAATCTTCTTAAAAGGAGAAGATTACTGAGACTTCTTTAACTGTTGTCTTCACTATCAAAAATCTCCACCAGCATCAGAAACTTGTAGGAGAAAAACACACTGACCGATAACAGTTATTGTGCTCTCCGTGTATCACCTGATGTGTAGTTAAATTTTTGAGCTACTGTATGTGCATAAGGCTCTGGTGATGCCCTGTAAGCCCTTAACTTGGAACTATAAATCAACCCAAACTGATGAAAGCTATAGTCAGACAGCAGGCACATGGAGTAATGAGTCATGGCATCCACAGTTGTTAGATGTGCTTAATAGGGTGAACCATCGGGTTAACTGTGGTATTAAAACATTTCCTTCTTGTGTGTCCAGACATTAGAGCAGGAAGAAAAGGACAACGAGGCGGTGAGTAAGATGATGGCCCTGGACCAGAAGAACCAGCTGCTCAACCTCTTCAATGAGAAGAACCGGCCAACACTCACCAAGTGGCCTCAGGTAGACACAAAGCCAAGCACCGAACTGTCTGCCAGAGTCATGGAACCGCTTCACTCCAATGCAGTTATTGAAAAAGAGGCCCTAATGTCTATTAAAGGAGCAGTGTGTAGGATCTGGTGGTATCTAGCGGTGAGGTTGAGATTGCAGCCAACTGAAGCCTCTCCCGTGTGCCAAGTGTGTAGGAGAGCTACGGTGGCTGACATGAAAAAGCAAATGGCCCTCTCTAGAGCCGGTTGTTGTAATGCCAGGATCAGACTATAATATTTTTTTCTACGGTTACGATGGTCTCTATGTCAGGTTAGACGATTGAGAGTCATAAATTCTTCGGTCCCCTGTTCCGACGATGCACACTCTCCCGACACCGCCATCTTAATATACGGGCTTACCGGGGCTCAAGCCCCCGGGCCCGACCATGTAAAGGGGCCCACGAGGCTCCAGGGAAAACAATAAAGATATAAATCACAGGGAGAAGCGAAAGCGGGTGCGCAACGGGATGCTCCATGCGCAAAGACGCAACGGCAGTGGTGACACAACCTAGATTGAATATCCTACTGCAAGGTCCGTCAGCAGTTGCGTTGGGAAGGTTTGATGACATCATTCTGCATAACAAGTAGCCATGTGCTTCTGTTTACAGCTGTGTGTGTCTGTGCTCAGCCGGTCAAATTCACGGCCGTAACGGAACACGTCGTGGAAAGCACAAAAGCGGTTGTTGTTTACTATGACACACTACACGAGATAAAACGATCGATTGTCGCACACGACACTCATTTATCGTTCCCAATCCGAGTCGACACCCCTACGACAGTCATGTTGGACTATAATCGGGCTGATATCGTGTAGTCTAAACGGCTGCTTCTAAGATAACGAAAACACGATTGTTATTTTCAGGTGAATACACACTAAAGAAAACATAGCTATTAATATTATATTCCATTTCTGCCCCTCATTGTTACACATCTGTCCTTTATGAGTAGAGCGAAAGCGTAGCGGTGCTCCAAAGTGTTTCCTCTCCCCGTGGTGCTGTCAGTATGTTGATGGAAGTCGGGCATAATGTGCGACCTGTGCACAGTCGGCACGAGCAACAGACACGGCAGGCTTGAGCATGAGTCACGCGACGGTCGGTCTGCTCAGCTGTGATGCACACTCTGCCAGTGCTGAGAGTAGTAGCGATAGCGACGGCCCACATTTCCCATCATGCCTGCCTAAAGCAGAGTGCTGGACTGGATAGCTTGTTAGATTTGCTGTTTCGTGTTCCACAATGCAAATGTTACTTTTAGTTAGTGTTTGTAATGTGATGCATCTGTTCAGAACATGAGGTTTCGTGAGGTTGCCGTTACATTTCTTGACTCCAGCTGTGTTTGACTGCGCTGATTATATAGTGCAACATGAATTATACTGGAATAACATTAAGTGAAATTATACAAATATCACGGTAGATGATAACAAACTATGATTCAGGTGAATCCAATTAATCCTCTGTTCTTTGTTTCCCCAGGGCACCGATGTACTTTACATAGTCCCTCTGTTTTTTGTGGATGAGTGGAGAAAATTCATCAGGTATGTTTGTTTCAAGAAACAAATAAAAGAACAAAATAGTGTTACTGTGTTTGTTGTCACATTGTCAAAATAAAGTGAACTCAAGAACAGGGTCAGCCTTCCATAAAAGGAGTTAGTAAAAAGACTAGTTTGGCATAAATATCAGATGTATGTCATTAATGACTAAAACCAATGTCATTGATTTAGTTTGCATTAAGGTTGACCCGTTCCTGATGATGTTGAATATGACTGACAGTAAAACTTGCGTGTTAACCTTTCAACTGGTCATTTTTCTCCCGTCTGTGTGTGTGTTTTGTAGGAGGCCCACTAAATCCTCTCCGGTGTCTAATGTGGGCAACACTCTGCTGCTCTGTCCCCATGGAGGCTTCATGTTCACCTATGAATCCCTCACCACTGGAGATGCACAACAGTGAGTTCTGCTTATTAAACGCCCTCGTTGCTTTTCACCTACGAAAGAAATCCTTCAAACATTTCAGATAAATTGTTTTTCCATGAGAATTATACTGCTGACAGGATCAAAAAATATGTGGAACAGCAATTAAACTTCACTGTCTATTATAACCCATACTAATAATAATAAACCCCTAAACCCATTATAATATATATATATATTTAAAGGGGCTTCATTGGCATATATATATATATATATATATATATATTTATTTCTTTATAATGCTGGTTCAGATAGAAAGGTGTCAGAACACACAGTGCATCTCAGTTTGTTGCGTACAGCGCTGCGTAGCCGCAGACCGGTCAGGGTGCCCATGCTGACCTAAAGTTATGGCTTATTGGTGTATATCAATAATGGATTTTTTCCAATGAAGACAATATTATAATATATTTGTATTAGGGTTGTCATAATAACGCGTTATTTATAACGCATATTTGTTGTAACACCACTAATTTATTTAACGCATTAACACTCTGCTCACGCGCCCAGTGTGTCCTGACCGTTATTCTTTAAAGGAGTTTGCTACTTGTATAACACAATTCAGTTTAAAAAAAACATCTTAAAAATACATTTTAAAAAGAAATTCCCGATGCTTAGGCCCGGTGGGGTGTCAACATAGGCCCGACGGGCCATTGGAATCTTCCAGGACACTAGAGACTGATGTATTACTTGTTGGACGCTGCTGTGTTCTCATGTTGTGCTGTTTGTCCTGCACAGTGTAGCTCTGCTCTGGCCCAGCGAATGGGAAGTTATCAACAGACTCTTCATCGTGGACCAGCCAATCTCCATCCACTGCTTCAAACAGACCATGCTAAGCGGGCCCACCACTCAGTACACTACTCAGCCTGGTAAGAGTGCAAAGTTAGGGGAAATGGTTTACCTCATATTCACAGCTCAGTTTCAAAATGTTTCCTCTAATACACTTTTTTTATATACTGAAGTCATACTCTACTCAAAATCTATCATTGAATATCAAACACGCACTGCCTAAAGGGTGGCTGTGTTTGTATCTTCCTCCTTTGTGGAGGGCGGAGGCTGTAGTCAACGTGGATTCACAGCTGTTATTAAGGATTCCAATAGTGCCAACTCTGTTTTACTCTGATAAAAAGGATGAAAGTGAATGATGTACTCTGTAACGCTCCTACAGTTTGATATTTTGGGTAGAGTGTTGCTTTGACCTTTTTTGGCTTCTCACCATCCTTCATTTATTTGATATTGACGTGGGTGCATGTTTATGTGTTCAGATCTCTGTTGGGAGTGCAGAGAGAGCTTCCTTTTCCAGCAGCAGAGGGACCTCAGAGAATACACCCAAGCAACCATCTACATCCGCAAAGTCATCGAAGACCAGAGGGTATGAAAAGAGGACATTTTAGGTCATCCAAACAGCGACAACTGTATTTCTTCTTACATAATGTCTAAAATGAGATCCACAGAATTTCAGTTGTTGATACAATTTCCATTGTTGTTCCTCTGCATAGATGATAAAGGACACGGCTCCGGAGCTGAACGCCAGCAGCTCTGAGGCAGAGGAGGAGAAGGAAGAACATCCAAAGGTGGAGGGAGAGAAAGACCCAGACTTCAGCCAGGTAAGTCCATCTCCACGCTACAGCTGCACTACATCTCTTTTTTTCATTTCTGGTTCATTTCCTTTGTTTACATTATTTACAGAGTAAAACAACTTAAACCATCCATTTGTTTCATCTTTGTGCTCTTTCACTGCAGCCGTTGTCTTTTCTCTCTCAACACAATGTCTGGTTTCCTTTGGTTATACTTATGTGCCTCATATGTGCAGTATGAATAAATTAAAACAAACAACTACAAAAAACAAAGTAATAACTAGAAGGACACTCAGAGATTGCAGACCTCCGTTAAAGCCAATCCACTCCAAAATGTAATGGGTTCTTCCATGGCCTGTGCTACATCCTTCCACCCGGTTTCATGAAAATTGGGCCAGTAGTTTTTCCGTAATCCTGCTGACAAACAAGCCGAACAGAAAACATAACCTCCTTGACGGAGGTAATAATACCAGTAGGATGAAGAGTATCAAAAGTCCAGTGACTTTTTGTTGTTGTTGTTGTCAAAGATGAGGAATATAGGCGTCGTCAGCCCTAAATAGCTAATAATCACATCACTTCCTTTCAGTCTCAAGATGGTGCAAAGCGGCTAAAGTTGGATGACAGCAGCAGCACAGCATCAGTAGCTGCAGTCCCTGTGACCAACGTGACCAACATGACCAAACTAGGTGGAATCAGGAGAAGCACCCGGCACAGGAAACTCCGAGGAGAGAAGGCACTCATCGTTTCAGCTAATCAGACACTTAAAGAGCTGAAAATACAGGTGAGAGCTCCAAATGATGACGGGATACGGTACTGAATGGCTGGAAACAAAGCCTGAAGCCTTTAAAATGAACATGAAAGAGTAAGTGGTTGATGACATCTTGAGGATGGAGTGAACGTTTGTCCACATAAACAGCTTTTTTACAGGATGTGTAATTGTGCACAGGTATGTACAAGCCCCTAACCAGAACTGATTGTAATATAGAAGTATTGTGATTACTGTACTCGAACTTTGCTGTGACCCTGTAGATTATGCACGCCTTCTCCGTGGCTCCGTTTGACCAGAACCTCTCCGTCGATGGAAAAAGTCTGACGGACGACTCGGCCACACTGGGTAGTCTGGGCGTCATCCCTGAATGCATCGTCTGTCTAAAGGTACGTCCTACTTAGATTATTACATAGAAACCTGCACCGCTGCAGCTCCTGACTCCCATCACATCATCTCCATGGTGATTACACATATTTTCCTTTTAATCCAAAACATTCATTCCGTTGTTTCCTTCCAGGCTGATGAGCCGATAGCAGACTATGCCGCGATGGATGATGTCTATCAGGGTAAATGTCGTCATCTTCACCTCCACTACGTTGCATTTACTTTTGTTTTTTAAAAAGCTTAATATGATAATACTGTTTCTCATCTGCTTCCTTCACAGTGAGAATGCCTGAAGAGGGATTTAAAGGTGAGGATGCTTTTCTTGTTTTTTTTTCTTTTTTCTTCATCCAGTAGGACGTTAACGTCTCTGTTATCTACACTGATGCATTCAAACTGAGAGGGACTACCCCCGAAAATGAGACTCACCTCATTATTCTATTTGGATAGCTGAAAAAGCATGTGAGATGTGAGCATCGATCCGGAGGTCTGGAACCAGGCTAGAGAGCGACGGACACTACACATTTAGCAGAGTACCGTTATATGGATCTTTGCTCGTCATAAAATTCACACATTTAACATATGTTATTCCTGTGAAGGATTTGATCTTAATTTTAGGGCTCGGTATTGAGACCAAATACTTTTTGAATACTGACCAAACTCTCTGCACAGCTGGTTTTTGATAACACAAGCACCGACAGTTGACCAAATGTTTGGCCAGATTGTTCATTATCCGATTATTTAGTATATTAAAGGTACTGTTATTAACTTCTTACACTCTTATAAATCATCGCGGGTCGATGTTTCCCATGTGCGCTCGCGTTTGGCTCCGCTGTTCCAACACAAACTACAAAGAAGCACCAAAACCGCAAAGTTCTATCTAGTGAAGCCCGTCTTGCAAAACAGTGTTAACTCTTCCTGCTTCAGCCTCCCGACCGCGGCCAGAAGACACAGGGGAGACCGTAGCTTTGGTCTCCAGGACCGGAGTCTCTGCTGGAGGCCGAAGTCCTGCCTGCCTTCACTCACACACCGCGCCCGTTCTCACTCACTCTACCTCTCACGTGCGTGCGCGCACACTACACACTGCAGAAGAGTAACATTATCGTCTCCGACAAAAACTCCGGTGTCTCCCCTGTTCGTTCTGACCGCGGTCGGGAGACTGAAGCAGGAAAACACAGTATCAGCAGTGATTCATGGAGAGACCTCCGTCTGGTCAGATAACATTACTGCCAAGCAGCTGAAATATAGAGTGATATTGTGCTTTTAGCTGACGTGTGTCGCCTCACTGTTTTGACCGATACTCCTTCATGTCTATGTAGAGCGAGCACAAGCGCGAGCAACAGGACGCTGACTTTCGTTGACTTAACAGCCACAGGTGTCGCTGTTAACAAGACATTTCTGATTCTTACATAGAGTCCCTTTAAATCAGATTTTGTTGGGGTTTTTTGGGGTGTAAAGTGTGTTTTGGTTCTGATTTGATTGAATCATTTCTGTCCCTCTCTGCAGGCACTGGGCTTCTCGGGCACTGAGGAAAGCTGTGCTGTAGCTATGCTTGAATGACAGATGAAAATTTTAAAACAAAAAAAGCTTGAATTTGTCAAGTGTCCATATATAAATAAGTGCTTTAATTTGTTTGTTTTTTACGTTTTGAGTAGGCTTTCTTTTAATAAAACTGTGACTATGTTGCAAAGCCGCTGTTTTTCTCTACATAAGGTTAGCTGGCCTTTGATATTTAATATTCCTAATCATTCTGAAGGACTGCGTGGTAGTGCTTCTACCTGACTAATAGAATCTGGTTGAGGAAACTTACGTGGATCTGTTCTAATTCTGAGGCTTGGCTTCGGTTTAAGTTCTACTGTTACTCAAGAAAATGAGTTTTGTTTTTTGACTCTTAAATTATGGCAGAAGAATAAATTCAAGACAATGTTGTTTCTTTCCATTATTTGGAAGCGGTGGCCGTATACTCCAGAGTTTTCAGGTTTGTCAAAAGAATGCACGAGTAAACTGTCAAGTATTACAAATATAACTGCTCTTAAATGTTAGAACATTTATTACCTCTACAACAAATCTATATCCATATACTCCATGTGGCATTTAGAGACACATAGCTACACGGTATGTATAGAGGCTGATCGCTGCAGATGTGTCTGCAGTACGAACCTCCAGAGTCGGAAGTGAGAAACAGAATGCAAGCAGTGATATGTCCTGTTCTTTTCACGGTTATTTCTTATGGACAATAAAGTTATTTTCAAAGCACCCTGTCCTCACATACTCGTAATTGTTCCATTCAACAAAATGCCAAATAGAATGTGTTATTGGTGGTACAGTGAGTAACTCAGTGGCGTTGGGATGATTTCAGTCCTGTGAAGGCCATGGAGTAGTCGCCGTGCCAACAGGTTGTTTCCTGCATTGTTACGCTATTTGTCATCTTCTCCAGATAGCTGTTTTCATTTGGAAATTCTCTCATTACCTATAGTGCCCTGTACTGGCACATACTGTATGGAATTTTTGGTGTTTGAATTCAAAAGTGACATAACATCCTTCACTGACAACATAACAGATATGAATAAAAAAGTTGTCCCTCCTCAAGCGTAAGGTGTTATAATGCAGAAAGGTTTCCCCCCAGGCCAGCTGGACTCAAACTGGGGACATTGAGACAAAACTGACTGGGTTGACTTATTTCACAGTTTGTGGGGTTGGTAGGCACTCCAGATACCCAGTTTTCATATGTCCCCTTTAACCCCTAAGCCATGGGGGGTGCCCTATAAGACAGATATTTACGAACAAAGTCATCAAATTTTAAAATGTCTGTTTACCAAATGTAATCAAACATCCAACATGTTACATTTCATTAGTACACATCTATTGTTCCACATAGGAAGATTGTGAGCACTAAAGTTGTGCTTGTAAATAAATTAATAATATAGCAAGACTTGTATGTGAAATAGGCTGAGGTTTATAGGTAATTTATCACCATCAAAATCACATCTTAAAACAGAAACTCAATACCACCAAGTTTACTAAAGATATCAGAGGGGATTTAGAACCACCAACCAACACCTTCACGAAAGAAAAGCTGTTTTATAGGAACTGGGTGGATAGGAATATTTGGTGTGTAATGGACTTATTAGATGCTAATGGAGATGTATTACCTTACAATGAATTTTGTTGTAAATATGACTTTGATTGCAACCCCAAAGAATTTAAATTCACAAGGTCTATACCAGGGGTCTGCAACCAGCGGCTCCGGAGCCACATGCGTCTCTTTAGCTCCTCTCCAGTGGCTCCCTGTGGATTTATAAAAATGGAAATGAATAACTGTTTTTTGTTTACATTTTCATTTTTATTTATCATTGTTGTAGGTCTATGGTACGACGGTACGACGGAGTATTAGGGCCACATTGAGGAAAAATAAATAAATCTGAGATTTCAAGAATAAAGTCATAATATTACGGGAATAAAGTCAGAGGTTTACGAGAAAAAAAGTCGTAATATTATGACAATAATGTCATAATATTACAAAGTAGTAATTTTACGTGTTTTCTTTTTTTTTCTCGTAAAGTTATGACTTTATTCTTGTAATATGACTTTTTTCTTGTAAAAACTGACTTTTTCTGGAAAATCTCTGATTTTTTTCCCTCAATGTGGCCCTTATCCTCTGTAGTACATTGGCTCTTTGGCCCTTACTGCATTAGACTTATATACTATATACTTAGACTATAAACTGTTTTACCTTCATCACAATGATCAATGTTTTGCGGCTCCAGAGAGATTTTTTTTGTGTGTCTAAAATTTCTCCTTTGATAGTAAAGGTGATAGACCCCTGGTCTATTCTAACAAACGATTTATAGTTGTTTTTATTTATAAGAGGTAATAGTTTTTTTGACCAACCAACAGTATCTAAACTGAAAACAAAGTTCTTCAAATACCCTGTTCCACCCAAAACAAAAGAAATTCACTACAAAATAATGAATGATTTTTTTACCCTTCTAGTGACATTTTTCAGATTAAGATTTGTCTTTGAGAGCAGTGAATGTGTTTTCTGTAAAGGTGATATTGAACCAACAGAGCATCTCTTTGTTTCATGCTCCCATACCCAGTTGTTCTGGAAACAATTCATGGAATGGTTAAGAAGCAAATCCACAGCAATGCCTACTATTGATCATAATAGTATTATTTATAGTGTTTTATTTGAAGACAAAAAAAAAATAGTTTTACTAATTTTAGACAACTTCTTTATTCATAAGGCAAAATTTGTATTTGTCATTTTTTATGATTTAATGATTTATTCTGCTTACTTTTTATTTATTTACTTTTTTTAAATTTTAATTTAGGTCTGTGTAAATGTTTGATGTCTAATGTGATATCTGCTCAGTTTTGAGGATAACTTTTTAATTATAATGATTGCCTTATTATTTTCTCGAATTCTCTAAATGCTGAGGAAAGGTTGCTTCGATGCTTCCTTTATTATCTCCTTTAGCAGAGGAAACACTGGAGCATCCTTCACCAAAGGAAAGCCGGTCATGAAAACAAACAATACGTCGATCTTGCATAATATTGTCATACAGTCATATACTATATGAGTGGGCAGTGACAACCATTTCGTTTCACTTTATTCATATCTCGTCGAACAAGAAACAAATAAGTAAAAAAAAAAAAAAGAATTAAAAATAAAATGAACAGTAAACATATAGCAAACTGTCAATAAACTAATAATAAACATAAATAAATATTACGTCCGAAAAGGAGCAGGAAGAAATATATATTTAATGGTTCTACTCCTTCACCATAACTCATATAAACTGTTATGGCAGCCTTTTAGCTGACGTGTGTCGCCTCACTGTTTTGACCGATGCTCGTTATTCACACACCGCGTGGTGAAGCAGTCTGTCACTGAAGGAGCTATTTAGCAACGCACAGAGAACACAAAGTGCTTTTGTAGTCCATCTTTGTCATATTTGTAGTTTCAACACGTCATAACTACGTCACTAACATCCAGCGCCGCTGCATCATAAAATGACGTAGCCTAGTGTAAGTGAAGGCCTATTGAAGGAGGCTGGGTAAAGCGTCATATCTTCGGGGTTCGACACATTCGCAGTAAAATCTGGTCAGCACTCGCCGAACGCTCTAGTTACACTGCGCATGCGTCATACCCTCTTGAACCGTGTCCGCCGTGTCCGAACCTCCTTCAACAGGCCTTGGTGTAAGTCGGGTTCTCTGAACACCACAGTTGTCCTTCTGAATTTTTCTTCACGTAGAGAAGAGGTTAGGAAAAGACATTAGGACGTATTTATTATCACTATTATTATTTTTACTTTTCGCCGGCAGCGTATGAGAGCAGTCTGTTCCTTAACCGGAAAGGGACCCATTTGGCTGCCGCACCGCCTGTCGCCATTTCAAACACGGCTAACCTTTATTGCGCACAACAGAGTTGTTCAAGCAGAGCGGTTTAAATAAAGAGACGGATCGTTTGAATGGTTGAAGGTAAAGACATCGTTGATTGGAGGCTGGAGGCTCGTCAGGAGGTTTACTCACAGTAGAGCTGCTCTGACACACATCAGTAACCTGTACTGGATTAGATTAGCATCCGGAGCTAAAGCTAGTGACTATCTGCTGTTAGCTTCAAGACGCTGATTAAACCATCTCTCCGTGATGAACACAGCGCAGTTTACTCAATATCTGACACGTCACTTCTGTGTTCTAGTTCCACATACATCCAACACGTTACAGTGACGTTACAGACTGAACTGAAGCGTTTGACCCCCATACCGACTATAATCAGTTTACCGTTAGACCGGTTCAACGGGGTTGCATTGCTAGGCAACAGCTTGGGTCCATGTTTACTTCCTGTCAGTTTATGTCTATACACTGACAGGAAGTAAACTGGGACCCGTTTCATTAGGTTTACAGCAGTGAATGCTTTAAAGCATCAGTAGGAGAGATCGGAACAAACATGATTAAAAAAAGTTATTTTTATAAAGCGGTCGCTATATGGTGACAGTAGAACATGAAACAGGTAACCTGAAAAAAATCATGTTCCTCTGTGTCCTCCGGTGCTCCTAACGGCATCTGCAAGATTTCACAGACCGGAGGAAAACAAGCAGTAAGAGCTGATCTGAGGTCTGCTGTCCATCTGCTGTCTATGAGAGCCGGCTGTCAATCACTCGCAAACTCCGACCAAACGGTCAAACTAGGCAGCGCTGATCAAATATGAATCAATATTATGTTACATTAATGTCTATTTCTCTCCTCAGATGTTCTCAGAATCATCTTGTAGTGCACGGTTTAGCTGTAAAATGAGAAAGTTTGTGACGATGCCGCCGCCATTGTGAAATCTGGTGAAGGAACGCCAATAGGAACGCTCTCTCTCTGAAATGACCTGTGATTGGCCAAAGTCTCCCGTCACAGGCTAGATTTTCTAAAGCCTGAAAACAGCCATGAGGAGCAGAAGTCTAGTTATCTCTCAGAACACTTGAATTACAATATGCTGAAAGGTTATTATGGGATTTTTGCCCAATGATGCCAAAAATATACTGACTACTGCAGCTTTAACCATCGTAAACTAAACTATGAATGGATGCAGTACGTGCTTCTCTGTGCTCAGTGTGTCTTCCATCCGACCAGTAGATACATGATGTGCTCAGTATTCCGGCTTCTTCTAATACTGTACATTTTTACTGTTGGCTGATAATTGAAAAAAACTTTGTGAATTGAGTTTGACATGATGTTCTTCTCCATACAAGAGAGAGCCAGAACATCGTGCCCCTCCAGACCGAGAGCAAGATGATGGAGCTACCGAACTACAGCTGCCAGCTGATGCAGCAGCTTTGGGCTCTGAGGAAAGAGGGCCTCTTCTGTGACTGCACCATCCTGGTGGGAGACAGCCCTCATCGCGCACATAAACTGGTACTGGCCGCCTCCAGCATGCTCTTCAGGTAGTGTGAGCATGGGGTTTGAAAGATGATCTGCAGATTGGTCTGCAGGTCATTTGTTAACGGGAAATATTCGGTGGGTTGTAATTCCTGTTCAGCAGCTCTCAGATCCTATGTCAGATCCTTAAAATCATCTGACATGTTACAACCTTTAAAACTACAGTAGTAAACAGTATGAGTTCATAGACAGGCAAAAACCAGCTGACACTAAAAGGTGTGTTGGTAACTAGCTTGTAAATTCATAGGTGGAGGACAGCTGTCCCCCAAGTCTAAGTCTAGTCTCTCAGATCTTATCAAAGCCTCCAGTCAATTCTCAACTTCTTGAGGGCAAATCCGAGTCAAATCTCAAGTCCTGTCGGAGGATGTTTCGAGTAAAGTGTGTCAAGTCTGAAGTCAAGTCTCAAGCCATTTGAGACTCGTCCTTTTTAAAGCAAGACTCAAGCCAGGTCTCAACTCCCACAGTCAAGTCTTCATGAGCAGACTGCAAGTCGATAACAATGACAATTACAATTTACAAGTTACAATGCTGAACATTTCAATGACACTGGGTTTTCTTTTCAGAGCTGTGTTAATAGTGATTTTAAGTAGCTGATTCCAGGTCCTTTCAATGCATAGACCTTATAATATACCTTTTTTTCCCTGTTTTTTTATTGTTCCAAAATGTTACCAGGTGAAAATGTGGCTCGTTGACTCGTTGCTTTTGCTTTCAGGTTCAGGTCAAGTCTCTCAACACGAGTCCAAGTTACATCCCACGTCATTTCTGTGACTTATGAGTCTGACACGAGTCCAAGTGTCATGTTTACAGCTTTAGTGGTAGATGTCCACGCCACCCCTATATACACTATATACACTGATCAGCCATAACATTAAGACCACTGACAGGTGAAGTGAATAACATGGATTATCTCGTTACCATGGCACCTGGCAGTGGGGGGAATGTATTAGACTGCAAGTGAACATTTTGAACTTTGTGTTGGAAGCAGAATAAATGGGCCAGTGTAAGGATGTGAGCGACTTTGACGAGGGTAAAATGGTGCTGTCTAGACGACTGGGTCAGAGCATCTCCAGAACTGCAGCTCTTGTGGGATGTTCCCGGTCTGCAGTGGTCAGGACTTACTGTACCAAAAGTGGTCCAAGGAAGGAAAACCGGTGAACCGGCGACAGGGTCAAACCCGAGGCTCATTGATGCACGTGGGGAGCGAAGGCTGGCCCGTGTTGTCTGATCCAATAGAAGAGCTACTGGAGCTCAAACTGCTGAAAAAGTGAATGCTGGTTCTGATAGAAAGGTGTCAGAACACACAGTGAAGAGCAGTTTGTTGTGTACGGGGCTGCGTAGCCGCAGACCGGTCAGGGTGCCCATGCTGACCCGTGTCCGCCGCCAAAAGCGCCTACAATGGGCACGTGAGCTTCAGAACTGGACCACGGAGCAATGGAAGAAGGTGGCCCGGTCTGATGAATCATGTTTTCTTTTACATCATGTGGATGGAGACGAGTTGGAGGTGTCGACTCGGCCTCCAAATTCTCCAGATCTCCAATGGAGCATCTGTGGGATGTGCTGGACGAACAAGTCCGATCCACGGAGGCCCCACCTCGCAACTTCGAGGACCTAAAGGATCTGCGACTGACGGCTTGGTGCCAGATACCACAGCAGACCTTCAGAGGTCTAGAGGAGGCCATGCCTCGACGGGTCAGGGCTGTTTTGGCGGCAAAAGGGGGACCTAATCAATATTAGGCAGGTGGTCATCATGTTCTGGCTGATCGGGGTATATATGTAAAATAAATCGAAGGCACTTTCTTTCATGTAGACATCTTTCGTTATTTACCTGACATCTTGCCTTTGGTTTATAAAAAGAAAGATGACTCATAGATGGGATAGTTTTGGACCTGTGACTTCTGTTAAATGAGAACTTGAAAAGAAATCAAACGATCTTCATCTCTGTCAGGTCTCTCCTGGACGGCTCCGACACCATCTCCATCGACACGGCCATGGTGTCCTCGCAGGAGTTTGGCTGTCTGCTGGACATGGTCTACACGGGCAAGCTGCCTCTCGGCAAACACAACGTCAGCCGCATCGTCGCCGCCGCAGACAGCCTGCAGATGTTCGACGTGGCCGTCGGCTTCAAGAACGTCCTCACCAGTCTCGTGAACCAGCAAACCCCCGTCCCCCAAATCCTCTCTACGAAGACCACGAGCCTCACGGTGATCAACGAAGCCCAGAGCACCAACCCCGAAGGGTCAGCTTCACCCAACGAGGACGACTCAACCTCAGACAGGACGGAGCTCCTGGCTGAGCTGAAGGAGAAAGACTGTCAGAGTGACGGTGAAGATGCAGAGGAACCACCATGTAAAAGAAGCTGTGTGGAGCTTTCAGAGACCTCAGGTCAGTTTCAGAGCCTGTCTTTGGGAGTTCAGAGACGTGTTGAAGGCATAAATACAGTTTAAGAGTTACTAGTTTATTTGGCACAATTGCACATCGAAATGCAATCCAATGTTTTACTGTCCCAGCACTTTCTGACTGCACTCCATGTTTTCATATCTGTGTGTACACAGAGCCCGAAGAAGCCCAATCCTCAGAAAGAGCAGTGGAAGAAGACAACACAACGGCCACCGAGGTGTCGAACGGACCCGCCGCCAGTTTTCTGGACCATTCCTCTCAGCTTGTGGAGCTGCTCACCAACATGTCGTCTGTCCTGGAGCTGCTGAGCCAGGCAGCACAGACGAGCCTGGATGAGCAGGAGAGAGAGGTAGAACAGGTCATTCCAGTCCTGAAAACGTTAGAGGAACCCTGTGGAGTTTTTCTTATACTCACCAAAACACACTGCATCTATCCTTGCCCCTTTTTATGGAGGGATAGGGGTGAGGAACAGGGGATGTTCAGGGGCAGATATACAGTGTGCCACATAGAAGTAGTGTACATCATCCGAAAGCTGGGAATAATACATCCGTATCATAAATCTGTAATAAACATTGTGATTAGGTTAGACACCTATTGAAATGTTGAAAGTTTATAGTGTATAAGGGTTTAGAACATTATGATAGAAGTATGTGATGGTCATCCCCATGCTCTATTATGTCTCATAAATTGTTGCAGCAATTTTTGTGTTGACACCATTTGTTACACAGATTTGGTGCAAGATTTAACTACGATTTGAACCACTCTAGAATTCAGAAAAATGATCAATAATCCCTCCATAATACCACATTAAGACACCAAGACCTTGAGGAACACCATAGAAAAAGACATGCTGTGATATTGGTATCGAAAACTTTTTGGAGATTTCTGTAAGAATTTCATTTTTTGGGCGATTGGATGGCGAACACTTGTGTTGTGTAAACTGCTCAGAAACCCCCTTATTGACAATCTAGCTAGGAAAGCTCTGAACGCTCTAGGTCTGTAGTCTGATCCATCCATCCTCTGAATGCTCTAGGTCTGTAGTCTGATCCATCCATCCTCTGAATGCTCTAGGTCTCTAGTCTGATCCATCCGTCCTCTGAATGCTCTAGGTCTCTAGTTTGATCCATCCATCCTCTGAATGCTCTAGGTCTGTAGTCTGATCCATCCATCCTCTGAATGCTCTAGGTCTCTAGTCTGATCCATCCGTCCTCTGAATGCTCTAGGTCTCTAGTTTGATCCATCCATCCTCTGAATGCTCTAGGTCTCTAGTCTGATCCATCCATCCTCTGAATGCTCTAGGTCTCTGGTTTGATCCATCCATCCTCTGAATGCTCTAGGTCTCTGGTTTGATCCATCCATCCTCTGAATGCTCTAGGTCTCTAGTTTGATCCATCCATCCTCTGAATGCTCTAGGTCTCTAGTTTGTGGCTGTAAAGTTTCATGAGGCTGTGATTATCCTAGAGGTCACCAAAGGTAATTTTATACAGTGAGGTCAAGTTTAAAAAAAATGGTCTCAATACAATGAAATGGCTCCTATGGGGACTAACATCATGGGGAGTACCCATAGAACCCATTTTCATTCGCATATCTGGAGCTCAGAGGTCAAGGGACCCCTTTGAAAATGGCCATGCCAGTTTTTCCCTCGCCAAAATGTAGCCTAAATGTGGAGCGTTTTTTAGCCCCCTTCCAACGAGCTAGCATGACATGGTTTAGTAGTGGTACCTCGTCTTGTTTCATATGATACCGGTATCTTCAGTCCAGCTTTAAAACCGTGCTCGATACAACCTCTGAAAGACGGTAATGTCGGCCGTCAACAGTTTAGAATGTCAGAATTCAATAAGTAGATGTATTGTGGCGTATGTTAATACTGGCTGTTGTAGAATGTAATGCACAGAAATATGAATCAGAGGAAATACAATAACGGGGGTGAGGAACTAATGTTGTAAGGAAAGCAAAATCTTTTACACGGAAACCAACGTTATTGTGAAAAAAATGGTATTGGATGCAAAAACAAAGTAGTAAAGGCCACTGAGGCAGGTTGGAATCACCTGATGAATTCACTATAATGAACATCCACTTCCTGCAGGGGTTTCAAACTAAAAGCCTACCAGGGAAAGGCTCTATTGTGTTTTTCTGAGCTACTGGAAGCCTTTTAATATGAAAAACCTGTGCAGGAAGTATTGTGTTTAATTTACAGTAGCTTAACACTGGACAAATAAAAGTAGAATAGAAGCAACTGTAAATAATTTGTCGACATAAATCATATTTCTATTGGAGAGGAGAAAGTGAGAGCAGCAGAGTGGTGAGTTAGACGTGCCTCTGTTGATGTACTGATGGAATTAGTGTTGTGGAAATGTACATTATATTGAATGAAGTAAATCAGAAAACAGGGAGGCTTCTTACTAGAATATGATACAATATACAAAACAGGTACAATGAGGAGCAAAGGCCTGTCTCTAATATTAAATAAAGGGCCGGATCTCTCTGTAGTTGAGGAAAATAAAGGTCCATGTCTGCTCCTGCCAGGTTGTGTGTCAGTGCTGTGAGGAGGAGGTAGATCCCGGCTCGGCGTTGGAGAAGCTGCTGAGCAGTGTGAAGGAGGGTCAGCTCAGCGAGGGAGCTCTCCTCAGGCTGCTCCGGAGCGTTCAACACAAAGATCCTTCCTCCTTCCCCGCGCCGCTGCTCTCTCTGCTGGAGGAGGTGGAGAGGAACACACAGGAGCCAGAGGGAAACCAAACTGGAGGTAAAGAAGAGCTCTCGTGAGTGGATGTCGTCTCTGTCAATTAAAAATAAATCTCCAAATGTCAACTTAAACAAAACAAAAAGACAGTTTTCTGTTCACCATTTAAGCCATTTATAGTCATTCTACTGCTGCCTCATGTATATCTTGTTGCTGGGATAATGGTAATAGTTTTTTCCATCTTTTACAGTTGACTCAGAAAAGCAGAACGGTACCAGAAGTGAAGAAAGTCAGGAGGGAGAGGAAGAGGAAGAAAATATAAAGGAGGAGACGGAAGATGAAGAGAAAATCCTAAATGTCACTACAGACTCTTCCTCCCCTCCTCCTCCCTCCTCCTCTGCTTCCTCCCCCTCCAAGCCCTACTCCTGTCGCTGGTGTAAGAGGGATTTTGCCTACAAGTGTCGGATGCTGGCCCACGTGAAACGCTGCCCCGTGTCCCAGGAGGGCGAGCAGCAGTGCCCGCAGTGCCCAGAGAAGCTGGCCAACCAGCGGGCTCTGCAGCGCCACCGGGCCGAGACTCACCACACGAGGCTCGCCGCACGGGTGAAGAAGAAGGTGACCTGTGACCTCTGCGGGCGAACCTTCGCCCACCCATCAGGTGAGAGTCGCTGCTCCGTACACTAAACTAACGTCCGGTTTTACACTCCTCGCTGTGGGAACCTGAACTTGCAGGTCAAGCTGAAGTGAAACTATCTACACTACAGGACGGCGTGTAGTTGAAAACACACGCTTTCAGCTGGCACCTTTACAACCAAAGTGAAAGCAACGTTGCGTTGCTAGCAGCATGCTAGCTTTAGGTTTTATATTGCATTCACACTATGGCCCGTAAATTGTTAACAGAACTTAGTGTTAGTTCAGGCACAACACTGAAGTAGTAGTATTTTCATTCAGTCACCACACACAATACAATACAATAAGCCTACCCTACATTCTTATTGAAGCCACGCTCCAGAAAATAAAAAAATAAATAAATATCATTCACCCTTTTAACCCATAAAATAGCTTAATAAAGTTTTCTTTTAACAACCAAAGTTACACAGTCTTACATTTGAGTTAATATTGTTCCATAATTTAACCCCAACAATAGATATACATCTCCTTTTAATCCCTTTTTAAGCTTTTTGTACCGTAAACTTACAAACATTTCTCAAATCATATTTGCACTCATTTGGATTATTTTAGAATTACTAGTGCAGTGCCCATTCAAAATATGCCTGTTCAGAATTGGCCGGATGCTTACCCCATGGTGCCGCTGCTATGTATATATATATACTTTATATATATACATTGTCGATGGAACCCAGGCAATACTAACTTCCTGGTCAGCCTACAAAAATACATCATATATATATATATATATATATATATATATATATATATATATATATATAGTAATGATCCTTTGTTCCTTTGTTCCTTAACCACATTTTTCCACCACTGCGACAATTCGACTGTGAGATTGGTCAGTGGAATCAGGCTCCTTAGATCGAATTGTCGACTAGTCGACTATTCGGGGTCATCCCTAATATGTAGTGATGGGGATCGAGACCTGGTTCTATAAGGACCCTGCTCCAAATTTCTCAAAACTCGAAAATCAATTAGGTCCGAGCTTATCAATGCTGCTGTCGATACCTATAACCTTAATAGTAATGTTTCTGCTCCCTCTTGTCATGTTTCAGGTATGATTTACCACAAGCGCACCGAGCACTTTGAAGAGAAACCGTTTGCTTGCGAGGACTGCGGCGCAAAGTTTGGAGCCAACTCGTCCCTGAAGAATCACATGAGGCTGCACACAGGAGAGAAACCGTACCACTGCAAACACTGTGACATGACCTTCGGTGTGGCTGCTGCACTCGCATACCACACCAAGAAGAAACACTCTGAGGGTAACTCACACTCACACACTCACACTCACACACACACACACACACACACACACACACACACACACACACACACACACACACACTCACACACACTCACTACAATGGCACATTAGGACCATTGCAGGTATAAAAAAATATATAGTGGGTGCGGGGTGAAATTACGAGAAAAAAACTTGTAGTGCAAAACTGTACTTTATCCTCATGTCATGTCTCACCAATGGGTCATCAGATAAATGCTAAAGATCGCTGTTTCTGATGTCCTCTCTGACAGACGCCCTCTGAGCGAGGCAAAGGTCCTGAAAGATACATATACATGTTATACATATACACATCTCCAGTTTTGTTTTCTCTTAAATATGTGAGTTTAATCCCAGAGAATTTCTGAGATTTTTCTTGCAAAATTCTGACTTTATAATCTAAGAAAATATACTGTATAACATTTTTGGGGGGAGTTTTTTTCTTGTAAATTTTCCACCTAATCACGGAGAATATCTGAGTTCCGGGTTTTTTCTCGTAAATTTACGACTTTAATCTGGAAAATTCTGATTTTTTTTCTCAGAATATTGAACCCCCCACACACACCCCTCCCCCGGCTCCATAATTATTATTATTTTTTTAATTTACAATGGCCCTAGTACGCCATTGGACACTCACACCTGTGTATTAACAAAGAAATGATTATTTATTGTTTCCAGGTCCGGTTGGTGATCTAGGAGTGTATTCTGCTGACCATCTTTTTAGTTTTTAATTACAGTTGGCTCAAAATCGTTCATATAAACTATAGATTTTTGTTGAACACCAGCACCATATGATAATTAGATTATCCCGCTGATAGTCGATAGATGATGATATTGAATATCTCTGACTGCAATCCACCGTCCTCATTAATAAAATGTTTATATCGTGTGCGTGCCATCGATGATGAGGCAGCCTGAGCAGTTAGTCTAACCTCTGCGTTGTGATTTGAATCTGTTTTTCCTGTTTAGGAAAGATGTACGTGTGTCAGTATTGTAAGGCCATCTTCGCCCAGTCCATTGAACTGACGCGTCACGTGCGAACACACACCGGCGATCGGCCTTACGTGTGCCGACAATGTGGCAAAGGTTACAGCCAGGCCAGCGGACTCACCGTTCACCTGCACACCTTCCACAGTAAGATCACACACACTCACATTCATTCATGCAGCGTTGTAAAATCACAACCTTCCGTATTATTATGCTCGCTTTAACAGCAGAATAAATGATGTACCAGAATCAAGCGACTGGCCTCCATAATGATGTAATAATTCTGGATTTGCTCCATGTCAGATTTGTCGGAACCTCACGACTGTCAGAAGTGTTGTCTCAGCTTCTCCTCGTTGGAGGAGCACCGCCAGCACATCCAGGAGTTCCACCCGAAGGAGTTCCACAAGTGTCCCACCTGTAACAAAGTGTTCACCAGCGCCGCCCTGCTGGACAAACACAAGGGCACACACTCTGGAAGCAAGCCCTTCAGCTGCGACCTGTGCAACAAGTCTTATCAGGTAGGATGAGGTCGTTCAGAAGGTGCTGCTCAGCTGGAGGTGATTAAATGTCTTTAAATGTCGTCCGGTATAGTTCGCTGTGTATTTTACGTATGTGTCTCTCTCTCTGTTGCCGTAGCAACTGTCAGGCCTGTGGTACCATAACAGGACCAACCACCCCGACGTGTTTGCTAACCACACCCGGCAACTCAAGACCCTGGTCCAGTGTGACGTCTGCTTCAAGTTCTTTCCGAGCGCCGCCAGCGTGGCCAAACACCAGGCGGCTGAGCACCAAGGTGAGGACAACACAGCAGGCCTGGTCACAGATCACATTTAATACAGAATCACCCTGCACCAAAACTATTTAGCCTCAAGAGAAATCTTTTGCTACATCTCGACTTCACGGTATGTTTCAGAAATCTCCTATAAATGTTCTAATTTTAATACCAATAAAAATAATAATCTCAATAATAAACCAAATAAACCAATAAATAATAATCTCAAATCTGTGGAAATTAAACGTTAAATATTTCCTTTTTATTGTTAAAATCAGTTGAATGCATCTCAATGGTCTTTGTAGTCTGTACTTCACAAATCTGGTTTAAGCTGAAGTAGCGAGACTGGAGCAAAATGTTTAAAATAAGTTATATTTATAAAACGGTTGCTATATGGTGACAGTAGTACATGAAACAGGTAACCTGAAAAAAATCATGTGCCTCTGTGTCCTCCGGTGCTCTGCAAGATTTCACAGACCGGAGGAAAACAAGCAGTAAGAGCTGATCTGAGGTCTGCTGTCCATCTGCTGTCTATGAGAGCCGGCTGTCAATCACTCTGAACTCTGACCAAACGGTCAAACTAGGCAGCGATGATCAAATATGAATCAATATTCTGTTACATTAATGTCTATTTCTCTCCTCAGATGTTTTCAGAATCATCTTGTAGTGCACGGTTTAGCTGTAAAAAAGGGAAAGTTTGTGCCGCCGCCGCCATTGTGAATTCTGTTGAAGGAACGCCAAACTACCGGTCACATGACCGGAGCACAGCCAATAGGAATGCTCTCTCAATGAACTGACCTGTGATTGGTCAAAGTCTCCCGTCACGAGCTAGATGTTCTAAAGCCTGTAAACAGAGCCATGAGGAGGAGCAGAAGTCTAGTTTTTCTCTCAGAACACTTGGATTACAATATGCTGAAAGGTTTTTAAGGGATTTTTGAATTCAATTCAAAAATTTCCAAAATTGATTTAAATTAATTTCACTACAGCAACTTCAGTAATAAGAGACTAGAATGAAGTCCTCATCACGGTGGACTTTGTGTGTGTCTGCTATGATTTCTGTTAAAGCCGTCATGCAGTGCAGACTTTTCAAATTAATCAGAATTTACATCATGAATATTATGAATTAAAGCTGCAGTCGGTCACTTTTAGCAAATATGATAAAGTTATTTTTATAAAACTGTCACAATGTCCTGACAGTAGTGCATGAGACAGATAATCTGTGTAAAAAAAATTGTGTCCTCCCTCTGCGCTCCTCATGGCATCTGCAGGATTTCACCACACCCGAAGCAGTTTCTAACTAACTCTAAATAACAGCAGCTCCTCATTGGCTGCCGTTAACTGATGCTGTTCTGTCCGCTCTCACAGGCTCGGCGGCGTCGGCGGTACACTGTCCGTACTGCGCGGCCGTGTTGGGCGGCGAGGAGGAGCTGCAGGAGCACGTCAGCAGCCAGCACGTCGGCCAGAGCGGCGAGGCGTTCAGCTGCCCCCTCTGCTCCCTGGTCTGCTCCTCCCAGCTGGAGCTGCAGGAGCACCTGCTCTCCTGCCACATCGAGACCCAGGAGGAGCAGGAGGCAGGAGGGGAGCAGGCCTCCACCTCCCACACGGTAAGGAGCTCCCCTGCTGCACTCAAGCCAGATGGGAAATACACAGTAGTACACACGTTTGTGCATCTCAGCCCTCAGCTGTTACATTATTAAGTAATCAGTTAAATCATATATCAGTGACATTGTCAAACACTAGCTGGATTATTTTACTGAATTATTATACTTTTATTATGAATACATTATTACTTGAAATAATAAAGTTATTTTAAGATCGGTCACACAAACTCAGCAATTTGAAGACATCACTTTGGCCTCAGGGTATGGAACATTTGTTATTATTATGTAAATTTTATAGTGTGTCAAATATAACCTTCAACTTTCAAGTTATTAATTTAAAAAAAATATTCCATCATAAAACAGATTTTAGGCTGCAACCTGATGAAGTAGCACTACGTACTGTTCTGAACTGAGGTCTCTGTATTCTGTAAATACTGAACCTGCACAACAAAAGTGAAAAGAAAATTGTGGCGTCTGATTTTGTCTACTCTAAAACAGTGTTATAGCAGTGCATTGCTAACTTTCAAGCAGCTGGCTACGCCCCAATAAGTGATGTCACAACAGGTGTTTTGCCTCTGACAGCTGATGGGAAACGTCTGATTGGTGTGTGGCCAAAGTGTAAAAACATTCAACCGACAGAGCGGTGCAGTTTGACCCAGGGTTCACGTGTGCCAAATAAGTAAATTAATAGCATATTAGATAGCCTAATAGTGTAGATATGTTGCCAAGACAACTTGAATATAATCTCATTATATATAAAAGTTTAAACGCCTCCGCTCCGCTGTGCTTCAATACTCTTTTTGTCAAATTCAGGGAATATCTCCTCCCGGTCCGCTGGTTGTCTGTTCTGTGTTCACTGAGAAAAAAAAGAGCCAGCTGACTGTAAATGCGAAACAAACAAAGTGGATCAGACCAAGCCGCTATAATTATGATATAAATAATGATTACATTTATGGTTCTCCAATAAATTTTGACTTTTGGACTTGGGACTGAGACGAGGAGCGTGGCGCCGCGCTCGTTCTGACTGTTTGTGTGTTTGAGAGAGAGAGACAGAGAAACAGAGAGGGGAAGAGAAGAGAAGGTGGACTGCAGACTATTCGTTGGGCTACAAATGCGGATATCAGACTGACCAGCCTATTATTTTATTTTTTAACCGCTTTTTCATTTAACTTATTTTCGAGTTTTTAAAATGAATTTAAATATTGAATATAGGCATTTCTCTGTCCAATCAGGTGATTGCAGCAGATCCAACAGGCGATGAAGAGGCGGAGTCGATGATCTCTGAGGAGCAGGCCCAGCTGGCAGCCGCCCAGCAGGTGTTTGTGGCTCTGGCAGGTGGAAGAGAAGGTGTAGCATCATCAGCGGAGGTGGTGGAGGTCAACATGTACGACCTGCTGAACAGCTCGGTCACCTTCATCTGTGAGGACAAACCATCGGATCCCGCTGACTCTTAACCGTGAACTCTGACCCCCATGGACGATCACTGCAGACACTGAGACGTTTTATCGTCTCTTCTGATCATTAACAACCACGACACAGGCTAAACTGACTCTTTGTGATGTAGGTTCATGTTTCGTCTAGCAGTGTTTTTACTGTGGTAGAGCTGGTTTGCAGTTTTAATTAAATATGGTGAATGTGTCTCTGATCTTGGTTCATATACAGAAACCCAGGTTGGCTCATGAGGGTCAAACACCAAAGACAAAGGCAGAAAAACAAACCAGACCTCCGTCAGTCTGCCTCGTCTATCTAGTCCATTTTTTCAAGTCAATTTTTTTATATAGCCCAAAATCACAAATCACAAATTTGCCTCGGGGGGGCTTTACAATCTGTACAGGATACGACACCCTCTGTCCTTTACAGTGCGACCCTCTCATCAGATAAGGACAAACTTAACCAAAAAAAAAAACTTTTAACAGGGAAAAAAATGGAAGAGCAACAGAGGAGGGATCCCTCTTCCAGGATGGACAGACGAGCAATAGATGTCGTGTGTGCAGAGGAACAACATGATGAAAATACAACATAGACAATACATATGACAAAAAATAATACATGTAATGTGAACATATGTGAGAAGGTGGATCCAGGAGGATGTTAAGCAGCTTCCAGGCGTCGCCAAACAGATAGAGCCAGAGCAACACAACCTCCTCTCCACGCCAGATAGATAGAGCACTAAGCCCACTGGTCCCTACTGAAGATGTAAATCTTTAAAAACTGGTCTAATTTAAAAAAAAAAGAAAAAAGGCTCCTCAACACCTGACTGCTGTAGTTTTTAATCAAACTTTACTCAAACAGTAGGAAGAAGTTTATTTGCTTTGGACTATTTTCAGCGGTGGATAGATCCACATTTGGTGCTCTAGTGAGTATTAGTGGCAGCAGGACGGTGTGTGTGTGGGATTGAGTCTAAGTAAACTACAGTGTGTGTGTTCATGGTGATGAAGGATTTGATACGTTGTCGATAGTTTTGGACAGTCATGTAGCTCTATGGCTCAGAGGAAGAGGATATATGAGGCTTGTTAGTAAAACACATTCATTGTTGGTTTGGGTCTTTTCATGGGATTTGTTAACGATAAGAAAAATAGAGAATATTGGCAGACTTATCCTTTTATATTCTGAGGCTAGAATGTGGCTGGATGGCATTCTGTGTTCTCTGTTGCTGTAGGTACAGACACTGGTATTACTCCTCTGACATGTACAGTTTTCTGCAGTCTGAAGCTCGTCTCTCGAGTCACATTGTCCACATATGTTATTTCAGTTAATCATGAACATTAAATGACACCATCAAATCAAAGACACAAGTCCAGTTTATCGACAGTGAAAAATTGTGTTCAAGGGTGGAATTCTCTCGTTGGAAATAAAAAAAAATAATAATAATACAAATTCAAATGTAGTTACTAGTTTATTAGAGAAGCTTCACAGCTAACAAGGATTGAGGAAATACAAACCTACATTCTGATCGCCTCAGAAACACTCTGAACAGGCTCATACAGCAAAGACCTGAGTAGCACGTTGAATATACAGTACATTTATTTGCGCTCAGTATGATCTAAAAAAAGTAAAGTTAAAAAAAATCACACAGAATCTGGAATTTTGATTTCCACTGTTTCATCAAGGAAAACATAATTTTTTTTTTTGTTTACATTTATTGCAGTAGGTTATTGCTACAAGCTTTTCATCCAAGCCGGAGTGAAACCAGATCGAAAATCGCTCCCAAAAGCAGCAAGGAAGAACAGTTAAGAAAGACAATCATCTTTCTATCAGTAGGAACTCAGTAGTTTCTAATGAAGGGCAGCTAAAATATCAAACCCAGTCTGCGAGGTGTACTACTACTACTAACTGCTTTACCTACACGTTCCCAGCATTAAGAACATTCTACATCTAATGAGTGCTTTTAGAGAACCAACATGTTTTCAATTACCTTCCACTATTTAAACTTATATTACACACAGAGTAGATACAACAGCCTGCAGTCCAATGATTTGTAATGGACCAAGTATCATGTCAAACAGGAAACACCTGTTATTAGTATTTGCATAAGCTGTCCAATAGTGAACAGAACAAAAGAGGTTGAGGCAAGGTGCTGGAGGATCAGTACATTCAGTAGGTCCACATTCATCATAGTTTTTTTGATTTAACAAACAGGTTATAATATAGTATGTAAGTTATAATAATAAATAACAGAACCTGCAGCTGCCAGAGCCCAGTTTGTTGAGATATTGAGCAGACCGGACAGAACTTAAAGGGGACTTATCATGCTCATTTCCAGGCTCATACTTGTAAATTTGGGTTTCTACTAGAACATGTTTACATGCTTTAATGTTCAAACAACACATTATTTTTCTCATCCTGTCTGTCTGAATATACCTGTATTCACCCTCTGTCTGAAGCGCTCCGTTTTAGCGCCTGTCTCTTTAAGATCCCCTCCTGATAAAGCCCAGTCTGCTCTGATTGGCTTGCGGGAAAAAATACGGTGCACCTTCTCAAGCTGTGTGCGATATATTCTAATGATATATTCTAATGATTCTGCATGTGACATAGGAAGGGGAGCCACATCTGATTGGCTGGTTGAATCACATGTTTTCTGATCAAGACAGCCCACAGAAAAAACTGACTGGGTCGTCTTATTTCACAGTTTGTGGGTTGGTAGGAACTCCAGGTACACAGATGGATGTGCACAAGCTCTTAATTGTTGCTCTTAGAGTTTTTCCTGATCTGTCCCTTAAAGCTCCCGCAAGTATGATGAGTTTGCTTTAACTAGCATTAGTTGAGTTCCTGGAGGGACTGATTGATTGATGGCTTATTTGCTAGCTTTGGCCTTGTATGAGACAGCAAACACATGAGTGAAGTTCATTTTTCCGATTGATTACAAGGCAAACAAAACACAAAGAGCGTCGCAAGCACACATCCAGTGAAAAGACAGAAAGGGACCACATGCACACGCTGATGAAAATGAATAGCAGCTCATGAACCAGAGGTGCTACATGTAGTTCTTTCACATATGTCATTGTTAGGTTAGCAATGCTAACATTTTTATAATCAAATGAGGACTCATTGAGGAAAACATTTCCTATCCCCGATGATAATGCTACAGACCACCTGTCTCGTAAACCCCGTTTGCTTTCTGTCCTGATGGTAATGTTATCTGGGAGTGCCCTCTTAAAAAACAATTTAACGGTTTACAATTACAACCATTGTATTAAAGTCTCTAAATGATCGTGGCCACGCTCTATTAAAGCTGCACTGATTGATTTCTGTGGCCACTAAGGGAAGAGAAGCACTCTACAACAACATTATGGTTAGCTATGTTAGCAAATATTTACCAATTCCCACATCCAGCAGACACAGAGTAGCATTATCATTCATTTGGAGTTGTGTTTGTGTCCACCTGATGGATGTTAAGTCCAATATTCACTCTCCTTTTAGCTCTGGTTTGGTCTCCACCAACTCCAGAGAAAAATGTCTGGTTCTTTAGCTGCTAAATGCTCCGCTATGTTTGACCGTTTCTCTGCTGAACTCTCCGCTGTGTTCACCAGCTGGTCTCCACCTGTGTCTGTCTGCTGTTTGCTGCTGAGCGGGTCGAGTACAGTCGGTTTATCACATGGATGTTTCAAGAAGTGGAATTGCTTGGGTTGATTAGAGCCGTGAGACGAGCTTTGTAAAACGGAGTGATAACTCTCTGTTGGTTTATTACTGCGACTGACCGCTCTAACTTTACATGTCGTCATTTGATCCAGTTTGAATATAAAAATGTTGATTGATGGAACTTTAAATGCTAAAACGCTTCATGTAGCACCTGTAAACAGCCAAGACAGACGCAACACTAAAACATCCTAAATGAATACATAAATAGAATTTACAGGCTGGTATATAATCATCCACAGCACCTTCATCACTGAAGCTGAAACCAGTCTATAGAAACTGTCTCTGAGACGGCGTATCTAGTGCAAATATTCCTCTGGAGATACGACGGATGAAAGACGTCCAGGTGTTCACCATCTATGGGATAGCCTTCAGTTAGTTTTGTCAAGATGACCGAACTCTACCGTCTCCTGTTATATGTGTTCACATTTGGCATGGTAATATCCACATGGTGCATAGAGTCATTAGATTCTTTGAAAAGGTCTTTGTATTTTATCTGAAACTCGGAGATTGAAGACGCCAAAGTTGAAGTGATCTGAGCTGAAGTTCTTCTACTGGCCACTAGATGCTGGCTCTAAGTAAAAAAAATACAGGAGGTATCAGGGCTAACCTATAACGCACACCGTCCATTAAGAACTTTTGCCCAAGATGTATATTTCGTACCCAAAAAATGACTTATTTCACTCTCCACACTAACATACAGCTGTTAGCCAGCTGTCAGCGCTACTGTAGAGACAACAAACTGTGACTTCAGTTCGTACTGCTACGATGACTTAATTTGAATGGAGAAAAATAATCTGTGTGCACAAATAAATCATTCAATTTGAGGGTACATATTAATCTTTAGAGCACAAAATCAAGATCAAATGCAGGTGTTTCTTCATGTCTAATCTCAGTTTCCCCTGAGACTCTGTCTCTTTGCCAGATTAAGATTTTCTAGCTCCAGTAACTAACCGGGATCTTGGCAAGCAGTAAAATTAAAGTCCAGGCTTCATAACTTCTCTTCAGATACCGGCGGTGTAACACGAGCTACCTATGTTTTATGTCACCTATGTCAAGCTGTTTGCTTTAGTTGTTTTATCT
Source organism: Sebastes fasciatus (assembly GCF_043250625.1). Classification (NCBI taxonomy): domain Eukaryota; kingdom Metazoa; phylum Chordata; class Actinopteri; order Perciformes; family Sebastidae; genus Sebastes; species Sebastes fasciatus. Next base: position 41,034,111 of record NC_133795.1, on the reverse strand, counting down.
TCACAGGCTGCTTTAGTGGAGGACTCTTCTCGCTTCCGTCTGATTCTCTGGGCCTCTGAGTACCATGTAAATCCAATATGTCCACTGAGCTAGCTGGTGATCTTCTTGCGGGGCAGGTAGGCGTTAGTGATCTGGTTCATCACCACCAGGGCCGGGAAGAGGGGCAGCAGGATGAAGGCCCACCAGGCCACTCCTTTCACCGTGGCCTGGAACCAGTCGGAGAACATGGCCGAGACCACGGTCACCGTGGCCAGCAGGTAGACCACCAGGCCACAGGTGGCGTGGTACAGCTTCAGCCTCAGCGGAGAGGAGGACAGACGCATCATCTTAGGGAAGATCACGCAGACGCCGCACGCCGCCTGGAGCGCGCTGGCGGCCAAGGTGCCGATGCCCAGCAGACTGTGCCAGGAGACCAGGTGGGGGAGCTCCGACACGTTCTTGCTGGCCACCATGAAGCCCAGCCCGGTGGCCGCAGCGATCATGCCCAGAGCCTGACAGAACCAGTGGAGACGCACTTTACCCTTACGAGATTTGAAGCAAAAGAGGGATCCTTCGGCCGAGAAGAGGAGGATGCCTTCAGTCATACACAGGCAGTACTGCAGAAGGAGAGAAGAGACAGACGCGTGTTAGGAAGAAAAGGTGTCTGTAGAGAAACACAAAACAAGGTACGACGGAGTATCAGAGCCACATTAAGGGAAAAAAAATCTGAGATTTTGAGAATAAAGTCATAATATTACGAGAGAAAAAAGTAATTTCCTCCTCCACAGAAGAGTCAGTTTCCCCAGCAGGTCCAAGTGGCTCTTTCTTCGGAATAAACTTAGTTTCTTGCACAATCTTTTTAAGGTTCTGATACTGATGATAATGTGCTGCTGATGAGCCAAAAGATGAAGAATTTGGTTATTTGTGAAACCTAAACTAAAGTAGAACTTCATAAGATCCTCCACGTTCCTTATTTTCACACACGCTGCTCTATTTCCCCTCTAAAATAACACCTCAAATTACTACTTCATAATATTATGACTTTATTCTCGAGATCTCAGATTTACTTTTTTTTCCCACAATGATGTCCTAATACTCCGTCGTAACGAGGTGTTCTGATGTCAGAAAATAAAGGATGAGGTGGAGGTTTGATCTGTCTGATCGCTCTGTCGAACTCTGACCAGCGATGTTGCAGCGATGTTGCTGCGTTCCCAGAACTCAGCAATTACATCAGTGACAATAGTAATGTTTTTGATAGATATCGTGGAAAGAAGCCCACATTGTAATAAATCAGAATTATCCTTCAATTGTAATGAAGCATGAAGGTTGCAATGGGGTGATTTTCTATATCTCAACCAGCAGTGAATGTATCCTTCTAACTACTAGAACAAGTTAATACATAAACATATCCAAGAGCCACTCTGTTCCTTCATTACCATGAACACACTGCCAGAAATGCCCACTAGAGCACCAGATGTGGATTATTGTTCATTATTGTTAATGTTTGGTGAAAGCTACAGTGATCAAAACTAGAATTGTGACTTGTATTGAAAGATTTAGACGACATATTTAGTAAGAATCGATGGGCTTGAGGTGGAGAGCCACAGACAGAGTAGGGAGATCAGACAGTACTGAGAGACGGACTAGCACCTGTTGGTTTTGGGCTTTTCATGGGATTTGCTAAGAAAAATATAGACTAATACCAGCGTTATCCTTTAAGTCAGTGGTTCTCAACCTTTTCGAGTCGCGACCCCCCAGAATCATCAGGTTCTCCCTGCTGATCTGGAGCGATTGTTGTGAATGTCCTGACCCCCAGGTTGAGAACCACTGCTTTAAGTGCTGGTGATATAGTTACCTGCAGTAAGATATGCAATGATCAGTCATTTAGAACGATGGTTAAACTGTCGACTAGAAGTAAGTATGAGGTGTCCACATATACAATGTGATCACCTGCCAGCCAATCAGAAAGCAGCATTATTACATGTGTTGATTTATTGGTCTGTCTGTCTGTAGATCACAGGGAAGAGTTGTCTCTGATGTGTGTGCAGTAAGTTATCGTGGCTGACATACTCTGGTGCCGTGAGCCATGACAGAGAAAAGCTCCACCGTGTGAGCCGTTCCCTCTAACATACTGTATTCTAGGTCAGTTTGTAACACAATAGCCGACGCGGTGACGCAACACATTCCCACTCCTCCCAACCTCCTCCTATCTATTATTCACAGTGGAAAGAAGATGGAGAAACAAAGACTAGAGGCTGTGAGGGTAAAGGTATGTTTACAGGAGAGTTAATATTCAACTTGAATAATACTAGTGATATCATAAACTCTATTCTTTTATTTGTTTACATTTGAGCAGTCAATCAATGGCTGTATCAAACAGGCAATAAAATGTATTTTGAGAAAGTGTGAGTCACTGCAACCACGACAGGTCCTTGACCGTGCAGCCAGAACCAGCAGTAGGCCAGATTAGCCGTGGACAGACACAGAGATGCACACACACAACCAATCTCTTGGATCAAACTATTTATTATTAACTAACCCTGGCGGAGATAATAATAATTAATAATTGACTATGTATCACGATTTTCTCAAGATCATGAAAAATAAAAAATAACAATTTTATATTTGCGCCAATAACCTAAAAAACTATGTATTTAATGACTTTATAGTCGGGTTTAGTCACAGTAAAGAACGAGAGGGCAGCCAACTGACAAACTGAACTGTGTGTTAGTGTGTGTGTTTTTAGGTGAATCAGTATGAACACTCTAATAGCCCTTATTTAAATCATTAGGTCCTAAAAGTTGTAAAATGCACTAACAGCTGAATCCAGAGTTATTTCCCTTCCTCCGTTCATGTGAATGAGACCCAGACCGAGGCTGGAGCGAGGGCTGGGAGGAGGAGTTAAAGGAAACGCTACTGTGACTGCTCTATGGGCATAATGGATGAGGAAGATCGCCAGAAGAGCCAGGTATTTTATCAGTCAGAAGTCGAGCCATCTCGGCTTCATGCGCCACTGAGAAACTTTCATAGGAATGAACAGGAGCCCGCCTCCAACGCTGGATCCAGTTCTCTTAATACATCCATGATTTGACAGCCACAACGCTACAAGTGGTAGCATAGTGATCTACTGCACATGCGTGGAGTTTCAAGTGGGCAGTACAGAGAGGCGAAGTCCCGCCCCTTCCGGTGGACCACCATGGGACCTTATTTCGGAAAAAATATGATGGTTGTGAACGGAAAGAGACAAATATTTTCTTTTAGTCCTGTTTGAATTGCCCCACAAATCACACATATGATGTTTGTGAATTTAAAACATCATTTTTCAAGTCCAGAAAGTCGCAGTTTGTTGTAAAACTGTTGAAGTATCAGACTGTGAAAGAACGTTAGAAAGACGACACACCAAAAAGTGTTTTAGTGACGTCTCTCTCTCTGAAGATACGATGTCTGTGTGTTTGCTACTGAGATGAACTCACACCAGCAACGGGTCTGATCCTTCTTTCTCCTCCCGGCTGATATAAAGACCAGGAGTCTCTGATAAAACACAGCAGGTCAGATAACGGTTCATCTGTGTGCAGAACATAGATAACTATAGCTAGCTAGCTAGTGTTGGTGACGTATATTGTTCGAAACGATAGATGTAGTTCACTGAGCGGTTTCACACTAAACTAAATGATACGACGACAAACTGAGACTTTCTGGACCGGAAAAATTATCTTTTAAATTGACAAACATCAAATGTGTGATTTGTGGTGCAATTCAAACGGGATCAAATAAATATTTATCTCTCTCCGTTGACTAGCGTTCATGTTTTTTTCGAAATAAGGTCCCATGGAGTCCACCGGAAGGAGCGGGACTTCGCCTCTCTATAAACAGAACTACTGTCCGTCTGTACGTCCGTTCAGGAGTATAAAGGAGTCTTAAGAGAGACGGTGAGGTCATATATGGACTGTGAACTTACTGCGACAGACATACACACTGGATGCCAGGAAAAGAGACCTGGAACACAGAGAAAGAGCAGTCAGCATCTTACAATTCAACACTATCCAATAAGAAAATGAATGGAAGTTGAAAGCTCATTAATGACAAAACTGTTGTGGTCACAAAAATCACAGAAATAATTGTGTTTCCAGATTTGAGCTAGTAGTAGTTGATGACAGTCTCACTGATGTTTAATAATACGTGTGTTTATCCTCTAGATAATATATGATATAGCATCATTCACTGGTCCCAGATTCTCAGATGTTTCACAAACATCTCATTGTGAATATCAGAGTGGGCATTTATCATTACATTTTACAATTACTCTATTTGAAAAATCCATAGATTCATTGGTAATTAAATAATCACTATTTGCTACCCTAATAGAGAACAATAGAAAAACTACACAAATATAGCAGTACAAGTATAATCTGCTGATTATTAAAAGAGTATTACACCTATAATAAATATCCTGTATCCTGTGTAGTGTACTTTCTCATTTTACAGCTAAACCGTGCACTAAAATATGATTCTGAAAACATGTATGGAGATAAATAGGCATTACAGTAACAGAATATTGATTCATATTTGATCAGCGCTGCCTAGTTTGACCGTTTGATTGGAGTTCGCCAGTGATTGACAGCTGCCACCGTTGAATGAACAGCCAATAGGAACGCTCTCTCTCTCTCTGAAATGACCTGTGATTGGCCAAAGTCTCCCGTCACAGGCTAGATGTTCTAAAGTCTGAAAACAGAGCCATGAGGAGGAGCAGAAGTCTAGTTTTCTCTCAGAACACTTGAATTACAATATGCTGAAAGGTTATTATAGAATTGACGCTAAAAACATTCTGCCTACTGCAGGTTTAAAGGTCCCATATCGTGCTCATTTTCAGGTTCATACTTGTATTTTGTGTTTCTACTAGAACATGTTTACATGCTGTAATGTTCAAAAAAAACTTTATTTTCCTAATACTGTCTGCCTGAATATACCTGTATTCACCCTCTGTCTGAAACGCTCCGTTTTAGTGCATTTCAACGGAATTGCGTTGCTAGGCAGCAGTTTGGGTCCATGTTTACTTCCTGTCAGCTGATGTTATTTACATACACTGCAACAGGAAACAAACTGGGACACATTTAGAATGTTTAAAATCGTGTAATGGTCTAAATATTGTATATTTGTGACATCACAAATGGACAGAAATACTACCGGCTTATTTCAAACGCACAATTTCTGAATACGGGCTGTGTGTGTTTCTCCGTATATTGAGCGTTTTGATAGTTTAACAGTATTTATAAAGCACTTAAACCTGCTTTATAATATAAAAGACATGAAAATCTCACTTTTTACCATATGGGACCTTTAATTTAACAGCTTTGTTATCAAGTTCATAATATGAAATTCAGGGAGAAGAACTTGACAAATCAAACTGTATTCATCCTTAAAAGCCTTTGTTAGAAATCGTTAAAGCAATATGAGGAGGCTAGTGGTCTTTTCCATTATTCATAATTAATAAGTTATAACCCATTTAAACAAACAAAAAGCAATGAATTATTCCTCAACAAATCATTTCTATTCACATTTTCTTTGAACTCTGGCGGTTTAATGAAAATCTTATTGTGTTCTGACAGATAAATGTAGGCTAAGTGATGAATGGTGTTGTGGTGTCCACCCAGAGACATGTCTCTGTGTGTCCCCCTGTCACTCACTGGTTCCTGGTCTGGACAGCATGGAGATGATGAGGGTGAGGACCAGGCCGGTGATGTGAGCCGCCAGCACCGCGGTCCTACGCAGCCACACGTAGAGCCAGAAGTCCGGCAGCCCGAGACCCTCTCCTACCGGGCTGTACTCCACATCAGACGGCATGCCGGCCGGTCAGCAGCACCTGTCCGGCTACCTGCCGGCTCCGGCGGGTCTAACCGGTGTAACCGGGGCGCTGATATGAGGTAGAGACGAGGCGCGTGTACCGTCCGAACACTGCACGAGCTCCATAATCATGTCGTTACGTAGAGAGGATGAACCGGACAGCTACGGGACAGATATACGACCCGGTAAACACGACCTTAGACAAGCTACACACAACACCTGGTAACACTTAGTATTTCCGGTAGTCTATATGGCTTTTCAAAGTAAAGCATCTTATGGTTTCATTTGTTTTCTCAGCGGGGTTATAACAATAATGAATGATGAATGCGAGTTATTCAATGCAGTGCAACAGGTGTATTGCTCTGCAGGGACAATCTTACCGTCTGGATGTTGTCCAGATCGTTTTAAGACGTTTATTTTGAAGGGGGGGAAAAAACAATCAACTTCCGGTCGCAGTCAGGTTTTCGCCGCTTTGACTAAACAAAAGAAGCGGGCTGTGAATGAACCTCTCTGAGACAACTCCGACTCACTGTTGAGCATTAAAGACTAGGTTGGCTAATGTTTGAGATGCTCTTCATCAGGAGGAGGGCCTGTGAGTCTCTCCTGAGTCTCTCTGAGGCTACACACTAGCGGACAGGTTACTCTCTGACTGTTCTTTAAACATGTCCCGTGCACGTCATGCAAACATCTTCTGAACCAAAGTCCCTTTAGCCTTGTGCAGAATGAAGATTGTAAACTTCCAACTTTAGCTGCTAACGACCTGTATTTGCATCGATTTGCATTTTTGGTTTCACTTCCTGGTTTGAATCAGAGCCGAAGAGTAGCAGAGAAGCGAGATGATGCCCTCCCATTTCCTGCTCTTCAGTTTAGACCAGGAGGTCAGCAACCTGCAGCTCTTTAGCTCCTCTCCAGTGGCTCCCTGTGGATCTGTAGAAAAGGAAATGAATAACTGTTCTTTCTTTACATTTACGTTTTTATTTATCATTGTTGTAGGTCTATGGTACGATGGACTATTAGGGCCACATTGAGGGGGAAAAAATAATTTCGAGAATAAAGTCATAATATTATGATAATAAAGTAATAGGTTTACGAGGAAAAAATATATTATGAGCATAAAGTCATAATATTAGTAGTAATTTTACGTGTTTTCTTTTTTTCTCGTAAAGTTATGACTTTATTCTCGGTTACGTCTTCACAGCGTGCTCAAAACTGCTCTCATCTCATGTATTATAATTAATGTTAAGGCTTCATGATATCAATACGAGTGGCATAAAATAGAGCTGAGGGTTCCATCTCGATGTTCAACATATTCCTATAGTGGTTCCTTTATTTTAACCTCATCACTGCTGAAATAATCAGCTGTATTCTATTCAGAGGTGTAGGTTTTATTTTGAAATGTCCAATTGTTTTTCCACCCCACCCTTTTTAAAATAATTACCTCCTTCCAAGGCTTGTTTGACTGTTAGCAGGATTACTCCAAAAGTTTGTGATGGATCTGAATGACATTTTTTTGGAGGAGTGGGGTGTGGCACAATGAACGATCCATTAGACTTTGGTAGCGATCGGATCATGATCCGATTCAGGATTTTTTTTAAGAATTACGGTCAGCCTGAGCATTAACACCACAGGGTATAACACATGCGCAGTGTAACTGATGACGCGTTGATGACGCGTGACCCCACCTCCTTCCTTCTGAGAGCAGAGAGATACGTGTGTGGATGTGTGGAGAGACTCCGAGTTGCGGGAGCCGCTGTCCGTCCGCGGTGAGAAAGAACAAAGCGGTAGATGACGGGATGAGAGACAACGCAGTGTAACGTTTTACAGACATAACAAGGCTGCTGAATGAGAGAGGCATCCGCCGATACGTTACACGGAAACACACCGTGTTAATAACAAGCCGACCACCTCACATTACCGCCAGCTGTGAGCTGTGATCCGTTTTTTAAAGGTCTGCACTCTCCAAATGCCATTGTAGTTACTGTTGCTGCAGCAATATGCAAAACATCACATGGAACAAAGAGGGAACCAGTATAAAACAACTTCGACAGAACACAGTTAACATTCAAAATCAAAGTATCTGAACTTACCACAGCAGTCACGACCATTTAATTATCTTAACGTGGTAGATGGTAAAGCAGTCGGTGTCGTGTACCCAGACACGGTTCAAACCTCAAGTAGAAATGTATTTGAAGTTGGACTGGGGATCCAAAAGGTTCCTCATACCAATGTGAAATAAAATGACGTGCGTCATATAAATGATGAGCATCGTATAAATTCAATGAAGTGTTGGAACAAGCAGATACATTATTGGGATACTGTCAAACACTGGAGAGTTTACTAAATGTGAAGAAAATTTAAGAGAAAAATTAAGAATATCAAAGTATAACGCATATAGCTTTAAAAAATAAGTCTCAGAAACCAAGTGTAAAGGACATTTTTAATCCATTTTTATAAACCAACATATTTAATTTAGCAGCATAACCGGATGGTCTTGAGGTATTTCTAAATCCATTCTCTGAATTTCATCCCATCCTCCCACATCCAGTTCTCCCTCAGACATTCGCACAGACACACCCAACTGACATCCATACTGCACTGACTGCGAGCGTGCACACACGCACGCACACTCACACACTTGCACACGAGTCCTGTTGCCCCAGTCTTGGACTGAGTAGAGCTGGCTCCCTCTTAGTGGCTTGTAAGGCAGGCACACTTAATGGTGCAGTTTTGGCTGTGGGACAAAAGAAAAAATGTAAATTGTTATTTACATTTTGACAACTGGTATGTACGTGTCAGAAAGATGGCAGGATAAGACACCTCCTTTATGTGTGGTTGATGTTTAGAACTCGACTCATTTCAATCTTTGGGGTTTGGGAGAGCTACAGTTGGGACCTGAGGCGGTACCGTACCAACATCAGGGAGTGTTAACTTTAAATGAGACCAAGTCGCTCTGCATTCTGGGTAGCTTTCAATTTAAAATTCAAACTTGATTAGGCTTCAGCTTCGAGCTGCTAACCAGAGTACCTATGCCTTGTGGAAGAACAGTTACTTTGCCTTTTAAATGGGCAGATATACATCTGAAGACGGTGTCATTGCACTCCGTCTTTCAGGTGTCACTGATTGTTGCCATGGAAACAGAGCTCTTAGCTGAGAGACAGTCTAGGGGGTAAAGTGACAAACCTTTTATTCCTAAAGTTCATCCATTTTTTATGTTTTGCAACTGGCTCGTGTTAGACTAGTCTAAAAGCAGAACTAATGCTGGCCTTACTACACTCGAAGAAAAGTCCGTAAAAATACGGCCCAATGTACCAATGTGTTAATATGAAGGAATCTTCTGAATCCATTCTTCGCAGGAGTTTTACCCATATTTTTAAATAGGCATTGCATTGTGGGAACAAGAACCTCAGCTAGCGCAGAAGAGGCAGAGACCATCACACACGGCAAAGTTTAGTTCAAATTTAAAATTTGGAGAAACCTTTCTCACACTTCTGTGGTAAAAAAAATCAACAATTAATGTCTAACCAAAATGATTTATGTTGAGGACTTAACGTTAGCTCAGTATCGTTTAGCTGGAAAAGCGTTTTGTTGTTTAGTTCAGCTGTTGTCGACCGTTAACGTTACCAGATACGCCAGGTATATTTTGCTGACTCATTTTGAGACTAACGCAAGTTTGGTATTGTTATTTACGTTTTACTAATACTTATAATTTAGACCCAAGTTTTAGCCTCAGGCGGTCCGCAGAGACCGAACAAATGCTAGCGGTAACGTCCGTTTTCCCTCCAGAATGTAAAGGTCCAGCTTGCTATTTGGCTCGGTACGGAGGATATACTGTAAATTTATGGAATTTTTGTGTTTAGGATTCACAGAAGTGTCTGTGAATGGTACGGAGGACATCCTGTAAATCAACAGAAATTTCCGATTTAGGGTTGAAGAAAATGTCCGTAAACTTAACGGAAAATGTACTGGGAATTTTCTGCCAGGATATTATCTGTTTTTCTACGGATTCATTCTTAGAGTGAATAGGCAGGATGAAAACCAGCCAGCAGACCACCAACCACGTGCTGTCCACAAAGAAATCTGTGGCATATTCCTTTTAGTTGAAAGGCTGACCTCTACACCTCAAATTTGCCTGAATTAGACTTCACATACAGTAAAGGTGTCATACGGACATGCAGAGCAGTTAGCCCGTTTCTTTAACAAGGGGAGAGGAAGCAGCCACGGCTCATGAAGTGATGGTAAGAAAAGAAAAACCATCAGGATCAGTGCTGTGCTGTCATACTGGTAGTGCTCACTGTCAGCCCTTCACACTGATTACAAATCATCACTGTGACTGTTGGGCCGGGAACTTTTCACAACTCAGGAACAAGAACACCAACGACGTACAGTCCGACCAGGAGAGAAGCTTCATATTCATAGAACTTCAACTACCACATCATTTTATTTCCTGTCACCCTGTGTGTTGCTTGATTCCTGTGTTTCTCTCCTCCAAACTCACCTTCTGTGTGCCCAGTTTCTTCTCCACGCCCCCAGCCAGCCCCCCGCCTTTGCTGTCCTTCCAGGGGTAAAAGTTCGAGCGTGGAGAGGAGGAAGAGGTGGCGGAGCTGGAAGAGGAGGAGGGCAGGCGGTGCACTGAGGGTTTGGATGATGGCGAATGCTCCTCCATGCCTCCCCCCTTGCGTTTCTTCACAAGTCCCTGGTGCTCAAAGCCCCTACCGCTGCCCGGCCCGTGCAGTCCTGAGTCCCCCACGCCGCCCCTGCTGTGGGAGTTGTTGGTGGCGGAGGAGAGATCTGGGGGTGATGAATGGCCCAGAGGGGTGTGTGTCCGTCTGTAGGTCCAGACCGCCTTGGCGGCTGGTGAATGGGATTCTGACGGGGAGGGCTGGGGGCGGGGTTTGCTGCTGGGGGAAAGCGTGCCATTGGTCTGTCCGTGTGGGAGAGGCGAGGAAATGGGGGGTTTAGAAGAAGATGAGGAAGAGGCGGCCGAAGGTGGGCGGCCCCTGTCCTGGAGGAGGATGCAGTTCCTGTCGGGGCCTGAGTGCTCCCCTTCCTGGGACGGGGCTTTACGTTTGCGGACGACAGCGGCAGCAGCGGCCTCCTCCCGCAGCTTCAGCATCTGCTTGCTGGGACGCCCCACGGGGTTCTTGGTTCGCCCGGTACCCGCCTGACGCACCGCCACGGGCTTACCCAGAGACCCCAGATGGACGCCACCGATGCTGCTGCTGCCGGCGCTGCCCCCGGAGTTCTCTGATTGTATGGCTGTCGCGGGTCTACCTGGACCACGACTACTAGAAGAGGAGGAACAGGATGTGGTTTTGAGGGAGGAGCTGATTTGACTTCCTGTGCGGACCTTAGAATGTAATGAAGAGGAGGAAGTGGTGGCTACGGACGAGGGAGACAAGGAAGAGATGGTCTTGGTTGAGGAAGGTGGAGATTGAAGGTCTGTGGCTTGAGGTATTTTCCTGGATTTAAAGAGAATAAATAAGACATTAGACATTGGAATAAAACTTGCCAACACTGTTCTATCCACGTTATACTCGGGGGCATCACTGTAGAGATGATTGTGGCCGTAACTTCCGGTGAGGTAGCGGAAGTAGCAGTAAGCTATTTTTAGTCCCATAGGCTAACCATAGTGGCTAACCACCAACGGCGCTTCTTATGAAAAGTAGTCCGCCTTCAATTTAGCAAATCCTGCTTTATTTTTTAACAGATATGTAATTAACGTTAAATTTGCATTTTCTAACATGTCCTTGCGTAGCTCTGGTACTTGTTGCGCTATTCGCGGATGTACTAACAACCAGACAAAGCGAAATTTGTGGCTTCAACAAAAGCGTGTTGAACATGCACCCAAAACAAAAAGGGATTGTTCTTGTGACCAACGGTAGATTCCATCGCCGACCTACAGACGAGGAATCCAGAAGAATGTGGCTGAAAAAACCTAAACTTGAAGAGACCACCCAAAACCCCGTATGAAAAAAAAAGCCAACGGAGGAAAACCCGTATCCTACTTTGTGGTTGGTCTATAAAGAGCAGCGGAGAAGAGACGTCGGGTCCTTAAAGGGACTGACAGCAGTGCCAGGAGGACATCAGGTATGATTTCATGTGTAGGGAGGACTCAGCATCGTAGCGTTGGTTTAATGACACAGTTACTTTGACTATTTTCTGTACAGTTTAAAATGTAAGGTAGTTTATGGCACGGAGTGCAGGGCAGCATTAGACTACAAATAGTTGAAGTAAGGTTATCTGTGTGTAGAAAAAAACAAAACCTGGTTCCTGTGGAAGTACTGATCTGCCTCAGAGCTTTTCAGATTGTTCATCTCTTCACCGTCTGTAGCAACGAAGTCAATAACGTAGCTAAATATGCTAGTTATGACAATTTCCCACTAATGTCTAACGGGCTTAAACAATGAAGTGACGACATTTTGGGAAGACGTGGATGTAAACTGACACTTGACCGGTTGGCGGAGGCATACAGCCGAGAGGCGATAATTCTAGTTTTCCAATGAGCTTTTTTTCTCACGTGCATGTAAACGCAGTCAGTCTCCATCTTAATGCCAACTTCATAGACTCTTCACCGTTATTCTGGGCAGCAGAAGACACCATCTGCTTCATCTATTAGCGACTAAGCAGTGGGTTACACTCAACTTTATCTGATAGTGTTACCAGAACGCAGGATATGATGTGAACTAGCCCTCATCCATTAGTGGCTGAGAAGAATTTACAAAAGGAACCTAAATTGGATGGAGGTGAAAGAGAGTGGTACACTTGATGGTACGATAAACCGGTTATCATTTGGCACCAAGCATTTTAAACATGTCACTGGGGATTGGCAGAATTCCCCCGAGTGATAAGGATGGTGGTAGAGCGTATGGCATTTAAAGTAGCATCCATTTGCATTAGTGGGCTGAACATTTGTAGTGTAGGCATCCATCTGACAGCTCATTAGAGATTGGAACCAGTTCAATATACTGGACAGGAGGCAGTGCCAATTCTACCCCATTGCAAATCTTCGGCAACCTTGTTGCATTACTTTCAGCTTACTTTGTTCACTTGATAAGTCGGTGTGTGTAGGAAAATATATTCATACTTTGCAAAACAGGTTGGAAAAATGCCCCATTTTGGTAAAGGTAGTGACGTACCACCAGCAAAACCTTTTGAAAACATCCAGCCTTATTTTCAGTCACATAAAGAGAAGCTTTTAGAAAAGGAGAATATATTAAAGGGGACATATCGTGCTCATTTTCAGGTTCATACTTGTATTTTGGGTTTCTGCTAGAACATGTTTACATGCTTTAATGTTTAAAAAAACAACTTTATTTTCCTCATACTGTCTGTCTGAATATACCTGTATTTACACTCTGTCAGAAACGCTCCGTTTTAGTACATTTCAATGGAATTGCAATGGAATTGCACAGAATTGAGTTGCTAGGCAACAGCTTGGGTCCATGTTTACTTCCTGTCAGCTGATCATCCACTGCAACAGGAAATAAACTGGGACCAATTTAGAATGTTTATGTTTAAAAGTGTGAAATGGTCTAAATATTGTAGATTTGTGACATCACAAAAGGACAGAAATCCTGACGGCTTGTTTCAAAAGCTCAGTTTCTGAATACGGGCCGTGTGGATTTCTCTGTGGATTAAGTGTTTCGATACTTTCACAGTATTTATATAGAACTTAAACCTGCTTTATAATATAAAAGTCATGAAAATGTAACTTTTTACAATATGGGACCTCTAAGTAGTTAACTATATAAATGCCGGTTGACAAAAATTAACTTAAGTTCTTTTTTTCCTTGCAAAAGAATCAGAAGAATTAGCACCATAAAATGCAGAGCAAAGCCTAAAAGGCCAAGCAGGAATGTTTCTTACTTCCAAAGATGGGTGCTGATGTGCTGCTCCAGCATGCTGCTGAGAGCCGACCGCAGGTGATGAAGTCTCCTGTCAAACGTGAAGATGCCGTGACCCAGTGCATGGCTGCCAAATGAACATACCTAGAGAAAGAAAGGCTGGTTGTAAATCTGTTACAGGCAAGTGTCTCTGCATTATTCTGCCGTCTCATAGTTACCATCAAATATCACATTTCACTGGTTCTGTGCTTTGACTGATTTCTGGATAAATCAGGATCAAAACCTGAAGCTCTGCAGGGAACAACTTGAAAAGTAAACAGTTCTGCAAATGCACAATTACCCTCCATCAACTGTAGGGGTGTCGCGATATTCTGGTATGGGCGATATCCGTGATATTTAAAAAATTAAATATTGCCATGTGTTGCAAGATACAGGAAGATGGCTCGGTTTTTGAGCTGAGGAGTTGTAGCATTTATTCACCGACAAAAACTGTAGACAAACTACTGCAGCTACGTTCACAGCTATAACGCCACTGACAACCTCACACTCACTGCCGCCACACACACGCGGTCTGTCAGACACTCACTAACGTTACACCGCTGACAGGTCGTATGTGTATGTGTGAAAGCCACCAGCAACGCTACAGCTGTGAACGTAGCACAAACAGATATGGTCTGTTGGACACTCGTTATCGCTATGCCGGGCAGACACACAGCTGACAACCTCGCAGCTTAAACTAAATGATCCGGTGGAGACTTTTACTGGGAAAGTGGCTCCAGGCGTCCTCGACAATACACGCAGCACCGTGGCTGCGAACTCTCCCAGACGGTTGAACTGGGGACTCATTTGTCCGTTTTGCACATACTGTACAAAAAAAAAAATGGTAAAAATTTCAAAATCAGCACCCCTAATTTTGAGTATAATTAATTTGCACAATGCAAAATATACAAAGTTAAAGAGGAATTTGACTGATGGCATTATTTTTATTTTTTTATTTTCTATACATATCGGGATAATATCGATATCATGAATTCTCGGCCACGATAATCATTCAGTGAAAATCTGATATCTTGACCGCCCTAATCAACTTAATAAAACAATACATCCCAATACCCCCTCTAGTTAAACAGAAAACCACAACTCTGTTTTTGACACTTTTATCCTCTGACTGAGCAACTAAAAATAAAGATGATGAGCAATGGACTGCTGTAAAACAATATACAATTGATCAACGTGTCACCAATTTGAAATGACCACTGTGTCGACACCTTCACTTTGAGTAATGGAAGTACTGAAATAAAGACAAGACCAAGATAAGTCTCTGATAGAGCTGTCAGTAGCAGTCAGGTGCGGAAAGCCCCCCTTTTTACTGCTAAGGATATGCAGGAAGGTTTAGCTGGCGCTGGAATAGCAGCGGTGCATCGGTTCACTGAGCAGCGTTGCTCACACAAACATGATTTGCCATCATCAGTCCTCTCAAGGAAAAGTTACCTGTGATCTCATCACAAGAGACATGTCTTCAGTGTGCAGTATAACACTCATAAGCCAGAGTCTTTTTGCAACTAAAGTGTTGCAGTGGGGGTGGATCTAGTGTGTTTGTAGTTGTGTTGTATTAATTCATGTTTTAATATCTAATTAAAAAAATGGATATTTTGGAAACAGATAATGATACAATATGCCTCGAGTAGCTCAGAATTCAGACAGTTGAGAGGGTTATTTTGTGTTTTTGCAGATCAGGCGTTCCATCGGATGCTCGAGTTCTTCGGTGTCTGCTTTACTAGCATGATTTTGCTAATAATGTCTGCTTTACTAGCATATTTGGATAAGCAATTGTTTTCCAACACAACAAGCCATAACTACTTGATAAAGTCATTGCATGCCACATTTCTGAGTTTGATTTCAATACTTTTTGCTGCCTAGAAAAAGCTAAACTCCAATTTAAACAACTCTAAAAAGATTTTGCACTGGCCTTCAAAGTCCTCAGGCAGAAATATTATATTATATTAATTATAACTCTGGCCAGTTTTCAAATCATACAAGGAAAACAAGGAATAGTTTTGGCAGGTGCTCTTTTCCCGTTGTTAAACCCAAGTACAAGCTGCTCACCGCTAGTGGTCTGGGATGTGCAACAGAAGATGGGAACTCCGGGGGCTCCTCGGGTGCCTCTGCTTCACTTTCATCGCTGGAGATTCGTCCGTGTACCAGAGGCGAGGGGGCTCGGAGACTCCCCTCATCCTGCCGCTGCTTCTCCTCGTCTGAGTTGCTGTCCGACATGGCAGTAGACCGACTGTAAAACAAACAAATACAATTTTTGGCTTTCAAATATACTGAATATCTAACTATAAAGCCAGGAATCTCTGTCTTTGTTGAGTTTGGTGCAATTTGTTCACGTTTGTTTCACGCCTGTTCAATAATAATAAATTTGAGCTGGTGTCTGTATCAGTAGAACTCTGTTAAAAAAACAAAACAAGAAAAAAAACAACGTGGCTCAAATGACTGACCAAATGGACCGATCAAATTTGATTCACCATCTTTTCTGAATCTCTCCGAGCATCTCCTGTAATTCTTGAAGTAGATTATTCTACCATGTTTCTCAAACATGAAAAGCTGTCCGGCGAGAGTGACATTCTCTTCACAAACACCACTTCGACACAACTCAGCGCTTTCTACAGTTACTGTGATGCCTTCCTGATTTGACCTTCATCAATTCTCACAGAACTTAATCTGACTTTTTTTTTTTTTTTTTATCATTTTGTGGGTTTTTGTTTTGGCAGCCTCTCAACGTCTCTCGTGCTGCAGTACCACTCTCCGCCTGAACCGATACTGATGCGCCGGCGGAGGCGCTGTTTTAACAAAACACAAATATCACTATGTGATATTGACAGAATTGTTGTTGACAGCATGTTTGCGGGTGCAGGCGGGAGTAGAACACACACACTGCAGGAGCGGGCCATGATGGTCAGAAATTCTAGATTAAGAAAACAGTCCCGTCTGCGTGACTGGATCTATTCCAGCACAAGCCTTTGCCAAGAGTGCTCTTCTCTTGGGCTCTTTTACACATGTTGGTAATGTTAAAAAAAAGTGAATATTTGGAGTTCCTGTCTTCATTTTTTGTGAGATGATGGTTCTTGCAAGTCCTTGCAATACACCACTTCACCATAGTTAGGCACTGGCACCAAAGAAAATAGCAATATTCTAGAGTAATAAACAATCTCAACACCTATATCCTGTTTGTTTGCACCTCCGACACAGTGGCAGACAATTTAAGTGTAATTGTGGGTAAAGCGTGTCGTTGCTGTGTGTAAAAGAACAGCCAACTGGAAGCCGAATCGAACCAGAGTGTATTTCATCAGTGTGTCCGAGAGTAAGCTGCAATGTGTTTTTCCCCCCGTGATTAAGACTGTATCTCCCCTGTATAATACTTGATGCTTACTTATAACTCTAAAAATGTTATCGCCAGCAAAATACCTCCGCTAATTAAATCCATGCTCTACTTTATAATCGCAGTGGTTATGTCAAAGCAAGCTACTAATACGGCTATTTGGAAATGACCTCTGCTAAGTTTATTTCACTGATGTTTCCAACCGTGAGTAGCCGCGACTTGGGTGTGTGATGCATGCATGCTCTGTCATAGCTGGTGTATTGCCGAGGACCCAAGGAAGCGCAGTGTCGAGGGTGAAGTTGGTTGTATGAGCGGTTCTCTAGAAAGCTGCAAGCATCCGGCCCGTTCTGAACAGGCACTGCACTAGTAGTTATAATATACAATCATTTACAGATGCTCACTGTCTCTAACCCTAACTGTCTCACAATTATTGTCTGTGAAAATCCTATGTCACTAACATCCAGGAACTAGAGCTGGGCAATATAACGATATATCGATATCGTGATATGAGACTAGATATTGTCTTAGATTTTGGATATCGTAATGTGCCAAAAGTGTTCTCTTTTCCTGGTTTTAACGGCTGCATCACAGTAAAGTGATGTCATTTTCTGAACTTATCAGACTGCTCTGGCTGTTCTATTATTTGCCTTTACCCACTTAGTCATTATATCCACATTACTGATGATTATTTATTAAAAAAAATCTCATTGTGTAAATATTTTTGAAAAAGCACCGATAGTCAACCCTACAATACTGTCGTGATATTGAGGTATTTGGTAAAAATATTGTGATATTTGATCGACTCCATATCGCCCAGCCCTACCAGGAACATGATCTACTTAGACCGACTCAGCTGCTGGTTTTATTAGGTCTACCTTGTTTAAAGCTGCAGTAGTCAGTATATTTTTGGCATCATTGGGCAAAAATTCCATAATAACCTTTCAGCATATTGTAATTCAAGTGTTCTGAGAGAAAACTAGACTTCTGCTCCTCCTCATGGCTCTGTTTTCAGGCTTTAGAAAATCTAGCCAGTGACGGGAGACTTTGACCAATCACAGGTCATTTCAGAGAGAGAGCGTTCCTATTGGCTGTGCTCCGGTCATGTGACCGGAACTTGGCGTTCCTTCACCAGATTTCACAATGGCGGCGGCGTCACAAACTTTCTCATGTTACAGCTAAACCGTGCACTACAAGATGATTCTGAAAACATCTGAGGAGAGAAATAGACATTAACGTAACAGAATATTGATTCATATTTGATCAGCGCTGCCTAGTTTGACCGGAGTTCGTGAGTGATTGACAGCCGGCTCAAATAGACGGGAGCTGGACAGCGGAACTCAGATCAGCTCTTACTGCTTGTTTTCCTCCAGTCTTGCAGATGCCGTTAGGAGCACCAGAGGACACAGAGGCACATGATTTTTTTTCAGGTTACCTGTTTCATGTACTACTGTCACCATATAGCGACCGCTTTATAAAAATTACTTTTTAAATTATATTTGCTCCAATCTCGCTACTTCAGCTTTAACCCATGATGCAATTAATCAGCTTCAACCAAGGAATGTTACACCCAGTTCAGACCCACGCAGTACCGCAGGTTAAACGTATTTTGGTGGTCAGCCTGCCGTCAGTCTTTGGTGGACAGTTGTCTACTACAGAGGGAGGAATGTAGCTGCTGCTATGTGACAGGTGTAGACAAGTTGTTGATTTAATGATGATCTCTGTTTAGAGGAAGAGAGAGATATTTACAGAGCGCAGGACAATATGATATGGGGTGAACACTTGTTCAGTGGATTTGTAACATACACACATCTGCTGTATGTTAGGAGTAAAAGTAAGCTTGGTAAATAGCATTTTGTCATTCTGCCTAATTGGTTTCTACTGGGTGTATGAGTGGGCTGTAAAATTGTGTTTAGATCTTTTCCTCAGAGAGCAAAAGATTTGTTGTTTTTTTAACACAAATTTGACACAATGTCTACAACTGCCCGAGCTGCCGCCACACACGCACGCACGCACGCACGCATCGCCAGCTAGCTTCAGTAAGGTTCACTAACCTGAAAGCAGGGAGACTGGCCAGAGGTCTCCTGCAGTGTGGAGCCCCAGCCTGCTCCCTGGGGGCCTCCGGGCTGGGGGATCGGCCGGTAGAGGAGCCTCCATCCAGGGATTGGACCCCTTTCTCACGAACCTTGGTCTTCAGTTCTGCCACTAGCTGGTCAAAGTTCTTGGTGCGGCCCATCACTTTCCTTCGCTGGTGGATCGAGTGGATCTGTGGACAAAAGGACGCAGGATATCAGTCACTGTTTCACTTTGACTGGCTTCAGTTCAAGTAAAACGGCTAAAACTTCTATCTGACGAGTGTCATAAAAATTATGGATCGGCCTGCCGGGTCAGACGGCTGGCTTAAGGTGCATTATAATACGCCTTAGGGGTGCTTAACTGGAGGTGTAAAGGTGCTTTCAAATAGCACTACTCTTGATTGCCGCCCACCAACATCAATGTTCTCTACTTTGAACAGGCTGCAGCAGGGCAGGCGTACAGTAATCCCCCCCCCTCACCCCCTCACGGCTGCTGCTGCCTCCAGTCCTGCCAACAACCTGCACCATAGGCTACAGGTTCAACCTTCTCTAATCTTATCATGTACGTTAAAATAGAGGAAATGAAGAAGAAGACATACTTATTAAAACAATTAATCCCTTCAGGGAAATTAGTTTTTTTCACTTTGTCATTATTTTACACACAAAAACATTACCTATACACATGCAAATGTATGTGAGGATGCCTCATAGGAGGTGAACCTCTCCAGCTACCAGGACACACTCCGTAACTGGTCCAAGCTGGACTTGAATCGATGATCCTCCAGTTACCAAGCAAGGTCAGCGCAGACTGAGCTACGCCCCGATAGATAACAATATGATACAATCGCTAACTAATATCATTGTTTATTGATCCAAACCGGATAGTCACACTTCAAGGTTGACGTTGCTGAAAAGTGTTTCTCTTCACTGATCGCTTTGTTGGTAAAGAGGTGTATAATTCAGTGATCTCAGATACTAGTACAATTTGCTTCATATTGTTTTCTTCCGTGTCCGTGACAGAAAGTTGAACAAGTTTAAACATCATCAACTCCTGACGGCAGCACAGAGTATTTGTGCGCGTTCAAGAGAGCAGCACCTCTTGCCACTGTGTTTACACTGGAAACAAATCAGGTGCCAGCAGCAACCTCTCGCTGTCTGAAAGCACCTTTAAGTTGAAAAAGGGAAATGTTGGGAGAGAGTTGGGTAAAGGTTCAGTGTCATTAAGGCATAAGGAGAACCTGATTCGGATTACATAGCAAGCCACTGAGACCAATCAACGGTGTCATTACAGTGTTTTTGGGGCACCAGCAGTTTTATTTTTGAACAAATCTTACTTCCAAACTCGTATACGCTTAGGAGACTTTGGTGGTTTCATTTCCACCAAAATATTTTTTAAAATGTAACACTTTAAAGTTTCTATAAATATTTATCAGTTACTTTTCCAAATATTTAGCTGTTACTTTTCGAAATCCACATGAACAACTTGTCACATTGGCATAAATTAGATCCAGCGCACAGCGATTATTTCAAAATAAAATAGGTCACTATTAAAGCTGGTTCGCCCGTTACTCCCGTTATTTCATTCTTCAGTGTTTAAGAACACCAGGAGTTCAATTTTCATTAAAACAACGTCATGACTGATAACCCAAATGAATCAAAGCACACTAGGCCAAATTGCTTCATAAGTTGCCACATGATCGGTTGCTGACAAGCAATGGAGCATTTAAAAGGCTATTTTTTAAAAACAGACTCTGGCGCAGTGCTCACTCCACATAAAACACACCAGAGCTACATTACATCACTTCCAGCGAACTTCACAGAGAACAATGAGGATCTGTTTTAAATGACTATTCTCTAGTCTGGCTCAGCTGCTCTACTCCGTGTGTGTGTGTGTGTGTGTGTGTGTGTGTGTGCACGTGTGCACGTGTGCATGTGCGTGGACAGGCTAAGACTCTGTGAACTTGAACTCAGTGAAACACAAAAGCAGGGGATATTAACGATTGTGTGAAATTTTAGCAGCATTACTCTGCAACAGCGGTGTGCTATAGTGAATATAGGGGAAACGATGCCTTTGGATTGGGCAATATGACGGTATACAAAATACCGTGCGACAGTGGAAATGTGATTTTCAGACTATACTGCACAACGGTAGTGTTGGAAGATATGTTAAAATTTTCCATCCGGCCATCGTCAGCCCTACAACTGGCGATGGCTGATATATTCACGCAGGTGTGTGTGTGTGTGTGTGCTGTCGTAGTTTCAGCTGGGAGATCAGCTGGGAGATCAGCTGTTCTAGCGGCAAAGCATCGTGAAACTCCCTTCATTCAAACTCGACAGAAACAAAATAAAGCTCACCAAAACCGTCTTGGTTATTCTTTCCAACAATCACCAACTCTGGTTTGGTCAAAAGAAAACCTTATTTCACCGAGTCTGATGTGAAACTATGCCGGCTCTGCATGCCGTTTTCCTACGCCGTACCACTCTCTGCCCGCTGGGCAGCGGCTGAGCGGCTCTCGTTCTTTGGAGGCAGACCATTAAATCAGCAAAATAAAAATGACAAATGCCTCCCAAAAAAACCCAACCGGCGATGTACTCAGCCAATCGGCAATATATCCGTCCAATCGCCCAACCCTACCTGACAGGCTGGTATTTATTTGCACCTGTTAACATGTAACAGGAACCTTAAAGGGACTGTTTGTAAGAATCAGAAATTGCTTGTTAACAGCGACACCTGTGGCCGTTAAGTCAACGAAAGTCAGCGTCCTGTTGCTTGCGCTTGTTTGTGTGCGCGCGCTACCTGAATGTGAGCGAGCATCCGTCAAAACAGTGAGGCGACACATGTCAGCTAAAACCACAATATCACTCTATATTGGCAGTAATGTTAGCTGACCAGACGAAGGTGGAGGAGCTCAGAGGAGCAGAGACTCCGGCCCTGGAGACCAAAGCTACGGTCTCCCCCGCGTCCTCCGACCGTGGCCAACACTGTAGAGCTTCACTAGATACAACTTTGAGGTTTTGGTGCTTCCGTGGTTACCATGATATAAAATGACATACAGTATACCGTGATAGAAGACTTTGGCCATATCACCCACCCTTACAATGCCCATACGGTGTCGTCAGCCAGTTTCTCCAACAGTTTCATACGTATTTAGCACATACGCTGACACTTTGCTCAGGGTACTGTAGTAAACCCATCCATTTTACATGTCTTATATTTTAGTCTTAAAGCTGCAGTGGATAGAAATGGAGCAAATATGATTAACTTGTGTTTATAAAACGGTCACTATATCCTGACAGTAGTGCATGAGACTCTGTGTCCTCCGGTGTCCTCTGGTGCTACTGACATCTGCAAGATGTCACAGACCAGAGGAAAACAACCAGTCAGAGCTTATCTGGAGTCTGCCGTCCAGCTTCTGCCTATGAGAGCCGGCTGTCAATCACTCCTGAACTCCGACCAAACGGTCAAACTAGGCAGCGCTGATCAAATATGAATCAATATTCTGTTACGTTAATGTCTATTTCTCTCAAATCTTTTCAGAATCATCTTGTAGTGCACGGTTTAGCTGTAAAATGAGAAAGTCTGTGACCTGGCAGCCATGTTGAGATCTGCTGAGGAAATACCAAGCCCTGCCCACCAGCCGGAGCACAGCCAATAGGAACGCTCTCTTTTTAAAATGACCTGTGATTGGTCAAAGTCTCCCGTCACAGGCTAGATGTTCTAAAGCCTGAAAACAGAGCCATGAGGAGGAGCAGAAGTCTAGTTCTCTCTCAGAACACTTGAATTACAATATGCTGAAAGGTTATTATGGGATTTTTGCCCAATAATGACAAAAAAATTGTGGCCTACTGAAGCTTTAATGTTTTTATGTTTTGTCTTACGTAATGTCAATCTTTATAACTTGGTTCTGGAGGAACAATATTTCATTTCAGCTGTATTTTTGTAATAGTTAAAATGACAAAATAGGGGCGCCCCGGTAGCTCACCTGGTAGAGCGGGTGCCCCATGTAACGAAGGCTGAGTCCTTACTGCATCTCATCCCCTCTCTTGCTCCCCGTTTCATGACTATCGCTATCGCAGTCAAATAAAGGCAAAAGACGGAAAAAAAAAATCTTAAAAAGAAAATGACATTATAAACTTGAACGTTTGAGTTTACAACTAATTTCCCCAACTTTGCTGGAAAATGATGCTGGGCCATCATAATCGTTAAAACACTTTCCTATGATAGTGTTTTAATTTAAGATTTCTGCTACGACTCAAAAACTAATCATTATCGTTAGATGGATCGAAACTGGTGGCTGCTGTTTATTTAGTCATAGTTGACCTGCTTGTCACAGCTCTGTGTTTTAGGAGACCGAGCATATGAAGATGTAACCAGAGCAAACAAGAGATCAGAAATGAGTAAGGCTTTAAGTAGTTGATCCTGTGACATCAATGGACCGGATTTAGCTCAGAAAATCAATTATCCCATCTATTATTTAGCAAATAACTGACTAATGATTTATTCTGTCAAATGACATGCGCCCATCACGCATTACCAAAGTTATAAGTCGTGCCCTCAAGCTGCTTATTTTCCAAAAACCCAAACATTCATTTAGCAATGAAATCCCACATTGGAGAAGCTGGAACCAGCGAATGTGATATGCGATATATTTTAAATAAACATTAAAGGTCCCATATCGTGCTCATTTTCAGGTTCATGCTTGTATTTTGTGTTTCTACTAGAACATGTTTACATGCTGTAATGTTAAAAAATATACCTGTATTTACCTTCGGCCTGAAACGCTCCGTTTTAGTGCATTTCAACGGAATTGCAATGGAATTGCGTTGCTAGGCAACAGCTTGGGTCCATGTATACTTCCTGTCAGCTGATGTTATTTACATACACTGCAACAGGAAATAAACTGGGACACATTTAGAATGTTTATGTTTAAAACCGTGTAATGGTCTAAATATTGTATATTTGTGACGTCACAAATTGACAGAAATCCTAACGGCTTGTTTCAAACGCACAATTTCTGAATACGGGCTTTGTGTGTTTCTCCGTATATTGAGCGTTTTGATAGTTTAACAGTATTTATATAGCACTTGAACCTGCTTTATAATATAAAAGACATGAAAATCTAATTTTTTACAATATGGGACCTTTCAATTTTCTGTCAGTTAACTAATCCATTCATTGTTTCAGCTATCGCAGTTATCGTTGAAATTATGCATCAGTGTCGCTTGTAAACACATTTCTCATTTCCATCGTTCTAAATGAATAGTTAAAATAACTACATGCCATATTTCCTCCCTAGCAGCAGGTGGAAGAGGAAACCCAGCCGCCTACAGAGCAGGTATAAGGTGCAGACTGTTTTCCTGCGTGTCTTTCCCGTCACTTCTGTCATTTCCTGTTAATCAGGTCATCCTGTCTCTACTTGGCTGGATGTGGCCTCTCACGCTCACTTCCTCCTTCACACACCAGCCACCATATAAGGACTCTTCCTGTGCTGGGAGCCATTTTCACCACTCAGTATCAGTCAGTACTCACCAGTAACGCAGAACAGTGACTGCAGTTTAAATCATTTGAGAACCTCTACTCTGATCTCACACTGTCATCACTCCTTTTTTTTTCCACTTTGCTCTTTCAAGACGGATATTATTTTCTTCAACGTCGGACTGCAATCCTATCCCGTATTTTGAAACGTTTCAGTGAGATGATTTAAAAGGTGCTACATTTGATATGCAAAGCATTCAAAACAACTATCGTCTATGTAAAGATATGGAGGAGTAATGTCTACCTGAGCAGAGAATGAAGTCTCTCTACCTCTGTGTGTGTTGTAATCAGAGCTTCTCCTCGCTTTGCTGACATGGTCGTTAGTAGTGCATGTTTGTGCATGTGAGTTTGCCCCACTCGCGCTCACGGCCAGAGGCAATAGAAATTCCCCCAATCCCGTATTTAGCACCTTTAAAGAATTTAAAGGTATCTTAATAATGGGATCCCACTGCTTTATGTGCAAAGTGACCCTTTGCTAAGTCCCGCCCCTCAAACGCAGATTGGCCAATCGTAGCGTAGCATCAGCCAGCTCTGACCAGGGTCCGACAACAAGCCCTACTGGCGGAGCAACATGAAGGACTCCGTGAAGAGGACCCACTCCCTAAGTAGATATGAAGGGCTCATTCTGAGCTAACGGAAACACAACCACTCTTAGTTTCAGGTGATTATACACCGATGAAAACATAGTTGTGAATATTATATTCCATTTTTGCTGATAGATCCCCCAAAATGCAACACACTAATTAAAGGGGACTTGTGTTTGCACGTAATGAACGCAGATGCTTCCATACAGGACAAGAGGCCTCACTGAATGGTTTGATGAGTAATGAAAATTATGTGAAATTATGTTATAGATACCTATGGGAGATTTTGGAGCCACGTTAAACAGCACTCTCCACCACCATCACCTGAACACCAAATGAAGGAATATCTTTTAGAAGAATGATGTTCATCCCTCCAGTAGAGTTCCACACACTTCTATGAGAATCTACGACGAGGACCAGCCTCCAGAAGCTGCTCTGGAAGCTGGTGGTGCAACAACACACCTCATGTCACACATTTGTATATCACCTCATTCAACTATGACACAAGTTAACTAAAAACATTGCTCTTTTTCTTAAAGAAAAACAAGATTTATAATAACCTCTTACAAAAAAAAATACTATTGGCTGATATGAGAATCTATTAGATGTCGACATTTATTACACGGCTGTGTGGAATACTCGATTCTGATTGGTTAATCGCGGCGTTCTGCGGTCTGTAATTTCTGTATAGCAGACCGTTGCTATGTATAGCAGACCGTTGCTATGTATAGCAGACCGTTGCTATGTATAGCAGACCGTTGCTATGGGCGCAGCTCTGATGTCAGACTCTGGCGGATCGTTTTTGTGTCAAAAAATTGATTTCTTAAGTAAGTAACTGTGTAATAAGAGGGATAATTAACAGCCTGTCGGGGATTCTTTCACAACAATGACCGGCTCGCTGTACATTATCCCTTACTGAAACTACAATTACTGCCTTGTGGTTGTATGCCTCCGCCAACTGATCAAGTTGCAGTTTACATCCATGTCTATCCAAAATGTCATCACTACATTATTTTATCCTGTTAGACATTTGTGTGAAATTGTCATAATTTACATACAAATTCATGATTTATAGGTAATAGTGACCTTGACCTTAGACCACCAAAATCTAAATCAGTTCATCCTCGATTCCATGTGGACATTTGTGCCAAATTTGAAGAAATTCCCTCAAGACATTCCCGAGACATCGCATTCACGATAATGGGACGGACGGACAACTTGAAAACATAATGCCTCCGGCCACGGCTGTTGCCAGCGCGGAGGCATTAAATTATTATCTGACTTGTTGCCTGTTGTCTGAGTAATGATGAGAGCACCAAACTCACAACCTACTTTCCAACTCGGATGTGTACAGATGGGATCAAAAGCAAAGGTGGAATGAAGCCTCTCAAACTTTTACTGAACTTCTCAGAAAAATTAAAGAAAAAAGAAAAAAAGACAGAAAAGAGAAAGAAAAAATTGCAAAGTCGTGAAAATCGGAGGGCACAAGAAGTAGGGCATCAGTGTGGTGACGGAGAGTGTGTTTGGAGCTTACATTGCATGTCAGGAGGCGAGTGCAGACCTTCTTCCTGTCGGGGTCGAGGACGCCGCAGTGTTTGTCCAAGTCACACTCCCTCTCTGAGGAAACACAGAGCATCTCAGCTGCAAGATCACACAGTCAGAACAGGTCAAAATCTCGTTACCACCACTCAGTGCTGTCAATAATGCCAACATAAACATAAACAGACATTTACACATTTCATACATTTTCACCAGAATGTGTTCTCCAAGCTGCCTAAGTGTTTTTGACCACTTGACACCCTGTTTACACAGGAGGCAATTCAGCCATGGTTTTCAGTGGTCCGTCAGTGAAGATACTCTTGTATTTTAATTAGGGCTGTACTGAATAGTTTGAAGTAGGGATGCCACAAGTCAATGCAAAAATTCCGTCAGGGCCCGAGACAAACAGCGTCCCATCGTCCCGGGGACGACAGAAAATGTGTTTGGGACGCAGTAGACTCACTATTGAGGCATCCAGGGGAAGCACTCTATTTTTTCCAGATAATGCTACATTACACTGCGAGCAACAAATCTGTGTTGAAATCAGCAAGACGAGAGCTAATTAATGTTAGCTGTTAGCAGCCGGTAAGTAACACAGTCCTGCACGGAGATAACATATAACGTTAACGGTGTCATTGATTTACATTATGATACCTTCCGGCTGTATTCAGTAAAAAAAAAAAATAGTATTGGGCGAAGGTAAATTCTAAAGTTACCATGACGTGTTCAAATTAGGGCTGCACAGTTAATCGAATATTAATCCCGATTTTGGCTTCCCACAATTAAATGAACATGATTATTGCAATATTGACGTTTTAAAATGCTCCGCTCATAGAAAACTCTGCTGCGTTAATCAAGCCCGTCCTAAACTAACAGCTAGAGATGTAACGTCAGTCAGCAGCCGATCAAAGCCAGACATTTTCAGCAGTCTCATATGCTCATATATACGTTTTTTGCCGGTCAGACACATACTCCATGTGCAGCCGCTACGCGATGGTTTTACGTCGGCATACAGCGGCACAGTCAGTAACGTCACACACACACACGACGTGTCGTCGGTGTGGAAGTTCTTCAGTGTGAG
Source organism: Sebastes fasciatus (assembly GCF_043250625.1). NCBI lineage: Eukaryota > Metazoa > Chordata > Actinopteri > Perciformes > Sebastidae > Sebastes > Sebastes fasciatus. The sequence goes on along the minus strand of NC_133795.1, from coordinate 41,006,253 downwards.
TGAAGGAGACATAAAGCTGTAATTTGTCACACATGCAAGTCTAAAAGAAGCCGTGGAGGAACAACCTTAAAGTAGTCATAAACCTAATTGTTTTACGACGTAACCGCCGGGAAACGATCAGGAAATAACGTTTCATTTCTCTGATTTGCTGCTTTGTTTTCACTGTGGTCTCTCTCTCCGTTCACTCTATAGCTTGCTCGACACTCGCTGCTCTCCCTCCGTCGCTCGCTTGTTGAGCTGACGAGGAGGAACTAACTTTGAATGCTTCATATTAACGGCTACATATTATACCTTTAAGAACAACTAACTTAAACAGACTCTTATTATATTGTAGTTCATTCCCATGATGCTGCTCAGTGACCAGTGACAGCAGCGGAGTTACACGCTACACAGCTCAGCTATGGTGCGTTCAAGCACTACTCAGTAAGCTGAGGATAGATTATAATACTATCATGACGCGTTCAAATGTAAGTTTAAACAGTTGTTTGAAGGAGATGTTGTCACAGCACTAGAAAATAGGTAATAGAGAGGGAATTATGACCTGTTTAACTTCCTAACAAAAACCTGTGTTCAAACAATAACAAAGGAGTGTCTGTTGAAGTACATGGGATTTATTGTTTTACTTTGTTTTTTACTGTGGTATCAAATTGGTATCGAGAACGGTGAAATTTCACTGGTATCGGCTTATAATTTTATGGTGTTGTGAAATCCATAGTTCCAAACTTCATTTGTAACGTTGACATTCAAATTCTAAATCAATTCGAATGCTGTGCAGCAGTTTTTTTAAAATAATTTTTCATTCATAATTCTGTAGCAAATTATGAGCGCCGCTGCTAAAATTTCACACATTAACATCCTCTGCTCTCGTGTTCACAGACACTATGATTTAATAGTAAAAAAAAAAAAAGACTTATTCATTTAATCCAATGAATCACTTTGAAAACCTCAATAGAAGCTTTGAATATTAAAAAACATTCGGTACATTCCTAATTTTAATCAATACAGCCATCTAACACGGGTTGCATAATGGCTTGCGTTTCAGATGTGCTTTACATACACGACCACAACCTGAGGCATCTTTTTAGGTTCAAGTCTTCTGTTTTACGTGCAGAACTACAGTGACTGTGTATGGGCTCAGCAGTACTGTCTGAACGCCTGGTAGATTCACTGTTAAGCCTGAACGGCATAATTCCACTGTTTACTTTGTCAAGACAGCGGAAAAAAGATTGTCGTCATGATATCTTTTTAGAGTTGCAAAAATGTTCCATGGTATTATAACAACTCACTTCACCTTACTTGCAGTGTGTATCTAACAAATAGCACTATGATTATTTTAGCAGGTAAAAATGACCAATAACAAACTACATGATAAGTATCATCCATCGTTCCATTTGTACTCACTGGAGGCCACTTTGTTGTAGGGTCTGGGGACGCGGTGGCTCGGCAATGGAGAGGACAGAGGGGAGTCCTTCCTCTGGCTCGGGGTGGGGGGCCGGTCACTGGGCGAGGGCCTGCCAGGCGGGGTGCCTCCGTGCGGCCAGGGCGGATCTCTGAGTGACGGAGGTGGAGAGCTCATCGAGGGCTCCAGAGGTGGCGGCTGCTTGAATACCGATGACTCTGTGTGACTGCTGTGGGAGGACTTCTCCAGCGGGGAATGTCTGGGTTATGGAAGACAAAGGCAAGTTCAAAGTTAGCTTTTTACTTTTAACAACACTGGCAAAATAAAAAAACATCTACTTTTTTTTAAAATGCATGTTATCCTAACCGTTATGTTTGGGGGAGTTAGTGCAATTTTCTTCATGTTATCAGTATTTAATCTTCTATTCCTTATTATTTTTTATGCATTTCTGCTCTTTTTAAGTGTGAGATAGAGAGTCAGGAAAGGCAGGAGAGAGAGGCGGGGGGGGGGTGACATGCAGCAAAGGGCCCTGGGCCGGACTCAAGCTCAGGCCGCTGCGGTAAGTACTCAGCCTTAATGGTACATGCTCTACCCGGTGGGCTACCAGGGCACCTCTAAAGGGACTTCCTGTTAGTTTAGTGTCTAAAAGGCTTTTCACACAGAGGGTGGTTTGCGCTACGCTTGCCTCTGAACGGTTCAGCGTACATCACAGTGAGCAACGCGCTTTGCTCAGCGCAGCAAAAGAAGCCGTTGTTGCGCCACGCAAGCAATTGGATTTAATGGGGTTTCGGAGCGCAGTGGTGAGGTTATGTGAAGCCCTTTGAGGCTGGACTCTGATTCCAATGCATATCTTACTAACTAATGTATTATAGTTTTAATTGCAAAATGATGCCACCAAATATGGAATCAAGATGCTGGTGGTGAAATGATCGCCTCAGCATTTTTATATTGTGATTAATAATTATATAATGCAAAAAATAATGACATACAACATAATAGGCCATTTTCACAGCAGCCATTTTGACATGCAATAAACAGGGTAAAATAGGTGTAATTTAACATTAATTATGGCCCTGTTCCATTTAGATGGGCCATGCTGGTATACTGGAATGGCTGTGACGCACTTAACAGAGGGCGGATTTATCAAATGATTTTCAATGTGTTAATTAGTGAGCTTTACAGATGCTGATAGGCAGATTTTGTTACCTTTGGACAGGAGCAGGCTTGCCCCTGTTTCCAGTGTTTATGCTAAGCTAACTGGCTAATAAGGCTGCGGCCCCATATTTACCAGACAGGCACGAGTGGTATCGATCCTCTCATCTAACTTTTTGCTAGAAAGTGACAAAGCAAATTTCCCAAAATGTTGAACCGTGACTTTAATTCAAGTCCAGCTTTATGTTTTTGGTATTTTATAAAAACAACTCTCAGCCCTACACACAGACATAACTTAAAGGTCCCATATCATGCTCATTTTCAGGATCATACTTGTATTTTGTGTTTCTACTTGAACATGTTTACATGCTGTAATGTTAAAAAAACAACTTTATTTTCCTCATACTGTCGGCCTGAATATACCTGTATTTATCCTCTGTCTGAAACGCTCCGTTTTAGCTAATTTCAACAGAATTGCATTGCTAGGCAACAGTTTGGGTCCATGTTTACTTCCTGTCAGCTGATGTCATTCACATACTCTGCAACCGGAAATAAACAGACACATTTAGAATGTTTACGTTTAAAACCGTGTAATGGTCTAAATATTGTATATTTGTGACATCACAAATGGACAGAAATCCTGACGGCTTGTTTCAAACAGACAATTTCTGAATACAGGCTGTGCGTATTTCTTCATATATTGAACGTTTCAATACTTTCACAGTATTTATATAGCACTTAAACCTGCTTTATACTATAACAGACATGAATATCTCACTTTTTACAATATAGGACCTTTAAGTTTTTTTTAAAATGTAAACAAACTAAAGAAAGTATTGCATTAGTGCATCAAATTGTAGGACTACACTCCGTTCTTTAAAGCTTCTGTCTACTTTCTTGTGAAGTTCTACTCTGTGACCCCTGAGCTCTGTAGTTAGAGCTTTCTCCCCAACTCGCCCTTCTCTGTTCTTACCGTACTCCATCCTTGGAGTTCTTGGAGTGTCTGTATTGAGGTGGAGTGGAAGGCGAAGGTGGGGCTGCCCGTGGCTGCCCGACCCCCTGGCCACGACCATCCCAGGATGAGGCGGAAGCAGCATTGGTCCCATGGGAAGGAGAATGGCCGTGGTGAGGCCTCTGCTGTGGCGCGGGGGTGGGAGAGCGCAGTCGGGCGTACAGCTTGGACAGGGGGCCGTGTCGTCGCTCGCAGTGCTTTTCGAACGCCTGCGGCTTCACTACTTGGCCGCAGTGGCTGCACACCACCAGGTAGAAGTCATCGTGGCCGGGGTAGAGGCCAAAGATGGACATGTCTTGAAGGAGAGGGGAGAGGAGCGATGAGGAGAGGAGATACAATGGACACACACGTCAGACTGCAGAAGAGGTAACATGGCAATGTCACTATGTGGGGCAGGCGAGGATGGGAAGGATGGTAGATCTTCAGAGATGGACAACTTTCAGTTGGTTACCTACAGGATCCCCAACTTCCTGTATTCTGACATTATCAACTATGAAATACCTGTAGTCATCTACGGGTTATGATATATTCTTTCTTCTTTTAATAAAAATATATATATAAACATTGAACAATTTTATTAGATGAGCCTTTTACTAGGTACTTATAAAATACAATGGCTGGACACAGCTCTACGCAGGATTAATGTAAGGGTGCTCCGATCGATCGGCAATCAAACTTTATTGTTCTATATTACACGGTTGTGTTGAATACTCAATTCTAATTGGTCAATCACGGCTTACTGCGGTCTGTAATTTCTGTATAACAGACCGTTGCTATGTATAACAGACTGTTGCTATGGGCGCAGTTCTGATGTCGGACTCTGACGGACCGTTTTTGCGTCAAAATAATGATTTCTTAAGTAAATGGCCGTGTAATAAGCGGGATAATGTACAGCTAGCGGGTCATTGTTGTGAAAGAATCCCCTTCAGGGCGATGAGAAACCCCTCCGCTTCACGTCGGGGTGCAGCGTCGCCTTGTCTGGGATTCTTTCACAACAATGACCGGCTCACTGTACATTATCCCTTACATATTCGTTCTAAATAGTTTGATCGGTGATCTCTATAAAGGCCGATCAGGAGAGCCTATTAGATGACGCAAAACATGTGAGACAATTTCTCTACGTACTGCTAAAATGGCTTCAGCAGAGTTGTGAGTTGTGTCTCTAAAGGCCCATTCACACAGCCTGTTCAAGGCGGGACTGTTGCGCCGTTATTCCGCCTTGCTGTTCTGTGTAAACGGTACGGACACAGAATGGGGGGGGCATTGTTGCTCAGCCGCTAAGCCGGAAGCGGAGGTAGTCACAGGAGCCGAAATGGCGTCTCTGTGTAAAAGGGACACACACACACACTAGACGCGTTATCGCGTTAACTTTGACAGCCTTAACATTATATATATATACACTGTGTATATGTATATGTGTGTGATAGACTGAAGGCCTATTCAAGGTGTACCCCACATCTCGCCCAATGTTTATAATAAGCATGGTGTAGACCTTTCCATTGCAATTCTGTTGCTAGGGCAATAGCTTTAGTCTAAGTTTACTTCCTGTCATTAACAAATATTGCAACAGGAAATACAAAGAGGCCCCTTTAGAACATTTATGTTGTCAAATTTGAAAAGGTCTTTAGGTAGAGGATATTGATCTGGCAATGTTTGGATTTCTGTTAAACATCAATTGAACCAAATCCCTACATAGATGTAAACTAACAGAAAGAAGAGAAAACTTTAATTACAAACTTAAAATCAACGCACATGTGTGAACCCCCCAGCTCATTCTTCTTAATCATCGCCTTGTTTTGGCTGTTATTACCATGTGATGGAGATGCAGCGTGAGTGTGAGAGGGTGCACATACTTGCACACACACATACTATCAAGGGGCTTCTTTTGATTCATCATGTCGTGCTCTGACACGCACACACACAAACATACAGGGAGTGTCTGTCAGATTGCTGCTGCTGCTGCTGCTGCTGCTGCTGCTGCTGCTGCTGCTGCTGCTGCTACAGACAGCCAGGCTAGGTTCCAGGAGGTGTCTGATCACACAACACTACCCAGCTTTAACACTCGACCCTGGACACTCTCTGCAAACTAGTACCTCCATTGTCTCAGGAGCAAAGCTGGAGACCAAATAGAAGCTGAGGCACAGTTCAGTGAGGCATTACAGGTCAGTGTGCATGCACAGTAACGCAAGCACACAGACCATCAGTTTGTGCTTTCAGATGTTCCCAAACAACAACAGACTTTACTATGACTTGTAGATGATAGTGTGCAGACTTACCCTCCTTACTGAGTGACATGGCCTCTGCAGCCTTTTTGCCATTCTTGCTGCAGTCGTCCACGTCGGGCCCTGAAACATCAAACATTACACACGTTGGATGTTTTCCAAAAGTTGTAGGTCAGGTTCATCAGCAGGACTAAGACTAACCTTAGGGCACACATTCTGCACATCAACAGGCCCTTATACTGTGTTATATAAAGGACTGATATGCAGGTCAACTGCTTCTTTGCTTCTGTTCTGGTCATTTTGATCAGTTTTCTAAAGCATTAAGTAGCTCAATGTCTTGTGTGGTGGATGAGGACTTTATTTGATAGTTGTGGACAAAGTAGCACTTCGGGAGGGATGCCAGACAATGAGTGAGCGCTCAGACTTAGAGATGGGGATGGGAAGGGCAGGAGGACTCTGGGGGGGCAGAAGTCAAACAGATGATGAGACTCTCTGTCTCATAAACACAGACATGTTAATAATAATATGAGTTATTGAGGGGAGGCAGTGATGCTGGCAGTCAGATGAGAGAACATTGAAGAGAACAGAGAGTAACGTTAGCTCCTATCAAAGGCTGGGCCAGCACATTTACATGGTGGCAACAGCATCAGACTCCTCCTCCGTCACCGGTGTCTGCTCTCCATCCTCCTGCTGCTAGCATTAGCATGCTACCGCTAACTTGCCTCGGCGTCAACGGGCAGTCTGGCTCGCTTGCTAGCTAGCTAGCCAAGGCCTATTAAAAGGAGGCTGGAACACGCGTCACATCATCGGGGTGCCACGCATGCGCAGTAGAATCTGGTCTGCCGTCGTCGAAATTGAGCCAGTCACAACGCAGCTTCAGTCACACTGCGCATGCGTCATACCCCACACCCAAAGACACGTCCCCCAGCCTACTACTATAGGCCTTGTAGCTAGCTAGCCTAGCCTAGCCTTCCACGGTGAGAAGTTGCCTCCTTCCTTCCGCTCTGCTGCCGCCGCTGCCCGGCTGCTCTCACTCAGATGAAACGCCTCCGTTAAAGGCTGGCAGCTCGTCTCACGGCCACTGCATTGAAGCCCACACTGTGCTGGTTATATGTGAATAAGTACATCTTGTTTTGTCTCTTAGAGACAGCGTATGCAGCGGGACGCCGGCAGAGAGAGCGACATGTTACCCGCCCAGCACTAGGACCCGGCAGGGTCTTTGTTTGGGTAACATGGTTAGCTCCGTGCTCCGTTAACACCGATATTAACGCCGGTGTTTCGGTTAAATGGCTCCGTAGCTGCCGGTGTTTTGCGTCACGGTGCTTGCTTACCCTCCGCCGCTGTCACACCGGCCCAGTCGGCCCAGGCGGTCCAGCTCTGACCCACGAAATCCTCGAGGCTAGGCACCCGCCGATCCACAGCAGCCATTACTTTTACTGCGCGTTCACGCGCCGCCATCATCACTGCGCGGCAAGCAGCTTACGTCATAGCTCGCGCTCTCGACAGGAGAGGAACTTCCTGCGTGCGCGTTCTTGGGACACACACACACACACACACACACACACACACACACAGAGGACAGGGGACAGGAGGAGACAGTCTCTAAGTGATGTAATTTCTCTGAGTGTGATATCAATACATGAATACTTTGTGGTTTCTGAGTCTTAAAACACAAAGAGGCGAGGAAGAAAGAAGTTTAGAAAAGCCAATTTGATTATTCAAATATTGAAAACAGACACATGCACATCAAAATGCAAACTGAATAGTAGACACAAGACACATTTTTTTGTAACATGTACAAATGCACAAATATCTGTAGAAATGTAAACGCCTGCCCATATCAATACGCAGCCTATGAGACAAGGCGTGTTCATGTAGAGCACCTTTCCAACACTGAGGCAACTCAAAGTGCATTTAAATGACAATTAAAAACACAATTAAAGCTGCAAGCAGCGATGAACGGGCCCTCACCCCTTTGCGCACGTCGGGGCTACCCGCTGCCATGCATTTCCATGAAAGTCGGACACCGCACACAACAGTTAGAGAGCATTTTCTGCGTGACGTGCGTGGCGCTGGAAATGACCTGTTGAAAACATGTGGGGCATCCTTTAAAGGCACTTCTATGAGGGTGGGTGGCAATATACAACCATTTCTTGTTGCCAGTAGGTGGCGTTATCACCATAACTCAATAATGGCACATAAATGTCTTGAGGCCGGGACTCTTATAAAACATGTCAAATTTGGGGCAGATTGGACAATGTATAGTTTATTTACAACAACTTCCTGTTTCCTGTAGGGGGCGCTATGACTATCACTCATAATGGCACATATATGTCTTCAGGCCGGTACTCTTTTCCAGCTTGTGAAATTTGGGGCAGATCGGACGATGTAAAGTCAAGTTACAACAGCCTCCTTTGTCATGTCGAAACATACAAATTTGCCGCGCCGCCACAACAACAGCGTTTCGCGAAAACACAAAAGCTTCGCAATTTAGCATCGTAAAGGGGTTGAGATTCTGCTGCCCAACTTTGAGATGGATCTCTTCAATCCTCTAGGAGGAGTCTCGTAAAGTTTCATACCTGTAAAATGCTAAAATGGCGTCTTCTCACATGACCTATGACATCACCGTTCGAGCGATCAAAAATTCCTTCGCAATTTATTGTCACATTAGTTTAAGGGTTATACCACCCACATTTTACGCATCTCGCAGCAGAAAAATAATCTTTACAAAAACAATAGGTTTCCTTGCACTTTGTGCTCGGGCGCTAATAAGATAGGGAAAAGTATAACATATAAGCAAATGGTGAACTGTAGGCTAAACTGAAGCCAGGGCCCACTTTAATAATAGCACTTTTCCATCCTTCCAACCAATAAAAATCATATAAGTATATTAAAGGGACTGTTCGTAAATTTTTAAGCGTATAAATGTACCGGGTCGGGACACATGCGCGCTCACATATGCAAGCTCGCGTGGGGCCGGCGTCCCCGCTCCTCTGCCTGCTTGCCTTCACTCAGACAGCGCGCGCGTTCTCGCGTACTCGCTCCACCTCTAGACGTGAACGCGCGCTCACTCCACACTGCAGAAGAGTTAGTAGCTCGAGAATATCTAGTGAATGTACAGTGGACGTTTGTGCAGAAATAACAGAGATTTTCCGTGTCTTGTGAAGTGACGGGACTCTGCAGAGAGAAACGTTGTTGTCTCGTTACCGACCGGGTGCCGGTGTCTCCCTGTTCACTCCGGCTGCGGGCGGAGGGAGACAAGTTTCTCGCTGTGGAGCCCCACTGCTGAAGCCTGCGCTGAGGCAGGAGAAGCGAACACAGTATCAGCATTGATTCATGGAGAGACCTTCGTCTGGTCAGCTAACATTACTGCCAAGCAGCTGAAATATAGAGTGATATTGTGGTTTTAGCTGACGTGTGTCGCCTCACTGTTTTGAGCGATGCTCGCTCATGTCTATGTAGAGCGAGCACAAGCACGAGCCCGACGCTGACTTTTGTTGATTTCACGGCCACAGGTGTCGCTGTTAAGAAGCATTTCTGAAAGTTACAAACAGTCCCTTTAACCTGTTAGAGGGCCCCACTGCAAAAAAATAGCGCCGTTGGGCCCGTTGACCTTGAACCCCCCCACACCTCCTACCTACTGTGCATTGTGTGTGGACCCTGTGGGTTACAAGTTCCCATTAAGTACAGTGCACTCCAGAGACTAGACATTGTGGCTTTATTATGTGCCCAGAGACCCAGAAAACAACACAGCCCCAGGTTTGCTGTGTGTTAGTTTTTGGTACTTTGATTAAGCAAATGGTTTGAAAATAAATGTTGACACAGTGTCCTTACATAAGACATGGCATCAACACTGGCTAAGAATCAAATAAAAGTTAAAGCTGAAGCAGGCGAGATTGGAGCAAATATGATTAAAAGAAGTTATTTTTATGAAACGCTATAGCTATATCGTGACAGAAGTACATGAAACGGGTAACCTGAAAAAAATCATGTTCCTCTGTGTCCTCCGGTGCTCCTAACGACATCTGCAAGATTTCACAGACCGGAGGAAAGCAAGCAGTAAGAGCTGATCAGATATCTGCTGTCCATCTGCTGTCTATGAGAGCCGGCTGTCAATCACTCGCGAACTCCGACCATACGGTCAAACTAGGCAGCGCTGATGAAATGTGAATCAATATTCTTTTACATTAATGTCTATTTCTCTCCTCAAATGTTTTCAGAATCATCTTGTAGTGCACGGTTTAGCTGGAAAATGAGAACGTTTGTGATGCCGCCGCCATTGTGAAATCTGGTGACCGGAACACAGCCAATAGGAACGCTCTCTCAATGGAATGACCTGTCATTGGTCAAAGTCTCCCGTCACGGGCTAGATGTTCTAAAGCCTGAAATCAGAGCCATAAGGAGGAGCAGAAGTCTAGTTTTCTCTCAGAAAACTTGAATTACAATATGCTGAAAGGTTATTATGGGATTTTGGCCCAATGATGCCAAAAATATACTGCATACTAAAGCTTTAACAAATTCGTTGACACACAGTGAAACTGTGATCTTGGGGGAATTTCCCTTGTTGGTAATCCAGTCTTCATAAGTGATGTTGAGGCTCCAGTAGAATTGTCTTCTTTAGCGAACAATCTTCAATGCTGCTCTATCAAACAATGTTCATTGCATCTATTGGACTGCATTAAAATGAGAAATGTTTCTAATGTTTTGTTCCCTTCATGTCTGTAAATGGGGGTAGAAAATATATTAGAAACACCTCTTTACTTACAGTATTTCAATCTAATACTACATTACTAGCACCAACTGCAGTCTCAAAGGCAGATCAGTCACGGTTCACTGGTAGAGCGAAGCACAGGGAGAGCATTCTCTCAGGTGGAGATCAGAAGTCACAGGTCCACACACGTGAACACACCTTTAATCCCTGTAAGTGATTAAGCCTCACACGGCTAGTCAGAGCCGCGCTGAAACGTGACGATGTGATGTAACCGTACATCATTATGTACACTGTGTATGTGTCTGGGATCTTGTGCACCACATATCATCATACATCAAACTCAGGAAAAAGATGTGTGCATCTGTCAGTGGGAATGAAATGTCACAATTTGTCTGGAAAAAAGTGATTTGTTTAGCAAAAATGCTGATAAATAGTTGATTTAAATTTGCGCTTATTTAATTACTTTTTGGGGGGGTTTTTATAACATGAAATGGCAAGAGCAGCAGTGGGCCAGCACCACGAGGCTGAGAGGATCCAGGGCCGTAGTTATCTTCCCTACTCTCTTAGGTCATAGAGGAGACTCAGAGGGAAGCAATTGAGCAGCACATAATGAACTTAAGCAGCAGCTGCAGAGACTACACTCAACCACATCTCCACCTGGAACCACCAGCAGGGCCATGGACAGTGTTGAGTCAACTGCTACTGAGACTGAAGGGTTGAACGTGGGTGGTTTACATTCAGCAGAGTGAGAAGGTACCAACATTTTCTGGTAATCTGATCAGAGCAGACTGTCCTCTAGATTCTAGACTCTAGATTCGCCCAATAATAATTTTTCCTGAGCCGACTTTGAACGCCTCATAACAATAACTCAGTGGCACCTCCGTTAACGTTCGTATCTCCGGTATTTAGCCAGTCAGGACTGGAAGAAAGATGGTGGAATCGGACTGCGTATGGACTATCGCCGCCTGAAAACTAAGAAAGATGCTTTCCCTCTGGCAAGGGTTGAAAAGTCACTGGATGGATCGTATAGGAGCTAAGTGGTTCTCTACTATGGATTTAGCAAGTGGCTAGCTAGTTGAGGTTTCTGAAAAGGACAAGGCAAAGACAGCGTTCTGTACTCCATTTGGACTATTTGAGTTGAATAGGATGCCATTTGGACAGTTTCCATTTCAGAGCCTTATGGAGCGCATGTTTGGAGACTGCTGTTATCAATCTGTCTTACTGTACCTCGATGATGTGATTGTGTTCTCTTCCTCTATTCGTGCAGCATCTGGAGAGGCTGGAGGAAGTTTTCTCTCAGCTACAGAAGCAGGGGCTCAAGGTACAAGGTAGCGGTGGAGCCAGATTGGAGGACCCCCCACTAACCTGCCTGAGCTCCGATCTTTTCTAGGGTTTGCCAGTTGTTATAGGCCCTTCAAAGCAGGATGTGCAAAGATGGCTGTTCCTTTGCACCAGGTGCTGGCACAACTGAGTCCAGGTACAAAAAAAGGGTAAGACCCCCGGGAAGCCACTGGCCTCAGCGTGGACAGCAGAGAGTGAGGAGAAGTTTGGCCAGCTAAAGAACGCACCCGTCTCTGCACCAGTGTGGGCCTATGCAAATTTCCAGAGGCCATTGTGTTAGAGATAGACACAAGCCATGCAAGTCTCGGGGCGGTGCTTTCCCAGCAACATGGAGGGAAGCTCAGGCCTATTGCTTATGCTAGTAGGGCACTCAAACCTGCTGAGAACAACATGCAGATCTATAGTACTATGAAGCTAGGATTCCACGCTCGGGAGTGTCGGAAAAATCTAGAGAGAGAGCACTGTGCACACTGACAATAACCCACTTAAGAACCTAGATACAGCACAACTTGGTGCAGTAGAGCAACGACGGGCAGCCCAGCTAGCTCCCTTCAACCTTCAAATATTGTATAACTATTTCAGATCAATGTGAGGAGTGCCTATGGTTTGCATGTTCCACATTTATCGCAAGTGTGTCATGCAGTGTGGGACTTGCCCTTGTCTGGTCTTGGTCTTTGGTCTCAACCTCTCAAAGTCTTGGTCACGACTTGGTCTCGGTTTAGGTGATCTTGACTCTAAAACTAGTTAGCAAATCCGCCAAAAAGAGACAATCCTTCTAGACTTCCCAGACGGTTTAAATGAAATAAATAATTTAAATAACATAGGCCCAAAAAGTAAAAATGATCTAATATTAGATTAGAGAATAAAACAAAAGATATGTGTATATCGGAACTTCTTTCCTTAATCATCTTGCTAAGATTAAAGCTGAAGTAGGCGAGATTAAAGCAAATATGATTAAAAAAAGTTGTTTTTTTAAAGCGGTCGCTATATCATGACAGTAGTAGATGAAACAGGTAACCTGAAAAAAATCATGTTCCTCTGTGTCCTCCGGTGCTCCTAACGGCATCTGCAAGATTTCACAGACCGGAGGAAAACACGCAGTAAGAGCTGATCTGCTGTCCATCTGCCGTCTATGAGAGCCAGCTGTCAATCACTCACAAACTCCGACCAAACGGTCAAACTAGGCAGCGCTGATCAAATATGAATCAATATTCTGTTACGTTAATGCCTATTTCTCTCCTCAGATGTTTTCAGAATCATCTTGTAGTGCACGGTTTAGCTGTAAAATGAGAACGTTTGTGATGCCGCCGCCATTGTAAAATATGTTTGAGGAACGCCAAGTGTCGGTCACATGACCGGAACACAGCCAATAGGAACGCTCTCTCTCTCTCTATGAACTGACCTGTGATTGGTCAAAGTCTCTCGTCACGGGCTAGCTAAAACAGAGCCATGAGGAGGTGCAGAAGTCTAGTTTTCTCTCAGAACACTTGAGTTACAATATGCTGAAAGGTTATTATGGAATTTTTGCCCAATGATGCCAAAAAATATACTGACTACTGCAGCTTTAATCTGCCATTTGGAGGGACCCAACCCTTAGGCTGGGAACCACTGGACTAAACCAGCTAACTGTGTCTAAAGTTGATAAACTAGCTCCACTCATCCAGCTGGAACAGTAAATGCTGCTTACACATTGATGCATTAGTATTAACACAATTATAAGACATTTCCTTTAGTAATGACAATAGCACCTAAATGATTCTCCTGACATCTGGTTCTTTTACAGGTCTGCCAATGTGCAAAGCCTGTGAAATAAATACTCCTACCAGCCACAGCATCACTTAGTGGTTAAAAGGAAAATACCTGAATGCTGTCATGCCTCCATCCCGTCTGCATTCAATCTGGCCTTGTGTCAGTAGAGAATACTGTTCACATCGTAAACACACGTACCTCTAAGTGGTCCCCAGATCATTAAAGGGAGACAGGCTTTTCTATGATTACTTAGCTCTTTTCTGTGAAATACTTGATGTTTTCAACTCTTCGGGCCTCTAAAGTTATGACGCAATCTGAAAAGAGAAAAACCTGGGTTGAATTGCTCAAAAAAGACTTTGCCAAATTTTAAGGGGTCACGAGTTCAAATGTTGGTTAGCACTTCTGTGGCATTTGTAGTATGTCTACTATGTTAGCATCCCGTTCTAAACAATCCTTCCCTCATGGCCTCCAGGTTTTCTTGCTGGTGGGAGAGAGGAGTGGTGCTGAGGCTGAGGGGAAAGGGACTGACAAAGCTCTGGGATGAATCTACCATGGAAGGATGACACGGACACTCTTTTATGCTAACCTGTGACCCAACAGACAGTTGGATGATTTCAGTTACTTCTACACACATCTGGCGGAGGAGTGCTACAATCCAAACAGGAAACTGAAGTCACTACCTATGGAATTGTAGAATTTCTGAATTTGGAACCACCTAGTTTATATGATAATAATAGTATGATAAAGACACGTTGGCAGACAGAACTGCCTGACTTTGAGGATCCGACCAAGAGATTCTGAATGAATGGGCTAGAAAGAACCCAAAAGAACAAAACATCTGGATCGCCCCCTGGTGGCTGGCTGCAGAATAGTTTATAAAGCCCACCTCCTCCATGTTAGCGGTTGGGACATGGGCCAATCTAAAAAGTCAAAGTACACATCATACATTTTGCCCAAAGATGGTTTCTGTCATTTTAGGTAGTTCTTATCACGCTGATGTGTGTTCAAGTGTTCATTTTTATGATTAGTTTGGTTTTAATTAGTTATTTGACGCTGTAAAAAGGAGGTGAGACATCATGATTGACAGCTGCTCTTAGTGACGTAGTCGTGCAGCCGGAGGCTCAGGAATTGTACGGGAGAGGAGATGTAACTTTAACTTTCCATAACTGTCACCAGTCATGTGTCAATTTGATCATAAATGTAGTTTATAGAGATATCATAGTTAGTTTTTGTGTATTTCAAGCCAAAGAGCTACCGTGGTGCGAACGTAGCACGGATGTATAAAGAGAACTGGATCCAGCGTTGGAGGCCGGGCCCCGTTCATTCCTATGAAAGTTGCTCAGCGGCGCATGAAGCCTAGATGACTTGACTTCCGTCTGGAAAAGTACCCGGATCTTGGGCACATGGAACATGCGCAGTAGCGTCCTCTCGATCACATGACTCGGTCACGGCTTGCGCTCCAGCCTCGGTCTGGCTCTCACTCACATGAACGGAGGAAGGGCAATAACTCTGGATTCAGCTATTAGTTAATTTTACAACTTTAGAATCTTAATTTTTTAAATAAGGGCTATTTAGGTGTTCGTACTGGGAAGTTGATTCACCTCAAAAAAAATGATCCATCTATATAAAATGTCTGGAAGCAACATACTGTATATATAGACCGCATTAGTTCTAAGCAGGATTGTATCTATCAGACTAATATGAAAGATGCTATAATCACATCCAAATTCTGCACATAGTGGCTTTAAATGTGTGTAAGCCATGAGGGTGGGTCTACAGATGTACTCATTTATAATCTTATGTTGCAATGTAATTAAGAAAGGAGACAGAATCCAGCAGTTACAGCTCTCATGTTTTACACTTGTCAATACAAATAAACCATTCTTTCATTTAGCAAAAACAAGGCACAAAATACATGAAGTCCAATTTCAATAACCCCATCGCATAAACATCCTACATATTACTGTGTTCTAATTAAACCAAGATTTATCGTCTAAAATTTATATAAAGCATCTTACAAAATATGTATCTAATTTCAATGTGATGTGGAAAATATATTACTATTTCTATTTCTCTCAAACAGCCCCTCGTTTATTCCCTATACGGAGGACACGGCGGTGAAATAAAACAGCTGCACAGGTGGCTCGATAACTCCACTAACAGTTACTTCATGAAGATCATTAGATCCCTCGTAGTGCAATGCAAAATAATCAGTGACAAAAGAGTCATCAACAGTGACTGTAGGAGTTCAATACAAAACCTTGTGATGCATGGCATTGGCTGTAAAGTTACATGTAGAGCAGAACTACGGGCGTGGCCGTTAAGAAATACAGCAGGATTACATCAATCTGGCAACCACATTTTGTTACGTGAACTATTTTTCATCACACGATTAAGCCGAAAAAGCCACTCAGTGGTACAACACGTTAACAGCAAATCTGACATTGCAAAAAAAAAATTTCAAAAAAAAAAAAATCGAGAAGCTGCACTCTGACATTTTTCCACAGGGAAATACAAACAGAAACCCAACATTGTTTTTTAAAAATAAGCAACTGACTAATTAATGTAGATAAAAATACACGTGAACTGTATATAAATAATCTCACTGCGAGTCACCTTTTACAAAAGATCGTTTGAACGAGAATAAGTCTTAGTGTTTATGGTAGTAGTGTAAAAAGTAACATTTGGATCAAACAGGAACTAAACGGCGGCGGTTGGCCTGACATCTATCGGTCACTTCCACGCTGTGAAGTCATGTACGACAGCTACTAGAGTAAACATGTGGAGAACATGCCTTGTTCTGGATTACAGGCTGAAAATAAACAAGGCTGTCACAACGCTGCCACAACCAACCTGAAACAAAAACCCTAGAATGAAACTTTCAAAATAAAAGTCTGTAAAAAAGTGCAGTAGATCGTAGTGTGATTTTTCTTTTTTTACTTGGTGTGTGTGTGTATTCTCTTTAAGCGCAAGATATTCAAAGTGTGTTGAAACTGCAACACCCATGATGGGGTTATGAAGTATATTTGTCTGTGTGTGTCAGTAGATTAGAACATTGGTGGGGAAATGGCATGGTGGTTCATTTAATCGGTAGACGGTTCAGAGCTCAGAAAAGAAGAGAACGAATGCCTTAGTGTGATTATACAGCAGGGCTCTGGTATCAGCTGTTGCTTTAACGGGAGAAAAAAAAAAAAGGAGCAATGAACATATTTTGACCTTCAGGCTATGACACATCTATTGAAATTGAAGTGACTGATATGTTTAGAATTACAGTACTTGGTATCTGTACTGTAGCACTTCCTCTTACCGATTACATGACGGAGAAAGGACTCCTGTTCAGAACCCCAGGCGTGCATTTGCTCCCACCTAAAAAGTTTGCTTCTGAATTTATATTTCTTGCTTTTATTGGATACGAGGGCTGTTTGCTCTCAACTTCTCTTAATCATTTACCTTTTTTCCCCTAGCTGAAGAGCAGCAGAGATTCTGGGTTCTTGCATCACAATTTCATCATTAGGCAGCTCCCTGAAGGGCGGACAGTGCTAACGTGGAAGCAAATGCACTGCGGGACCTGCTGTTCTGAACACCAAATACATACAGTGATGACAGATTTTGAAAATAAAAGATAAAGAACATAGGGTTGCTCATTGTCCTCGGGGGACTAGGTTAACTTGAGCTTAAGACCCGTAAGTGAAAAAATAGCTCTGACATGTGTTGGGAGGTATAGTGGGTATTTAGGACAGTTGCCTTCCTTTTTGTTTCCATTTCTGCAGGTTAACATCAGAGACCAGTGTTGGGCACAAAGCGGTTCTGCCGTGGGCACAGGGCACATGCTTGAGGACCCCTCGGTGATGTGGCTAGGGCTCAGGAGGCCCTCCTTCCTCCATGGTGGCTGGTGGGTTGGGATCCTTGTGGAAAGGAGTCTCCTTGTAAATAAACCAGCAGTTCCCCGCCCACAGGATCAAGTTCAAAAAGCCAAATATCTGTAGGAAGACAGGAAAACAGATAAGTGACAACGAATAATGTGTACTTCACTTATTCACGATGTCTTGTCCTCCCCTTGTGTGTTCCAGTTCAGTCGTGACCATAAGCTTTGAAGTAGGGACTTTTGGTATCGGCCGATACCGAGTATACATTTACTGAATTGTTATTTATTTTTAAAATAAGAAATCATGCACCAGCAAGTTGGTAAAAAACAATCTTCAAAATTAACAGGAAATACAATTCAAGTGTAAACCTTTTTAATGCAGCAACAAATTGGTTAAACAGGAAATAAAATTCCAGTATATAATGTTTATAGTATATAAATATAGAATTGAATTGAATAGATCGGCCTCATTCCAAGATACACGGTCTAGCTACTTGAGTCAATATCGGCCCGATATCCGACAACACAAATCCGTGTTTTGCAGTAAACACACGGAAATTTGAATACTGGTGACTTTAAAGGTCCCGTATAATAAAAAGTGACATTTTCAGATCTTCTATATTATAAAGCAGGTTTAAGTTCTATATAAATACTGTGAAAGTATCGAAACGCTCAATCCACAGGGAAACACACACAGCCCGTATTCAGAAACTTAGATTTTGAAACAAGCCGTCAGGATTTCTGTCCATTTGTGATGTCACAAATCTACACTATTTAGACCATTTCACGGTTTTAAACGTAAACCTTCTAAATGTGTCCCAGTTTATTTCCTGTAGCAGTGTATGTGAATGACATCAGCTGACAGGATGTAAACATGGACCCAAGCTGTTGCCTAGCAACGCAATTCTGCTGCAATTCCTTTGAAATGTACTAAACCGGAGCGTTTCAGACAGAGGGTAAATACAGGTATATTCAGACGGACAGTATGAGGAAAATAAAGTATTTTTTTAAACATTAAGGTATGTAAACATGTTCTATTAGAAACCCAAAATACAAGTAAAACCTGGAAATGAGCACGATATGGGACCTTTAAAGTAAGGCTTAAAAATAGGCTTGACCTGTACATCAACACTTACACTATTGTCAACAAATGTCGATACTAGGACAAATACAATTATTGCATTTACACACTATTTGACTCAAATAGTGCATCCAACAATGCTATTGTACGACTACACGTTCATTTTATAAAATGCATTTTTGATTATACATAGTTACACTGCTGCAGTAAGCTGTGGAGCAATCCCAGCAACGGAAGGAAATGTGTTTTTATTTTAAACACCAGATGGCACTGGCTGTACGCTGCCACCAGAACACTCATATACAGTATAACAATAATCTCCTATCAGTGGTATGTGGAATACTGTGTTGAAAAGCACAGGAGTGGGGCTGAGGTTGGTAGCGGGTGCTAATCTGTAACAAAGTGTTTGTAGTAACTTGATAACAGTGAAAGCAGTCGGTATGGAGCATGTTGGCTGAAAGGTGGACATCAGTAAAGTTTGTTCACAGCGGCAGTTATCGGCTCAAATGCTGTCTGCTTTTGGGACAAAAATAGGGTTTGGACAGATGTAGTGTATATTCTCTCTCTCTCTCTCTCTCTCTCTCTCTCTCGGGTATGGTCGGAGCGGAGTTATTTATGAAGCATCCTACTCACACCGTCGGCAAGGAACAGAAAGAATGCCACTATGTTTCAGTGTAACGGCAAAAAATAACAAGACAATGAAATGAATGATGTCTGTCCTGAAGATTCCTTTCGGTTGTCATGCTATGGAATCAACATATTAAAAAGACTGACAGGCACATCGACACAATTCAATGCAGGAGAAATCAAACAAAATATAGAAAGGTTTATGTAAAGCTCCATATGGAGAGGTAAAGGCTACAAATATAGTTTTTACCTAAATTTAAAAGGGACCGTTTGTAACTTCTTACACGTATGAATCATTGCAGGTCGGTGTCCCAAGCGCGCTCTCGTGTGGCTACGCTGTACAGACATCAACACAAACTACACGGAAGCACCAAAACCACAAAGTTGTATTTAGTGAAGACCGTCTGTTAAACAGTGTTGGCCGCGGTCGGAGGACGCGGGGGAGACCGTAGCTTTGGTCTCCAGGACCAGAGTCTCTGCTGTACTCTGCTCCTCTGCCTGCTTGCCTTCATTCACACACACCGCGCTTGTTCTCGCTCACTCAGCTCGCTCCACCTCACGTGCATGCTGCTCACTCCACACTGCAGAAGAGTTAGTCGCTCTGCGAATATCTAGTGAATGTACAGTGGACGTTTGTGCAGAAATAACTGCTGCAGCTCCTCCAGACCAACAGAGGTTTCACGTGTCTTGTGAAGTGACGGGGCTCCGCAGAGAGAAACGTTATCGTCTCCGACCAAAACTCCGGTGTCTCCCCTGTTCCCTCCGGCCGCGGTCGGGAGGCTGAAGCAGGAAAAGCCAACACTAGGATCAGCATTGATTCATGGAGAGACCTTCGTCTGGTCAGCTAACATTACTGCCAAGCAGCTGAAATATAGAGTGATATTGTGCTTTTAGCTGACGTGTGTCTCCTCACTGTTTTGAGCAATGCTCGTTCATGTCTATGTAGAGCGAGCACAAGCACGAGCAACAGGACGCTGACTTTCGTTGACTTAACGGCCACAGGTGTCGCTGTTAACAAGACATTTGTGATTCTTACAAACAGTCCCTTTAAACAAATGCTCATGCCATCTGCTTTTTAACCCCCAGACCCCACAGGTCTACTTTCCGTCATATCTCACAGGTGCTTTATTGTATCATTCCAGTTTTTCATGACTTTTGTCAATCAATTTGTTCCTGATGACTTTGTGTCATTGTTTTCCATTTCTGTTTTAATTGGTGCTTTTAAATAAGAATTTTAAATACCAATGTATTTGATTCCTGCGGGACCCCGGTCAAAAGGCACCCAATCCCGCCTATGCAGTTTAAATAGATGGAACTATTTATTGAGTTCATGTTTGCCATGGGTCATTATTTAAAGTATCACACACACTATCTGTTATTTAGAATCAAACACTCAACAGGAATGTGCGAGCATGCGTGTCCAGTTTAGGGAACGGCTCTGCAGCTTTTCTAAATGCTAGAGCAGACAGGATGTTTCCTCTATAGGACCAATAATACGGCCTCTCTGAGAATTTTGGGTCTCTTAAGAAGGAAGTACTAAAGGTCCGGTGCCGCTGCACTACTTTACCATGACTTACCACAGAGGCATTGAGGCGGCCCATGGACGGAAAGTCTCCTGCGTGACAGATGTCCTTGCATGAGTCGATCATGACCAGGTGCTCTGGGTTAGTGGCCCACTTGATATCGGTCAGCCCTTTGCCCCAGGCTGAGGAGGACACGAGCCACAGGAAGGCGAAGGCAGCGGTCACCACCAGGTCCTGGTAGGGAGAACACCGTTTAACACAGAGCATGTTTACATATGCATTCATGACACATCAGTATTCAGAAGGTTCTCAGTTCCTGTTGCACGTAAACCTTATCTCTACTATCTACATTAGCTGTGACCGCTTATCGGCTGGAGCCGATCCCAGCTGACATTGGGCGAAGGCGGGGTACATCCTGGACGGGTCGCCAGACTATCACATGTCAACACTTTCAACCGTTCACACCTACAGTCAATTCAGAGTCAAAATGTCTTTGGACTGTGGGAGGAGGCCGGAGGAACCGGAGAAAACCCACGTTAGCCGGTTTTGAACCTGCGACCCTCTGGCTGTGTGGCGACAGTGCTAACCACTGCAGCACCGTGCAGCCCCCTTATCTACCATACAAAATGATCATTTCATTTTAATAATAAAGTACAATGGAGGGGTTGGGAGGCTGTTGGTGACAAAACAGTAGGGACATTTTATATTTAATATGACTTATTTTCCTCAAGCAAACCACGACCTCTGAGAGGCCTTAAAATTCACTAATCCATTACTCCAACTGGACTTCCTGGATCATATTTTAAACTCACTAGAACCTTAAATAACACGCCGCAGCGCGTCGCTTTAACACAAGGATGATTTTGGTCTAAATGCCTGAGATGTAAAAAACAACCCCATCTCTCTCCATCTTGGTGGGTGTGAATGGGGTTAGTACAGCAGGTATGAAGAGGATGTTTACTCACTATGATGGGACCGCGGCTGGTCTGACGGTAGACGTTCTGGTAGCCCAAGTAGAGGACCAGCGTGGCGGTGCAATAAAGGAACCCGAACACGCCGACGCACACGAAGAACTCTGCCGAGGAGGAGAAGTCGCCCTGGAGAAAGGTCTCGTTGGAAGGAGTGCCGCTACAGAGCGGTATATGATACGGTTTAGCATTCAACCTGAAGGGAGGAGGGAGAGAGGGAGAAGGCACTTTCAACAGTCGCTCTGATGACTCTTGTTTTTACTCTCTTGTTGTGTGATTTCAGAGAAAACAAGTCCTCACCTGGGTTACTCGTCTATCCAAGGAAAGCAAGAAGAGAGAACATGAAAGGATTAAGCGAGACTTTTTTGTTGTTTTTTTTTACTTAGACCGACTGTGTGCACATATTAAATAGAACCTTCAACTCGCACTGCATGGGCGTAGATCAGCTTCATCATAAACACACTTCACAGGGATTGGGATTCAAATCATTAACTATCACAATAAACAGAGGACCTTTTTCCTGATATCAGAATATCACTGAATATCACAAAGTCCCTCGTCTAACTGACATTAATCACACTGCACTACATGATCATGAGGAGTGAGACCCTTCAGCGGTTCACTTCAGTTGTATATATATATATATATATATATATATATATATATATATATATATATATATATATATATATATATATATTGGTTGAAACCTTGAAGACTACTTTTGGACTACAAGGGTGTGTGCATAATGAGTATTACATGCTGCTTTCATCAAATTGCACTGGACTGGACCTGTTCTGAGCAATCAAGGTCAGAAAAAAAAAAATACATATACAAGCAGGGTGCCACTGATGGAAACAGAAAGGTCAATCTTTAAAGTAAAATCATTTGTCTTACGGTGCTGAACAGAGATCTACTGTAAAGTAACTTTATAATGGATTTTTGTAATTTGCTGCTGTCACTGAATCATTGTTTTTAAGGTGCAGAGTGTGGGATCTGGTGGGATCTGGTGGGATCTGGTGGGATCTAGCGGTGAGGTTACAGATGTATGCATGTGGGAGAACTACGGTAGCCGACGCAAAAACGGGAATGTCACTATCTAGAGCCAGTGTTTGGTTTGTCCGTTCTGGTGCTACTGTAGAAACATGGCAGCCAGCTCCGTGAAGAGAGGACCCGCTCTGTACGTAGAGATAAACGGCTCATTCTACGGGCGTTTTCACACCTCTAGTTCGTTTGCTCTGGTCGGAATCACCAAATTGTTACTATGTTGCATATTGCCTCGAGTTTGGTTTGTGTTCACGCGGCAGCGTTTACAAGCAGACCAAAATGTTGGTGCGCAAAGAAACTGCTCTCTAATTGGTCAGAATTTCCCTGCGGGAAAACTCCCGGAAGTAAACAAAGAAGAGCAGATTTCCAGAACGCAACAATGGAGGGACAACTACGCGGCTTGATTTTGGCCCTGGTCATCTTTTTTTTACCTTGTAGCAATTTTTCACTCGAGGCAAACGATACAGTTTGAAAATGAGGCGACTGGAAAACGATGTATTGATGCACTGGAGTTGTCGAAGGCGCATATCAAGACCGTTCAAGAGGAGGCGTGCATTAACCCTCCTAAACTGTGACATGCACATCGGCCGAAAATATTTCCGAAGATCCATCAGATATGCCCGTGGTCTTAAACACAGCCTGACGTTACACCTGTTTAGTACTGATGTGAATAGCGAAGACAAGTGTAGGCTCTTTAGTAGTAATGTTGTCTGGTGTCTGGTGTTGACGTGCACAGCGTTGCTTGCTACCGGAGCTGGTTTAATCCAAAAAGGCGCAATGCTTTTTCCAGTTGGACCGGATCGAGGTTGGATCATGTTCTCACCAAAAACGAAGCGAACCAAGACCGCCCCGTAAGGAGATCTCGGTTCGCTTGTTTTGGTGCTGCACCCGAGTGTGATTGCTGTGTTCACACCTGCCCAAACGAACCACACCGAGAGGGTAAACGCTCCAGGGTTCAATTCAACTGAACTAAACAAGGCAGGTGTGAATACGCCCTAAGGTAACGAAAACACAATGATTCTTATTTCCATGCAATTTAACTGTTTAGAGAAGAAACAAGAAAAGTAAGAAAAGTAACTATCCCCCTAGTCAGTGGCACACATGTTCAGTTTCCTCATCCTTGTTTCTGCTAACCACTCTCATGCTCTCAGCTAGCAAAGTCTGTGATAGATAATATGCTGGTACCATTTTTTCACTTTCACTTTCACTAACAACCCTGTCTTAATTGACCTGTATGGTGGTGATACGATCGTATCGTGTTTAGCCTTTAACAAAAGCGTGTTGTTATTCATCATTACGAGCAAGCTGCAAAATGTAACATGAGTGACTGAATCTTTTTTTCCTCTAAAGAAATAAGATTTGTCTGATTTAATTTATATTATTAGAACACAGTATATAGCACTGAACAGCATTTATATGGGACTGCATACTTCTGCAATATATTATATATAATTGCTTCATTTGAGTCTATGTGGAGGAAAAAGGAAGGTACCGCTTTTATTGTTGTAGTCTGAGTAACGTGACGTCATATCAGTTCCGTATCCTTCAACCAAAACAAACTAGCCGGCTGCCGCGAGCCGAAACAACAATGTAGAAAATGGCGGAGGGTCCGCGTGGATACGACCTGCACCCTCCCATGTTAAATCCAGCGTGGTAAACACTACACATCCAGTAAAGGATGGAAACACTTTGGGTTTCACACATTAGCAGGAAAAGCAGAGCTAGACATCACGGCTAAAGCTACATGCTAACTCTGTCACGCATTCAAACGGCCCCGATGGAGCTGACCATGGATGGATAAAGAGAACGGAGCTGACGGGAGAGCTAGAGACCACCTTGGAGAAGTTAGAGGAAGTAGACACGTGGGACTATATCGAGTTTTTCAAAATAAGGTGTTAACAAAGGGAACTGTATATACAAAATACATCTATGGAAATAAGATTGATTGGATTATATTCACCAGAAGTATAAAACATTACATGTCCCTTATACATTAAAGAGTAAATTCCACTAATCTGTGAGGGAAATATCTTTATTCTTTGATTTTTGGGTTGCTGAAAAAAATGTAATAAATAATTCCTGACAATGACTGATATATTTGACTTCAGGACATCTCTGACTACATACATGCTGAAAATCAAACAATCTTACCGTATTGATTGAATAGTTTCTAAAGTAAAAGTCCCTAGAAGTGTATCATTCAACTTTTCCCCATGGTCTAGTGTTAAGAAAAGTTAACAAAAATCGCAATAAAACGTAATATCGAATCGCAATACATATCGAATCGGCACCCAAGTATCGTGATAGTATCGAATCAGGAGATAGGTGTGTCGTCTCAGCCCTAATATATATATATATATATATATCACTATTTGAAAGATATTCTTGTTGTGATATTGATTTCAACTTTATGGCCCAGTCCTGTGTCATAGTGTCTCTAAATGCAGCTGCCCAGCAATGACTGATCACACTGGTTACCTAGTAGCATTTATACTCACAATCAAATCATTATTGGATGCTTCTGCAGTCATTTTGACAACATAAATGTATTTGGCTATATTGAGACACAAAAAAAGCCATCAAAGAGAGAAGTAGGGGAGAGAGTGGAGGTTTAACCTGCTTACACTAAGTGGGATAACCATTCTTTTCACCATGATGAGAAAGATCTTTTTGTCCTGGCGTTTTAAGAAAACAATCTGAAAATCCTGTTTGACACATTAACTGCATTTCAAAATATATCGGCAGGACAAGTCTTCAATAAGAGATAAACAGCAAAGTCTCTTATGACTGGGAGAGCTCTAGTGTGCTACAGTACCTGAACGGGTAGCCAAACGCAGGTTCTACATGCTTATCCTCCACCACTGCTGGGCATTTGACTGTAAAGTGGCTCGTCCCAGAGTAACCTCCAGCGGTGGCAAAGGCAAAGATGGTGAAGATCTGTAGAGGCAGAGAAAGATGAAGTTTTAAATGAGGTTGTGTGTCTCAAGTCATCAGGGCTTTTTGGTTTTAAAAGCAATCAAGCCACATTCTGTTGCTATAATTCTGACTTAATAAAAACAAATAAACATCATAAATTAATACAATCTGAATAAAAGTTTTTATTGAAATTAAATTAAGAGCAATTTAATGACTGGTGACCAGCCTCCAACCAGCACTGTGAAAAAAACAGCTGTTACTGTTCATGTCCAGGTTTACAGGCTGTCACATACAGACTAGTTTGACATTCAGTAATATCAATTTAATAAAATTCATATTTGTAAAGATCAAATTAAGAAATGATTTAACTGTATTGCCTTTTAGGATCAGAGGTAAGCTCCTACATTAGAGTCAATATGAAATAGATACAATGATGCATTTTCCCTTCCCACAAGTAACATATGCCATTTTCCCCTTCTGGACAAACCTCCCCACTTCACTATCACTCCTCCACACATCCTTTTTCCACACAGGAAACTCCCTCCCTGCTGCTCAAAGAGCTGAAAGCGAAAATGGAAAATCCTCGAATATGAAGCTGAACAAAACAAACTTTCAGCCTCAACCAGTCTAGTTCTTACAAAAAGCCATCATCTAATTAGATTCCATTTTTACTGAAGAGTTACTCTACTGGTAATCAACAGGGCTGGTGCTTATTTGTCTTCATCCAATGAAAAGACGCAAACCTACAACTAAATTCTTTACTCCTGATTCAATGACATTTCAGAAACTACACTGTCCAGCTGTTTTATATTCTTTGTTGGTGGTGTCAGAGAGGAGGATGCTGTGCAAACTGTAGACTGTTCCCACCATGATGCACCACAGAATGCCACAGAGTCCGACCTCGAGCAAAGCGCTGTTGGCTGTATAAAGTTTGTCTAAATTCTGTGGAACCTAAAAGCAGTATGACTAATTTATTCCAGCATCTGGGCGCCGTCCCAGGCACCGAAACGCAGCAGAGGAGATCGATAGACAGACAGTCTCAACAAAGCCAGGTCTTTTATTTTAGATGTTGGAGTAGGCTACAGTTTATTTATTTGTTTACAGGTCTACATATGAGCAAATGAGTTTTTATGGGGTATGTGTCGGTAATTTATTTGATGTGATTATCGCACAGTTTGTCATCGTTTTTGTTTCAGTAAAAAGGAAAATCCTTGCAGTCCCTTGTCCTCATCTCCCACGAGACAATAACAGCAAAGTAAAGTACAATATAAGTAAATAAATAATGGCTGCGAGTTCGAGGAAAGTTTGACAGCCTGTTGTCATCGTCGTCTCCCCTGCCACCTCCGTTTTAATAAGGGAAATAAAACCATATTTTCTGAGTGTTTCACGGCGGTTACGATGTAAAACACAAATAAACACACAGCTAACTCCGCACACCTCCGCACAACCCTGCTGGAAGGTGCTGAGCTGCCGGATTTTCAATGAATGCAGCCTAAAGGTAGGCTGTCCTCTGTGCCTCGGTCAAACCGACACACCGATAGCAGCATACAGCAGCCACTGCACACAGCAGAGGAGAGACAGAGGAACAGGGGAACTCACAGAGATGAAATAAACCCGTTCTCATCCGTCAAATACGGCCGCAGAGCATCTAAAGGGGGACTTGTGCCCATCGATGTAAGGCCTAATGCTTGTGTCTTGAAATCAGAAGCCGAGAGGCGTGACAAAGCGACGGTATTTCACCATCTGAACGGGCTGAACACAATGCGTGGGGGTTAAATCCCCACATGGCTCAAAAGCTGTTTGCAGACGTCCAGAAGCATCCCGAGCACAGCAGAATAAGAAGAAAAAGAGAAAACCCAGCAGAGGGCTGCAGAGCTATATAAATAAACTTGCCTTGCTTATAGGATTGCACCGATACCGGATCCGATATCGGGCCGATATTGACTCAAACAGCTGGATCGGGTATCCGTGAAAATTGGGCCAATCTATTGAGTTCAATTTTATGTTTATATACTATATACATTATATACTGGAATTTAAATTCCTGTTTAAGTTTTGACCAATTTGTTGCTGCATTAAAAAAGTTTACTCTTGGTTTGTAATTTGTGTTAGAGACATTTTACCAAGTTGCTGGTAGATAGATGGATGGATGGATGGATGGATGGATGGATGGATGGATGGATAGATAGAAAAAAATCAGTAAACTTATATGTATTTATTTGTTATATTTTGTTTTACAAAGTTAGGAAAGCAATGTTTAAGTCAAGCATGATGTTGCCTTACACATAAAAGAATGATCCCAGTCACTTCCACACAGTGAGTAATTAAACACTGGTATCGGATCAGTACTCGGTATCGGCCGATATCAGAAGCCCAGGTATCGCTATCGGGACTGAAAAGTCGGACCGATGCATCCCTTCATGCTTATTGAACGTGCTTAAAAGAAACAAAAAAAACACTCACAAGTCACATAGATGTAACAAAAATAAGTTTGAAAGGTGAACCTTTTAGAAGACTTTTTTCTGGTAGAAACTTTCCGTTTTCATTGTATGTGTCAGGTGAATGACGAGTATACGGCTGTAAGGGTCACATACTTATAATGCAGCACTATGAATAGTTGGGCAAAAGCCCCCTGTAGGGGTTGTTCTTATTGCATAACAATGAATGTCAGCAAAAAGCTTCTATAAGCAAGAAAAACACGCTGATATCTTCAACTCTGCTGACAGAGAGCAGACCCCAGCAGGAAGAAGGGAAAGCAGAGAGGAACCCAGACCATTTCCTCTAACCCTCAACATGAACTGACTGTGCAGAAAAACTGGGATGCCACTCCGGGGTCGCCAGAGAATCATCTGTGGTGCAGCACAAACTGCGTTCAGGATTTGCAATTTAGTAGCAACACAGGTTTGGGTTTAAATACGTCTCCGTCTCAGCCAGATTTCGCACAAGTGCCGTGAATTTAGCAGCAAGGTTTGGACAAGACTTGAACAGCCTCTCTTCATCCGCAGCATGACCAACCCATGGTGAAATATGTTGTTGGCTGTAGGACCTAGACTGGGAATACATCAGCAGGGTTGGGCCCGGGCCACAGTTTCAGACCTGTGCAGTATTCTACAGTGCACTGTGGAGAAATTGTGCAATTAACATTGTACAAAACCATTTATAAGCCTAACCCACTCTGGGCTGTACCGAATAGGGATGGGACGATATCACAGATCGCAATATAAACATCACAATAAGTTGATTGTGGCGAATTTTCATTATCGGGATAATCGTGAATATCGTCATGAGTGACTTGAAAAAGCAAATAAACTTGGCTACAGCGTAGTTTGGTCAGAAGATGGCACTATAAGCTTGCATGGCTGTAAACTGCCAGTAAACAGATCTTAGAAGAAGTAGAGAAACAACACAAGTGGGCTTGGCCATCAAACCATCTACGAGAGAAAACTGGAGAGTTTTATAGGAATTTGTTTCAATTGGGCAATTTTTAATTGTTCTCATGTCAGCTGATATTGGCCATGTTTCGTGTTGTTGGAGACAAAGACCAGCATTCACACATTATGGGAATATCTGAGAAGATGCGCACAAAGGAAACAGCTGTCATGTGAGTTAAATGTTCGCTACGTCAGAATTTTTTTGACAAAGGCAATCCATTTAGCACATCAACTCTTTTTTTTCGACGAAGGCAAAACCACCTCAAGCGAGCGTAAAAACATTTTTGCAATTGAGGAAGTTTTATCGGATTTTGCCGTTTCTATACAGATTTTCTAAAGCGATATATATATATATATATATATATATATATATATATATATATATATATATATATATATATATATATATATATATATATATATATATATATATATTCGAATAAATGCGAATAAAAATATGTGAATGGAAACATGGCCAGAGAGAGGGGAAGAGAAAGTGGAAATTGGACTAATGCACGCAATGTTTCTGTAAGTTATTTATAACTTACTCGGAATGCTACTTTGTCACCTGCCCGCCTGAAACCTGATATTTTTCCCTTGAGTTTATCGGAACCAGCTGCGCATCACTACTACACAGCCACCACTGGAATCTAATTCTAAAAATAGTATAATATTAGTGTAGCCTAATCTTTATCTGGAAACGTGCAGAAATACTACGTTTAAACAGAATTGATGGACATGGAAAAAAAAGAAGCTGCAGAACATTCAAATGTTGATTTGGAATTTGAATGTCAATGTTATGAATGAAGCTTCAAACTATTCGGTACAGCCCTGCCTTGGGTATCACCAGAGGTCCTTTCTGAGCCAGGAAAAACCTTATTAAGGTACTATATCTGGTAACCGAGTATGAGTTGACTACAATGTTGTGAGATCCGGACCGATGCAGTCTCATCCTATTTTTAAAGGCAAGCCATTACTCGCTCAAATCGAGACACAAACTCGGAACAGAGCAGAGTTGGATTTCATACAGTCAACACTGGCACACACTATACACATGCCACATGCCACATGCATCGTGGCTGCTATCTCTCCCGGTCAGGTGAACTGGGGTCTCAGTGGTCTGTTGTGCTCATACACTGCAGCTGGTGATAAATGATGGATTTAACCTGTCTGTGCATCAGCTTATCGTTGCAGCTAGGCAGCTTGTTAGGCACTAAAACCACAGCACTGCTGCTGGAACACACTAATCTTGTCAGGTAATGGTTAACAATTGGTTAACGAGGGTCGGCTATTAGTTAGAAAAAAATTCAAAATTAGCATCCCTACACTGAATATAATTGAATATCAGATTACATGTGGTGCACGCTCATAAAAATAATCTCCACTAAACATCTCCGCCTAGTTTTATAGCAAACTAAATGTAATGCTGCAACAAGAAAATAGAACCTAACAAATATCTCAGACTCAAAGTGTCCTGATTTCTGCTTCTTGTTCTTGATGCTATTAAACCGTCCTGTTAATAAAGGTGCGTGCCAGTAAGAAAACAGTTTTTGGCCGCAGTGAATGCTGTTTTTGAAAGATTAATTGCAAACAAATATGGCTTGAAGCTGAATATTTCCTTGGATTAAAAACATGTTGGGAATTTGGGAAAGGACTACATTATCTTTTTTTAAAAGATTTTGACTTTTGGACTGAGGATTGAGACAATTATAGAGAATGAGCGCCACATCGCTTGTGTGTGCCATGAGAGAAAGCGAGACAGAAGGTGGACTGCACGCAAGGTTTCTATAAATTATTATTATTAATCATTTGAATGTCAACGTAATGAATGAAGCTTTGAAATGTACAGCTCTGGAAAACACCTGCTCGGATGGTAGGCTATAAAATGTTGCGGGTATAGTATGGCTACGCGATCATGGCCACAAGGCAAAAGTGAGCAGGGCTCACACATCCCCGCTCAATGCTTAAGGTATTGCCCTTTTGGAACTACTGGAACGAGTTCTACGTCGAAAAAAATCCCAGTGTTTGGCCAAAATTTAAAAAATGTACCCCCAAAAGGCACAACTAGACCACACTGTCCACCTCGATCGTCTTCCATTAAGTCTACTTTGGCTCAAACAGTGACGGATGGTGCGATCTGACACTGATGTACCTTGACCTTGGAGTTCACCTCTAATCTCTTTGGAAGTTGTTCTGGGCTCTTTGGTTACCATTCGTATTATCCGTCTCTTCAATTTGTCATAAATTTTCCTCTTGCGGCCACGTCCAGGGAGGTTGGCTACAGTCCCATGGACCTTAAACTTCTGAATAATATGTGCAGCTGTAGTCACAGGAACGTCAAGCTGCTTGGAGATGGTCTTATAGCCTTTAACATGAAGGTCTATAATGTTCTTTCTAATCTCCTGAGACAACTCTCTCCTTAGCTTTCTGTGGTCCATGTTCAGTGTGGTACACTCCATGATGCCAAACAGCACAGTGACTACTTTTCACCCTTTAAATAGGCAGACTGACTGATTACAAGTTTGAAGATACCTGTGATGCTATTTACAGGACACACCTTAGTTTAACATGTCCCTATGGTCACATTATTTTACATCTTTTCTAGAGGTACCATCATTTTTGTCCAGGCCAGTTTCATTAGTTTGTTTTTTAAAATGATTCTGTTGAACCACAATTCAAAAACAATGTCTGATTTTCATTAGTTCATTTTCAGTAAATTTTTATTGATTATTACTTTTGTCAGTTTCAAGTTATTTCAGTGACCATTGTGGGTTTTTCTTTCTTTAACGAAAGGGTACCAACAATTTTGTCCACGTGTGTAGATTCTTGAAGATGTTTCACTTCTCATCCAAGAAGCTTCTCCAGTTCTGTCTGAATGGTAGGGGAACCCAGGAATTTAACCTCTGTAGGGTTGTTAGCAGGATACTAGAAACCACTCAGTACATTGGTTTTCCTAGGTGTGACCGCTGTAGTTATGGGTCATTAGAGTCAGCTGATACCTAGTGTGAATGACTGTCACATGGGTCGTTGGAGTCATTAGAGTCAGTTGATGCCAGGTGTGAATGACTGTCCGGTGAGGTAAAGTGTGAATGGTTGTTTAGTCTCCTGGGCAGGGATGCCAGGAGAGCATCGTAAGTGGAAGACAGGTGATGCCTTAGGCCTCCTCCTCTGTTGAGTGATGGATTCTCTACTTTGGCATAGATGGCCTCTTTCACTCCTCTTTCAAACCACTTTTCCTCCCTGTCCAAATTATGCACGTTATTGTCCTCAAAAGAGTGTCCCTTGTCCTCCAGGTGTAGATAGACTGCTGAGTCTAAACCTGAGGAGTTGGCCCGTCTGTGTTGAGCCATCCATCTGTTTAGAGGTTGTTTGGTTTCACCAATGTACAAATCTGTGCACTCCTCACTGCATTGCATGTGTATGCAGTCCAATGTCCAATTTCCAAGGTGGTTTGAAAGAGGAGTGAAAGAGGCCATCTACGATAAAGTAGAGAAGCCATCACTCAACGACCCCACAGAGGTGGTCAACATGTGTAGCGCACCTACTTTGATCTTTGCCGTCGGCTGGCTGTGTGTCTGGTGTCTCCGGTCCAGCTTTCGCTGCGGGGCCCCAGGGGTCTACGTGGCGACGTTTTGTGACCGCTCCATCCTCCTCGCGGCGATTACCTCATTAACGTTATGGTTCTCTTATAGAATTGAGTTTAAATCTGAAATATTGCCAAATAGGCGCGTTTGCTTTTCGCTTCGACACCAAATCCTCCGCCATCTCTCGGTCTGTCAACTCTCTCTCGTCCAGTGTGTGAAATATGACACCTGCTACTCTGAGCTGAGACTCCGTACGGAGCAGATGCATTCACTTTCAGTTTGTAGCATCCGTTGTCCGACTATCTATTGATAACATGCCACTGATACGCAAAAATGAACTAAATGGGTTTTATTTCTGTAAGAAAAGCTGGTGGGGGCGGTGGTTACGTAATATAATCAGTGTCTGCCTGACCACCGTGTAACACCGACTACCGTGACAACCACAGACCAGCGTGTAGGGCGGGTCTATTGGCAGAAATGGAATAAAATATTAGCATTATTAGTGTATAATCACCTGAAACTGAGAATCGTTGCGTTACCTTAGATTGAGCCATGATATCTACACGGAGCCCGCCATGTTTCTACAGTAGCCCAGGACGGACAAACTGAACACTGGCTTCTAGAGAGGGCCTTTTACGTTTTTTAAGTGAATTCGGTGAATCAAATTTGGTGGCACGAATGCACCTGAAGGCCACCGTAGGTTCTTCTACACACTTGGAAAGTGTTATGCAAAGTATTTTGCAAGTTTTTGATCAGCAAAAAAGGATTAAAAAAATGACCTCAACACTACCAAGCAGTAACTGAATTGGACAGTGACGATATGATGATATGGTCACAAGGAAATTGCTCTTTTCTCATAACCAAATGTGGTGCTGCACTAACTGTCTTGTAAAGTATATATAAATAAGCACTACAGTACCTAGGATCACTCTGTTGACAAAGAGCACCCCTCTCCACACACACCCTCCACCCTTCCCAGGACATCCTTCCTCCAATGAAAAGCTTCTGATGATGTGCATGTGATTCTTGCTTCCGTACTTTCTCTCAAGAATAATGTCCTTTGTTCACTTACACCCACGTCTACCAAAGCACATTCCCAAATCATCAGGATATCTTTCAGCTACGTAACATTTGTATACAATGGGCCAAAGCACTGGGCCAGGCACTGAGGTGAACAGCCTGCAGGCTGCAGTAGTGGAGTAAAGACAGCAAGATAAACAACAGAAACACACACAGAGAACTGGAGTGCAGTATTAAGCAAGCTTCACGCCCACTGAGGGATTTTCAGGAATGGGTTTCATCTTTCAGGAGCGTCTGGACCTCCACAACATTTCTCAGCTTTCATCTCAGCCCCATTTGACCCACCCAGGCCAATCTGACAGCACCCCAAATAAACCCTCCACGCAGGGTGGGGGGGATTCCCTGTCCAGAGTCCAGTGTCCCACCCAGCCTCCCACAGACTGACTGAAGCATTCCTCACTACCTCCCCATGGTCAGGGAGTGGTGGGGACAGATAAGAGATAGCAGCAGCCAGTCACAAGGTTCTGACACTAGCAATTTAACGAATGGCACATCACGTGACCATACAGCAATAGTTACCCGAAGACAGACCCAGCTGATCGTGACTACAAAAATAGCTCGATCACCGCCTCCCTTAGTGGTAACCACCCTCCATCTGACACTGTGAAAAACTAGCGTTGCTGGCAAATGTCCACGTTTACAGGCAGTGGCATACAGACTAGTGTGACATTCAGTAATATCAATTCTAAACATCTTCCAAGAGCATTACAGTAGAGGAGGGAGGCAGCACTAGAACACTAAGCCTCACCCTGGAAGAATTCTGCCTATTTCAGCCTTGAAACTGATGCAGACTAACAACAACAAATTGAACTTGAAATGGTTGGAGAAATCGGAAAAATAGAAACGTTTAAAAACTCAGAAAAACAATGTCTGTAGCAGCTGTGAAAATCTGATTTGAAAGCTCAGTGACCATCTCGAAAGGAAAAAAACAAATCAAAACACACGTAGCCACCAAACTGACGACCACGTTTCAGCATCAACAGTAGCAGCCCTATTCAGCCACAAGATTCTGACACTAACAATAGGCACATAGAGAGAAATGATGAACCAGAAAGACACCAGAGAAGAAAATGTATTGGCCAAATAACAAATGGAGATAGTTTTGACAAATAATAGATGGTAAACCTCGGAAATGAAAACTGTAAGAAAAACATGGACATAGCATTTGTGTCCTCACTGTTTCTTTTGCTCTGGAGGGACATTTGAAGCCTAGAGTTTGGTTTTACTATGGCTAAGTATCAAAACTCAATATCAATCAAAATATGTCCATAGCCCAGGTATTGCTAACTGTAAGTACTGAAAACTGACACGGAAGAGTCTGAATTAAATCATAGTTTTTTTGCCAATTTTAGACTGTAAAGTATATCTTACTTAGGCCAAGTTCTTATACGGTTGCTTAGATGGCATGTTTGTGTTCCTTAAAATAATGTTTAAAAAAGGTATTATTTTGGTATCATACCAAAATAATACCTTTTTTTGCTGGTATTGCTCACAACAGACACAAACTGATCCAACATCATCCCTGCGTGAAAAAAATGCAGCACACTCATTCATTTGGATGTAACCAGTCCAGCGACAAAGTAAACGGTCCAAACCGAGTATATGTCTGGAGCGTGTATAGTCAGTCTCAATTTGTGGCTAAATTGTTACAGTCAGTGGTCATGTCTATCATGATAAAACCAGCGGTATACAGTATGTCCACCAGGTTCGGCGAGGACACTAGGGGACGTGCTGCTCCACTCAACTGGCCGTTCAAGCGGTGACGTGTCCTATCGTTGAATACGTGATTGGTCCCTGGTTTACTGCTTGTCTTTTAAAACAGGAAACAACATGGCGGCCTGCTCATAACATTTCTGTTGCTCCGTCTAAACAATCCACCAAAATCTACTTCTGAAGACATTTTAAGCGAGAAATAGGCGACGCCACTGGTAAACGTTGTTTCATTTTAGAAGAAGATCGCCCAGTTTGACAATTTGATCCTCATTTTGTGAGCCGGACACATCGCGCTGGACATTTGCATAACGGACTATTCACGCCTTTTCATTTTGACAGAGCAACGGCCAATGCAATCCACGAACTTCCACAAACCAATACGTTTTTTGCACACAGTGACTAAATGAAAGAAAGTAAAGCTGGTTACAAATGTGGTCACAGTGCAACTTAGACCTACTGTACTTGTTGGAATGGGTTTTACTTTGGAATGATTAGTATCATTACCCTTCATGGCAAAGGAAACGGTGAGCCCTCACTTTCAGTTTTACCTTAAAATAAAGTGGTTTATATAATTCTGCTAAACTTTTGACTTATTCACAACTTTACTGATCGCCTGACTTCACATGGTTCTTGCCCACAGAAAAAAAAAAACCCTGCAAAACTAAGAAAATAATACACTTTGGTCACAATTCGGTTGATATTTAATGTACTGACTGGGTTTGACATTGTGAGCATTGTGCAATAAACTTTAATTTAACTGGAATAGAAAGCCATGCTTTTTAACTCACCTTCGTGGAGTGAAACTCCATAGCACAGCAGCAGATAACACTTGTTGTATTATGTTAATTACCAACAGGACACGGCTGGTCCACAAACACACGCCTTAAATACACACAGCACTGCCTTCTGTAACGGGGCAGTTAGCCCAGTAGTCTGCATCAACAACAAATACAGAGCACTACGAGTACTAGCAGTCACATTAGAGGGGGCATTACTGAAATGCTTTCTTTTTTTTAGTGCAAGGTGCATTCAGATTACTCATTATGAAGTCAATCGCACAGACTCACAGAGTGGTGATATGTAGAGCATGCCCTACTGAGCAACAGCACATATCCAAGCTCCTTCATTCTTAACAGCTGGTACTGTAACAGCCACATACTATACAGCTGGTTCATAGGAGCTCCAACTCAGGCCTCTGCTTTCAATTTTGCCCACCTAACATATTCATCTGCTTTATTATAGTGAATGGATTTTTCTGTAACAACATATTGGCATCAACGACACTCCTGTTCTGGCTGAAACTGGTGGATTGAATGCAAATTATGCTACAACTTATCTTGCTATCTTAGCTGGACTATTTCAATACTGAAGTCACAATATATCTGGGAATTTCCTGGTAATTGTTCCAGCTTCCAGTTTGTTCCCGTCCGTTACTATAATCCGGTTTGCCACAGCACGTTGACATCCTCATGTAGGTTAACATTGGGAAATCAGTAACTACATGCATTGTAAATTCACAAGCTATGGCATCATTTAACTCAGTGAACCAAGTCAAGATCCAAGCCTCCAGAGTTACAAATGAACAAAGCAGAGACAGAGGAGCCTGCAACAGTTAGTTATTGAACAAGTTGTTTCCAGCCTTCTACACTTTAATGATCAATCTATGTACTAGAATATCTTGCTGACAACACTACAGACTGGTCTGGTGAGGTTGTGAAACTAGTGAAAGGGACTATACTAGGAGATATCATCACGTGGAGTAGATGCGGTTGCTGAACACAGAAGAGGTTAACTTGTAACCTTAATGTGGCTTGTGATCTAACTATGACACATTAAAGTACTTGTGTCCACTTTACTCACCCATTCTAAGACCCGGATAAATCCCAGAGGTTCCTTCAGTGGTCCCAGGTCCAGGGAGAACCCAGACGCCAGTTTCTGAGGACGACAAACAAGCTGTGTTAAATAACAAACAGTTACACATATAGAGCTAGTATCTAGTCAGCCAGGTGTTAACGGATTAGCGTCCACATGAGCACCCAAACAGCCAGCTCTCTGTTACCTGTCCGTCACCTTGATGCTAACTGGCCCTGCCCTTGTTAGCTTACCCCCTGCTAGCAGCATGCTAACACTAGCTAACTCATGTTAACCCGGGTTAACTACTGGGCTAACTCACCTACCTGAACAGAGTCCATGTAGAAGGGCAGCAGCTACAGAGCAGGTTGTATTTCACGCCTAAACGTGTCCGTGTCGTTGTTAAAGAGAACTTAAAGTTGCGGACGGTGACGATACAACAGCTAACGCGACTTAGTGTCAGCAGCAGCAGAGCAACAGGCAGCAACTGATCAGCCTCGAGCAGTGTCAGACTCTGTCCGACTCAACCGCTGTCACACGAGATACTCTACTTCCGGTTACACATTTTCAAAATAAAGAACAAAACTAGAAAAGCAATTTCTTAAGAAATTCAAATTATTGAATTAGATGCTGAAGAGCTTTAATCTGTATGAAGAAAGATACAGAATCAGAATCAAAAGATTATGAATCAGTAAATAAAAGTTGTGATTGCATGAAAAGCAGCTGAAGCCTTATAAATAGTTAGTTCTGAGTTCCCTGTTACGAAAGTTACCTTCTGGGGCTTTTATTTTGAAAAAGTAGGTGAATCCCTAGTTTCCTGTTAACATAGAAAAAGGGGAATTTTACCAAGCTCCAAACAATGTTAAATATTTCAAAAAGTACAATTGGGATGAATGAAAGTTGAATAATAGCCAGAATCTATGGAAGATGTGGAAAATGTTACAGTTTGAATGGGGTTTCTAGGTGAAAGTGTGAATGAGCAGTGAAGAGTTGAAAATGCTTGAAAATGTTTAAATTCTGAACATTTCTTCCATTCATTTCAATGGAGAATTTTTGATGAATTATGGTTAATAATTCTAAAAATATATAAGTTATGAATGAGAAAAGTAATAGCCATCATGTCCTAATTGAGCTGCACGTTTTGATGTTTGAATGGAGTTTCTATGTTGAAACATGTGGAACGAGTGACTTTGCAAAAAAAGTGGTCTGACGAAAAATAAAAATAAACTCAGTAAAATAACATATGTTGTGAATGCTTCCAGCATTCACACCAATAATGTTATTCAAGTACATTTGTCTGTGCAATATATCCTTGAGCAATAGACACCTCAAGTGCAACTACCTTTGTTTACATTTTATTTATTACATCTACCCTACCTATTTTCCAAGTGCTATTACCTCTGTTTACATTACATCTATTTTTTTATATTTTATAACTCTAGTGTAACACTTCTGTTTATATTTATTATTTATTACATCTACTTTACCTGTTTTATATTTGCTTTATAACTGTGAGTGTTTTACCTGTTATATATTTGATCTGCCTCGTTTAGTCTTGTCAAGTATTTGTTTTAAAGCACTGACAAGAAGAAGTGGCAACTGTGAATCTCGTTGTTTTTAATACAATGACAATAAAGCTTTCTATTCTAGTCTATTCTATACACATAGATCATTTGTTAATATAGTTGTCTTATTTCAACCAGAGAATATTTTTTATCGACATCATTGTAAATGAGAGCTTGTTCTCAATAATCTATCAAGATTAAATACAGATTGAATGAATTAATGAATATTAGTTCTTGGATCGTCTGATTTCAGGATTTATTGGCTACATTTAGCATATAGTTTATGACCATATTTTAAAAAACATTACATATTTTAAAATGCAAAAACCTTTAAATATTTAGCATTGTACACCCCCACGTTTACAACTGGATGAAGAACACCTGGATATGTGACTGGTGTGTCGGAGTAAAGCACATCTCTAATGAAAAATACATAAATAAAATAATAATAACTATGAAATGTATATACCAGCAGTAAGCGAGACAGTGTAGCAGTCTTTTTCACTTAAAAAAGGTACAACTACTATTGGAGATATAATTAACCCCACAAATTTGATCAATAAAGGATGTCACCTAAATTAATTCAAGTTTTAGACTATCTTACTAACTTATTAAAAAGATTTATTGAAACACTTGCGTTTTCTGTGGAGCTGGTTGAAATTGTTGCATTTTTTTTGGTGTGGGGGTGGGGGGGGGGGGGAGAGGGGGGGGGGGTGATTGCAAATATAGCATAAAATATCAGAGGCACTGTTCTGCCTTTGTAATACATTTTTATATATATTTTTAAACACATTCTGATTCATATTCATAGATGTAAATATTTCTGTAACCCTTTTTGCAGTAGAAATAAAATTGGCCTGAACACCTGACTTCACTCCATCTAGGCCTACGCCAGACATATACAATATTTTAATTTATAAATGCCATCATGCTACAAATCAACCAACAGTAAACATCCACTCTATGATGATCCACTCTACATCACATGAGAGGAGGCATTCAGGCACATCAGCCACATGAAAAAGCAGCTCACACTGCGCCCTTGTGGGAATATTATTTATTGCACCATGAATGGAATTAATGAACCAACACTCAAGGAAGCCAGTAATGATGGAAGCAGTATTAAACTAATTTTTTTTAAATTTATTAATTGAAAGACAAAAGACAATACATTAACAAAACAACAAGAGGACACGAACAGTGAATACAGGCCAGTTAACACAATGTTGTCATTGTGTATGAGAACCAGGTGATGTGTGTGTGTCCGCGTTTGTGTATACGTGTGTGTGCGTGCGTTCTGGGGTGGAGTCTGTAGGGTGGATATATGGAGAGTGGAGAAAACAAAAAAAAAAGTACTAAAGTTAGTTATCTAAAGGAGATAATTTAACATCTCACTTGTGTGAATGTATGAAGTTTGTTCAGCAAAATGAAGGTACAAAGTAAAGGTGATTGTGGTATATATTAGTTGTTGCAATAACACTTTTAGTACAATTTTCAAATCGACGTAAACTGCAATATTGCATGGGAGTACAACAAAATGAACAATATTTCCAGTTCACCCAAACACAGCATACTGGGTGGCCCACCATGGATGAACTGGATCCAGCGTTGGAGACAGGACCCCATTCATTCCTATGAGAGTTGCTCAGTGGAGCATGAAGCCTAAATGGCTCGACTTCCGTCTGAAAAAGTACCCGGATCTTGGCGGCTCTTTGGCAACTGGGACATGCGCAGTAGCGTCCGCTCGGTCACATGACTCGGTCACGGGGTCCCAACGTCACGGTCTGGGTCTCACTCACATGAACGGAGGAAGGAAATAACTCTGGATTCAGCTATTAGTGCGTTTACAACTTTAAAAACTTAATTTTTTAAATAAGGACTATTAGAGTGTTTGTACTGGGGAGTTGATTCACCTAGAAAAAATTACCTGCTGAGTTACAGACGTCTCTTTACCAATGGAAGTCTATGGGAAAAAGTATTTTTGGGCCCAATGCATCACATGACTGACCTGGAAGTTGCAGTACCGTCGTTTGGACACTACGAAAGTTGGGATTGACGAATGGTCACAACCTCATTAATGTAAAACTAATTAACATCACGATTCAGCAAACCTTTACTAAAGAATTATATCCATTCTCTTCAAACAGAAATTCAATTCTAAAATTTTTCTCTAAAAAAGATGCTGAGAGTCTAAGATCGAAATTCTTCAAATTTCCTATTGCACCAAAAGCAAAGGAGGTTCACTTAAAGGTTCTCAGTGAAATAAACCCCTCTGCTGAATTCTTAAGAAACCGTTTTGGTTTTGATCACAATAATTGCTCGTTCTGTGATGAACACATTGAAACTAAAGAACATTTATTTAATTAATGTATTTTTGCTAATGCTTTCTGGGATGATTTGCATAATTGGTTTTCCACTAAATTTGTAAATTTTTCTAATCTAACAAAAGAAAATGTTATATTTGGTACAATTGTGAAAGATCCCGTACATGACCTGGCAATCAATTCCATAATCATTCTTGGAAAGTTTTTTACACATAAAAATAGATTCCTGAAATCAAGACCAAATTTCGATGTTTTTCATAAGGAGCTGTGTCTTTACTTTTCATCTCTGAAACTTATGAGGAAAAAGAATGCTACGAAGCTTTCAATGTTAGTTGAGGACCTTAACCTTACAGATAACCCCTATAGCACTATTAGCACTATTAGCACCATTCCCTTACTTTTTTTTTTCTCTGTCTTCATCCACACTCTTATGCACTGTACGTCAAGTTCCAGGCTTGTCTGTTCCCTTGTAGTTGTGGACTGTTCTGTACGATGCCATATTGTAATGTAAATTTCGCAATAAAAACAAAACAAAACAAAAATCAAACCTCTGGATTCAGCTATTAGTGCGTTTTACAACTTTAAAAACTTTTTAAATAAGGGCTATTAGCGTGTTCATGCTGGGAAGTTGATTCACCTCAAAATAAATGATCCTCTGAGTGACAGATGTCTCTTTCCCAATGTAAGTCTATGGGAAAAAGTCTCCGGAAACGGAAGTTGCAGTACCGCCGTTTGACCACTACGACAGTCCGGATCGTGGACTGACGCACTTCCCGTGGTCTTGTGGCCCCGCCCCCTCCTACTGTCTTTCCTTGCTGCCGCCATCTCGCTGTGTTCTGGTAGCGCAGCAGCAGCAGCAGTCAGACCCGGACCGGACCGGCTCTCTCCTACATTACACTACTGTTAGAAATCGGAAACTGGTAATTAACACGGCATATAACATATTTAGCTGTTACACTGTAGTGTTAAAATAGGAAAGGGAGTAACTTCACCACGACGACTGCACGATAAACGGCCGTCTAACAACAACTAGCTTAGCTTAGCTTAATGCTAACGATAGGCCTCTGCTAAGATAACCCTCAATCACACGAGCACAGTAGAGCCATTCTTAGTCAGGCTGACAAACAACCCAAAGTCACGCTGTTGTCTATTTAGCTCACATTATATTCTAGTTAGTTATGTATGTAAAGGTGATCTAATCCTCGCTGATCTCCACACAGTCACGTTAGAGTCTCATCACTGCGGGGAAACACTCCTAGTTCCTTCCAGCTAACTTTGGGATACTTTTGTATTATCCACCAGTAAGTATGTGATTGTTTTGTTGACTGTCTTTGAGGTTTAAGCTCTGATCATACACACATTGATCCAACACTGAAGGTGACCTGTAACGTTATATTGGTTGATGTGAACTGTCTCAGATATCTGTAACATTAGATTAACGACTTGTGTGGTTGTGGATCCAGAATAATTAGTTGTTTTACTTGTAATCTATTTTTGTGAATCCGTATTTTTATCCAGTTATTTCAGTGTAAGTGCTATTCTGCTTCTGTAGAGATCCTTTTCCCTGTTGCTTAAGATGGAGGCCAGCGTTGTTGTTCAGGCTGATCATGAGGGTCCAACTAAGGCCTCAGGGTCTAGGGTAGACACACAACCCAGATCTGGACCTGTAACGTTAGTTGTTCGTTATTCTGGATTAGATACTTGACATATATAAGCATGGATAGATGATGAAGTGTAGTGACAGTTAGTCTGTCCACTGGCCTGGACCCCAGTTAGAAACCAGGTTGCAATGGAGTCATGATTGAGAGCTCATCTGTCTCACTGTACTACTTGATACTGTATCTCTTTTGTGGAAATGTCCAACTGTCTTCTTTGTATTTGTACACAACTGTCTGTCTCTTAATAACACCTTTTCAGTCCCCTGGGGAGTGTTTTTGTAGGTTTAAATCCATCCTCTTGGCCCTTTGTGGGATTCCCTGGATATGGATAGCTTGCCCCCCCATGAGAATACATTGGCGGAAGATTTTTTTTTTTCGTCTTCAGCATTGGCTGAAAATCTCTAGAGGCTTGAATATCCTG
Source organism: Sebastes fasciatus (assembly GCF_043250625.1). Taxonomy (NCBI): domain Eukaryota; kingdom Metazoa; phylum Chordata; class Actinopteri; order Perciformes; family Sebastidae; genus Sebastes; species Sebastes fasciatus. The sequence goes on along the minus strand of NC_133795.1, from coordinate 40,963,013 downwards.
CCCATTTTTTTCTACTGCCATCACCCAAATGTCACCAAGTGTGCGAAATTTTTCCAAGTTCAAGAAGAAGCCGAGGAGTGTTTTTCCACCTACCATCCATCCCCTTTTTGCCACATCAATTTAAGCATTTTTGGATCATTTTTTTCTTTTCTGGCAGTTTATGCCCCCCTATTTCTTTCTTTCATTAATTACACCAATTAATAAAAAATGATAAAAAAAAAGAAATCCCCAAAGGACTCTATTGCATCCACCATCAGTAATGTTTAGCAGTCTGGCGGAGATAAAGCTGTCTCAGAAAAGGGATGTCGTAGGAAGACAAGTGTCTCTGGCCGACCTACCCCCCTTTTCCTCTTATCTCATGGATCAAGTGTTCCTTCAGGACTCCATACCACCACGGAGACACCCTACCAGCAGTGCGCTCAAGAGGGAGACAACTTCTCAGCCACCTCAGGTAAAGGTGGCACAATGCTAATAACAAAATCAAAATTGGCTCGTCAGTACAGATGGAATGACCTATTTAGGACTCAAAATATGTTATGGTTGCATGGAGTTCAAATTTGCACACGGTCTATTTCATTGGAAGTACATTACTGCCTTAAAATGACCGCTTCCCTTCCTCTCTCCCTAGCCCCAGTTTTGCATCTCATGTAATCGTTGTTTTTACACAAGACTTTTTCATTAACGGTTGCATCCAAAGCACAAATGGGTAAAAAAAATGTTATCAGATAACTACAAGACAAACTTAAAAACCCAATAGGTTGTGTGAAACTTAAAATATTTGTGTAGTGATGATGATGTACTAAATTCTAGTAAGAATCCCAAATGTACAAGTTGGAGCTAGTCACTATCTTGTATGAAAAAAAACTGCATGTAAACTTCTTTGATATTAGTTTTACATGTGCAGACATGTTAGAAAGCTCATAGTGAATTGATGTTGGACTAATGGAGTAAGGTCTCTGTTTCTGATATGTTGTTGTGCTCTGTCCTTTTGGCCCTGAAGAGAATCAGCTGCTGGGTTTAAGGTCCTAACCTCATCACCTCTGCCACTCAAGACTATGACCAACCATGGAGATGACTGCTACTTCTTTTACTATTCCACCTGCTCTAAAGTAAGCAAACTTTGAGCACAACACTCACATAGTGTAACCAGTTGGAAAATGACTGGTGACCTGAAGGAAGGAAGGGTCTTACTGTGTTTTCTTCATCCTGCAGGGAGACAGCTGCCCATTCAGACACTGTGAGGCAGCTATGGGCAGTGAGATCGTCTGCAACCTCTGGCAGGAGGGACGCTGCTTCCGTACCGTCTGCAAGTTTCGCCACATGGAGATCACGGTGAGCTAAATTTCAATATCTTTTTTTTTTAAACCGATGAAAGCTCCGAAATATCTCCTTCAAGCTTTGCCCACTCGAGGCTGTGTGTGTGTCTTGACTTGGCCATTAACGAAGGGTAGAAAAAGTCTCCCTGTAAACCTGGGCCAGGAGCTCCTCTCCTGCCCCTGGACATGTTGGGAGGAACACTTACTGAACTGTTAATGCAATCACACAACGAGCCTGTCGGTATGCAACATTACAATGAATGCAGACCATTAAAGACTTGCATTAATATTAACTTCCATAAACAGTTTATACTATACTAAAATCTGCAATACATCTAAATGCTTGCCTTGAAGTTGGGGCTAATTGAAATTTTATATGCTCTTCCTCCATAATATCAGAGATGATAGCTATTGCAGTCCAAAGTCAAAGCGGACCAACCTCAGTTTTTTTCTGTTCAATCATCATACTATATTTTGCTAGTAGACAATAACATGATCAGTGTGCAAGCGTGAAAATACAATTGTAGATCCTGTAAAAAATTCTATAAATTTTTTTTTTTTACCCTCCTTTGAATGTTGTTTATCTCTTTCATCAAAACAGAAAAACCGAAAGGAGATAGCTTGTTATTGGGAGTCCCAGCCAGCCGGCTGCCAGAAGCCACACTGTGCCTTTCTCCATGACAGGCCCCGCTACATCGATGGCATCTTTGTCCCACCTGATAAAAGTGAGTGGACTTTTCTTCAGCAAACACTAAGAATTGAAATGTAGAGAGTTTAAGGTGTTTTTTTACAGCCAGCTGTGAAAGGCAATACTGATAATTAATGTAATTCTCCCAGGTCTGAGCAGAAACGAGGAACAGCCACACGAGGAACCGGCTCCCCCGCCAGCTGCCACTCTTCCCACCGCGGCCAATCCCCAGCTCAGAGGCGTCATCAAGACAGAAACTCAGGAGCCGGTACCGAGCCCCACCCACCCACCGGTGGTGATTAATCCAGCAGATGATGACGAGGATGAAGATGGTGAGCTGGGTTCAAAATTACTTCTTTGTCTTTTCTAGTCCTCATTTTGAGACAGATTTCCCCCCCGTGGTCTTCACCACTCATGTGTCTTTATGTTTCCAGACCAGTTCTCAGAGGAGGGAGAGGATGGAAAGGTTGGCCCTTCTCCTAGAAAACTACTCAAATCAGGTGAGACTGTGGTCAGAGACAGCATTTTGGAAACATAATTGGTAATAATTTGTAACCAAAGCTGTACAACTCCCAAATCCTGTGCGACCTTAAATGGAACGATTGTGTTTTTGACGGGGCAATGTTTTGTCTTGACAGACGACTCACTGAACTTTGGAGTGAGCACCCTGGAGGAGATTCGGCTGAGGAAGGCCCTGAAAGCCAGCATGAAGAGAACTGGTTACCCCATCCAGAGTGCTGATACCTCGGCCAACGGAGAAAAAGAAAACATCCAGTCATTCTTTCGACCAAGCCTCTACGACACGAGAGATGGTAAAAACCAGGATTTTGTGAGACTGGCAGAATTGCAGGGAGCTGTATAACCAACATTCCTCGTCCCAAATTTACTCATTTCATATCAGGTCGTTTGGTCTAAAGATATTGTGGAATATGATTTTGAGGAATTGTGTTCGTTGATAAATCTGCTCAACATTGACACTACTAGCATAAACATTTTATGTATGATCAATTTGAAGAAATATCAGTGCCTGGGATCTTAATGAAAATAAATCCAGAATACGTTCATGCTGGTTTAGCAGTTGGCTTGACTGCTGTGCAGCAGCTTTGCGTTGTTTGGACAAAACGAAGACGTGAATATAGATATTGACTGATAAAATAGACATAATAACCGGCACTGATTTGTGTCAGGCCATATGCACTGCAATGTACTGTTCATGGTTGCTTTGAAGCTGCATCCTCCTTGGCTCTGTATCATCTGATGATGAGATGAAAGATGCTAAGCTATCTAGTCCGGATATTCCCCTCTTGAAAAACTAAAGTCAATGTTGAACTGCTGAAAATACTTCAAATCAACTCCGAATAGTAACCATTACTTTCAGTCCTGTAGAGAAGTCAAATCATTGTTACCTGGTTCTCAACTAACACACGATCCCTCTTTTAACCTAGGCCCACTTGTCTTTGAAGAAACCGCAAGACCAAGAGTCAGTGTGGCTGACAGGCTTGGAAGGAGGATGCCCAACACCGGTAAACTCTCGTTACACCTTATGAATAGATGGACTGCCAGCGCTATTAATGATAGTCTTAATTGCACAGATTAAGAAGCTCATGACTTGTCCTTTGCTGTAGATGCGAGAAGTGGAGATGGCGTCCCACTGAAGAGGAGTCTGGCGGGGCGTCTGGGCCGAGTCGTTGATGAGGAAGAACCGTCAATGCCCCCTCACAAAGGTCAGCATCAGGACACATCGAAAACTAGTTACTTGGTATTCACTGAACACCACCTGTAACATTTTACTCCACATCATGCTGATGATGTATCTTAAAGGGTAACTTTGCTATTTTCCAACCTGGACCCTATTTTCCATGTTTTTGTGTCTAACTGGTTAATGGCGGCAACAATTTTTGAAATTGGTCCTGTATTGAGGGAGAGCGCTTTAGGCGCTGTTGGGGCAAGCTAGCACCATCACTTAGATCTACTAAAAGTGCTTGTTTTTGCCATGACAGGCTCAGATTGTTATTATAAGTGTCTGACATCATGGAAAGAGTCTCGCTCAAGGAGAAGTCTTGTTCTGAAATCTGGTGAGGTGACGTGTTGCTGGAAGATGACAGTGGAACAGTGGAATACATCCATGGTGGAAACACGGATGCCGGCCGGGTAGAGTTTGTTGTGTTGGTGTTATCTAAAAAAAATGCAGCGTCATTGCTGAATATTTAGATGATTTCAACATTTCAATGTGGATGAGGTCTTTGAATTCGACGGCCGCCCGTATTTATTTGGGCCAGAGTATACGGATATTCAGATTTCATAACGAGACTTCTCCTTGAGCGGGACTTGGATACGATAACAAACAGACCGGATCAAGAGAAAGGTAAGAAAAAGGTTTTTATTTCTCTGTAGGGTCCTTTCCATAATGTTGTCAGACACTTCTAATAACAATCTGAACCTGTCAGGGGCAAAAACCAGCACTTTTAGTGGACGTAACGTTACATTGACGTTGCTCACTTGCCCTCACAGCACATTTTGCGGCTGCCGGTTACAGCGCTCTCGGGGTTGAAAAATATGGAAGTTGGTGGGAAGAGCAATGATGTGACTATGAAATCTATTTATAAACAGGTTGTTGGTTCGATGGGGCTCATCATTTACAAAGTCTAGAATGAAAAATTTGTCAATTAAAACCTTTTTCTTCCTTCTGCTTCTACAGCTTTGAAGCCTATGAGGGACAGACTTGGATTGCCTGTGTGTGTCTCACCCACTCAACCCGGTAAGATGTCTGACAAATATGAGAGGCTGACATTGTCTCCATTATTTTGTCTGGAAAGATATTAACTCATGCACATTGATTAAATCATCGTTTGTTGTTGTCCTCCATTTTTCCCCAACAGATGAGACCGACACGGAGTCCGAGAAAGCTCCTGAGCAGATTCGCATTAAAACTCTGGAGGAGATCCGACAGGAGAAGGCGGCAAAGTCTCAGAGCCAGCAAGACGATCCTTCAGTCGCGTCTCCAGAAAGCAACCGAACCAAAAACACTAAGGGCGCTAAGCGAGCCATCACCGTCAAAGACGACCCCATTAGCCGCGTCAAAACCTTCTCGGAGATCCTTCGTGCCAAGAAGAGAAGGCAGGAGGAACAGGAACAGAACACAACAGAACCCAGCCCTGTGAAGGCCAAGCGCTCTGTGGAGAAAGCTCCGGGCAAGAGTCAGGGAGAGTCTGACACAACGGGTCCCGGTCCAGAGGATACCAACGTGGGGAAAGTTAAAGTAAAGACTCTGGAGGAGATCCGCAGGGAGAAGGCAGCGAAGAGTCAGGCTCGGCAGGCCCCGGAGGCTGAAAACGAGAAGAGCTCCAATACTGAGCAGAACGACGCTAAGAAGCCTCGCCTATTGCACATCAAGAAACCGGCTTCCCAAAGTAAGACAGCACACCTCTGTGTTGACACAAGGAATGTATGCAGAATTGTTGTTTATCCTACTGCTATAAAAGTGTTTAGGATTGAATTACATTTTGAATTTGATAATCCTCATTTTGCATACCATTTTTATGTTGAACTCAGCAGGCAACGTCACAACAGAGAAGAGTGCTGAAGTGACAGAGAAGCCACAGAAACGTCCTGCTGCTGCTCCTGAGGTATAGTCCGTAACTGATACTGCAGTATTGGCTGCAATAGCTTGTTGTTTCTGTTGACTCTACCTCATTTTCCTGTGTCTTTCTAGATCGTTGCTGCCAGTGTCAAGGTCAAGACCTTTGAGGAGATTATGCGGGAGAAACGCCTTCGCAAGCAAGAAATCGAAGAGCAGGCCAAAAGCTCGGCCGAAGCAGAGCCTGCTCAGAAACAGGCGGATGAAGGAACCCCGAAGAGGAAGGTTCCCGCCAAAGTCTGTGTTACATCACCTTCCTCCGCCACTCTAGCCCCAGACTCTACGCCCACCACCCAAAAGCTCCCCGTCGTTAAACCGATCCCCCTCAAATCCAACGCTGCCTCACGTCTGAACAGCACTACTCCTGGTACAAGAGGTGGTGCCGTCAAAGCTGCGGCCTCAGTCCCCGTGAAGCAGAGCTCTTCAGAGACCGAGTCTGACTCACCGAGTCCTAGCCGCTCCAGGGAGGTCCCAGACAAAAACACAAGGAGTTCCACCGCACTGCCAACAACCAAGCAGGCCAGAGCAGCTTCCCGGGGGCCCGCTGCAGGGGCCCGTACTGCTGATAAAACACTGAACATTAATCCCAAGAAATCCCCAGAACACACTGCAGACACCAAAGGTATTGCACCTTTAACTATCACACAAACTTCATTTTGCAACCCATGTTTGACCAATAAGGCAACCCACCTTAGATTTGGATAAGCAGGGAAAAATCTCTGACCTGTTGCATTTACATGCACTTAAGTGACCTCGTCATTGTCGGCTTTTTGCAGACTTCATGATTTCTTAAATGTCATGTAAATGAGAAAAACCCAGTATGTGAAATAAGATCAAATGTATATATCATAAAAGCTGCTTTACCTCCTTTTCAGTGAGGCCCAAGCTGAACGTGAAGCCGTCCGTCATGAAGCCTGCAGTGCAGGTGAAGCCAGGCCAGAAGAGGAGGGGAGCAGAGCGATCTGCTGTCGCTGCTGTTAAACCTCTGAACAGCACCGCCGCCGTGCAGGAGGAGCCACAGCAGGAGACGACATGCAGAGACATACAGGTAGGTTGGCACGCTCCGGCCAGTAATGGTGATTCTATATTTCCTGTCAGTCTGTCTGGACCATATGCCGAGACCTTTTCAAATGTATCTTAAAGTAATTTGATATTTAATTAGAGATTGCACCGATTGATCGGCCGCCGATGGAAACCGTTCTCAGTGTCATATTTCAGATTTTGCCAGTCACATTTACACGTGGTCCGTCGCAACATGATAGTTTTATGGTACATGTCCAGAGGCTCCGTCCTTTCCACGCTTCCCATTCATCGTCTATGTAAGCAGCCGTGCGATGCATTCTGATAGCGTGGCGGTTTGAGAGGCGGGGCGTCACGATGGCCGCTCCTCATTTACATTAAGTCGAGGTCTACGCTACGTTGTGCAAATCAGGGGCGTACTCTGGAAACTCTTGGGAAACTTTTAAACTAACCGTTGTGGATCTCAAATAAAGACAGATTTAGCAACTGCATGGCTTATTTCTTGCATAAAATGTTTTAAGAAAAACATTCCGTTGAATTAATTTCATATATAAGAGGTGAAATCATGATGTGTTCAAAGGTAACCTTGTAAAATTTTGTTTTTGGCGAGAAACCTAAAATCCAGTTGTTTGAAGGAGATGTTTTCACGGCAATATAAAATTGATAATAGCGAGGTATTTATTACCTGTTTAACTCCCTAATATCAGCTCTAAGCCGCTTATATTACATAATTAAAACTACTAATTGCCAAGAATTTTTGTAATCAAAGCAATTATTTACAAAATTAAAGGATAACGTTTAGATTTTTGACGGTTTACACTGACTTCAGGACGGTTGAAATCTTTTTGGGATGATTCAGGGGCTGTGGTGAAAAAAAGTTAGTCTGGAGCCTCGCGGTCAATTGTAGTTCTAAAAAAAGAAAATTGGAATCAGCAGGTCAGACTTTTACAAAATCGGAATCGGCCAAGAAAATCAGTGCATCTTTACATTTCATATTTCTTTTATATTCCAATATATTTCCTCATTTTGTCGAGGAGGGTTAAAAGAGGAGATAAAATCGCAGCTGGCGCAGCTCCAGTTCCGCTGCACATGTTCCATACCTCATAGCTCAAGACCGTGATCCAGCCTTCATACAATAGCCTTGATTTGTGTATGTTTGCGTTCTTATTTATATTTACCATATTTATATTTATTTCTAATACTTTCTGGAAGAATTTTGCACACCTTCCTAATGTTGTAGTTTTTTGTATCCATCACATTTTATTTATGCATTTCTACTCAACATGTCTTTAACACATTCACATGTTTTGTAAAAAAATGTAATACGCCCACTGTTGGTCTTAATGTTTTTTCTCTGGTGTATCAGGTCCCTTTTTATATTCTGCCTACAGTTAATTGTCATCTAATCTTAAGTTTAAAAACAATAATGGCAGATGAAGTATGATGGGGAATCTAAACGATCTAGTGCTGTGAATGACCTCTAGTCACTTTGATCCCATTCACAGGAGATCCCGTCCTCCAAAGCGGAGGCTCAGCTGAGCGCTGCTGTTCCCCGTAGTCCCAGCACCCTGTTGGACTCCGGCTCCGGCTCCGGCTCCAGCCCACTGAGAGACGACCTCCAGACCGTCCCCGTCTTCAAACAGAGTCTGAGCCAAGACACCAAGCAGACTGTCAGTGTTGCTGCTGCCAGAGAGGCCTGTCCAGTCCCCCAAAGGTAAAGATCCACAGAGAGCTTACAACTTTAATATACACTGTTAACACAAACGCTAACTCCTTAGTAAGGTCAGACTTAACCAGGAAAATATATGTAGGCAGGTGTGGGGAGTGAAATGTATTAATGTCTGACAAAATGAACGGTTTGTTTTGGGGGTCACGGTTCAGCTTGTTTTCGATACAATAGGGAAAACATAGAAATGGCATGAAAATAACTTTTTCTTCCCATTTTATTTTCAAAATTCTAAACATTCAACAGTTGCTCATTGGCCATAATTCTTACTTTAACAGTTAAGGCACTCAAATACTGACATATGGTCAACAAAAAATAAATAAATAAATAACAGACATGTCTGCAATATTAATGTAACCCAATTTACATACACAGTACATTATTTCTGATTCTGTAATGCTCCGTCATGTTGATAATTCCTGAACTGCAGCTTGTGCTCGTTCATACAGAGCAGCCATAACGCACTGACTGAAATACTCTAATGTAAGAACATTGTAGTGGGGCTCAAAGCACTTTGACCGTATGCATTCATTCTGTATCGTCTACGACCGAGTGTGGTCGCATACACAGCGATAAACACTATAGCATCAGTTGCTTTGGCCCGGTCTGGATCTGCAGCGGGAGGCCGTCTGACCGCTGTGGAGAGAAGGAACCGCAGTCTGTTTTTGTGTCGTTCCACTTATCGTCACATTCGAGTGATGCCGTTGTAGATTAAATGTGATTAAAGTGCGTCCACATATATACCCGACTTCAGCTGAACAGTCGGCGTACAGTTTGACACAAATCGTTGTCTGTTGAGCTCGATTAACCTGGCTAACTGGGCTAAAGCAGCTAGCATGCTACAGCTGACAACAACGAGTGCGCTGCCAACATTTTCCAGGTTAAACTCCAGAATTTCTGTTCCGTGTGTTCGAGTAGTCAACATAAACAGCTTTTTGAGTCACAGGGCTTTACTGAAAGGATGTCGCACACAGAACCGAATGTCCTGTACCGAACGGTTCGATGCGATCACACATACTGCTACACCCCTACTGTGCACAACAACAACAACTTGTGTAACTGTAAATGTAATGCTGTGATCCCAAAGAAAGAAATGTTATTACAGGATACCACCAAAACTATTCAGACCTTGTATTGTTTGACTCTAGAACTCAAATATTCCAGCTCTCCTTAAAAAGAGGGGTGTGAAATTCTGATTCTGAAGAACCACCAGTCCAAACTTTTTTACAAAAAGGTCTCAAATCCATCAGTGTTTAATGCCGTCATAAGACGTCAACAAAATGTACAAGAACTTTGCCAATTTTTCCACACAACTTCACCTCCCATCTGACCATTATTATTATTTTCTTGTAAGTAAGACAGTGTAGTTTCACAGTTATAGAAGTATTGTAAAAATCCTTGCCCGTTTTTTATGTGTTGAAAAATGAGACCATATGAGTGAAAAATTGATGGAAGTTCTGATGTGCTTTTTTTCTGCATATGACATGAATGCAGCGTTGTCCGTGTACTAGATAAATAACCAGCCTCTGTACATTTCAGCCCAGTCCTGAAGAGTCCCACTCAGGCCAGGCCCCGGAGACTGAGCGTCACTGCATCCCGCACCGCCTCCACCTCCAGCGTCGCCGCCTCCTCCTCCGCCGTGGACGACTTCGAGGAGCTGATCAACGAGTTCACGGACGACCACCTAGAGGGAGACGTGGACCCCGGCATCGGAGAGGACGACCTGCTGCAGGAACTGTCCGAGATGATTGACAGCTGAGGGGCTCCGTCCAGCACGATCAACACCCTGCCCCAACTCCTCTCGCCCTACAACCTGTTCTTGTTTACAAGAAGTGAAGACCATCACCCAACTATCTACCATGGAGCATTTAAAAAAAAAAAAAACTTTCTTAAAGATTCAACCTATTTTAAGCTTTAGGTTCACATCCTTCTATCCTTTTTCATTTCCTGCCTACATGATCATCTGCTCACACCAAGGGTTATTCTGCAGAGCTTTATTTTTGTCTGTATCATGTCTGTTCATGATTATTGTCGAACTATGTCGAAGAGAAAATGAAAGAAGCTTTTGGTGCTGGGAGATGTTGTTGAGAACGTCACTAGTTTGTCAGGAATACTGGAAAGTTGTAACATCTTTGGAATGATGAATGTGTCCTTTTAGAGAGAAGTCATATCTGTATACTGTGTATGCAAAAGGGAAGAGCAAGCTGAGAATAGAATTAATCAATACTGCTGCACTTACAGTAGCCTGCAGTGCCCCAGCTACTTGTGTTTTTGTTTTTATATCTGTGAAGTGGACAAGACGGTCCGGCCGGAGCCTGAGAGCAAGTTATCATGAAGTTCACCAGTCACGTTGGTGTCGGGATGGTTTTATCCATCGGGTGTTTGTTGCTTTCTAGATTTTGGAGTGCACCTTCTACCAGTGGCTGTTCTTTCGTGTTTTTATAATGTTTCACCGAAAATGTGCGTGTTTATTTTTTTAACCGGTTCTTTTATTCAGTGGGGGCGTACTTTGAAACAACTAGTCTGGGATAAATGTGTTATAAGTGCTCTCTGGGCTTTGTTTAATGAACACCTCAGGGACAGTTTCTGATGTTTGTATGCTCCTAATACGATTGGCAAACACTGTATTTGAAATTGAAACTATGCTGTCTTTAGTTGTCTTTTTCTCTTTTTGTGTTAGCATTGGTTTATCAATGTGATCTGAGAAAAGATCAACTTGTTTTTTTTGGTCTTAATACGTGTTTGCTCTGTCCCGACCCCTTTCCCACAAGCTTACTGTTCAAAGTGACTTGTGCATATTACTGTGTAAATAAAAAGTGCTTTTAACGACCAGCTGGATCAATAATTGACCCATGATTTAAAAATAGCACTCAGACAATACTTTGTGCCGGGTTTGGGGACCAACATCGGGTGTCGATACATAAAAGACATGTATAACTTATTTTTCAACCTAGCTTTTTGACAAACACCTCTGTATAATGCAGCACAATTGCAAAAGCACCACAAACTGCAGCTTCCAAAATGACCATAAAGGACTTAAAGGATCTGCTACTGACGGCTTGGTGCCAGATACCACAGCAGACCTTCAGAGAGGTCTAGTGGAGGCCATGCCTCAAAGGGTCAGGGCTGTTTTGGCGGCAAAAGGGGGACCTAATCAATATTGGGCAGGTGGTCATAATATTATGGCTGATTGGTGTACACTTAATATAGTGAGCGCAATATGAACAAACATTAGTTTAGGTCTTAAAACTAGATTTTCACTTTAAGGCCCCCTCTCCAAGACCAGGCCATAAGATTTGGGAATACTGACCTTCTTTATAACAATTAATCCACATATTATATGGCGGAGAATGAACACCCGAGCATTTCTGAAAAGCTGAAGTATGCCTGAGATCATATTGTGATGCCTGGGTAAAGTACATTTTAAAGGGACTATTTGTAACTTTGTATGCGCATAAATGTAGCGGGTCGTCACACATGCGCGTTTGCATATGCGCGCTCGCGTGTGGCTGGAGCCTCGTCTCCACTGCCTGCTCTCCTTCACTCAGACAGCGCGCGCGTCCTCGCTGTCTCGCTCCACCTCTAGACGTGAACGCGCGCTCACTCCACACTGCAGAAGAGTTTAGCTCTGAGAATATCTAGTGAATGCACAGGGGACGTTTGTGCAGAAATAAATTCTGCAGTTCCTCCAGACCAACAGAGGTTTCCCGTGTCTTGTGAAGTGACGGAGCTCTTCAGAGAGTTATGTTACCCTCTCGTTACCGACCGGGTGCCGGTGTCTCCTCTGCTCTCTCCGGCTGCGGGCGGAGAGAGCAGAGGAGACATGCTGCAGAGCCCCACTGCATCAGCCTGCACTGATGCAGGAAAAGCCAACACTAGGACCAGATCTAAATCATGTTCATGGAGAGACCTTTGTCTGGTCAGCTAACATTACTGCCAAGCAGCTGAAATATAGAGTGATATTGTGCTTTTAGCTGACGTGTGTCGCCTCACTGTTTTGAGCGATGCTCGTTCAGGTATATTTAGAGCGAGCAAGCGCGAGCCCGACGCTGACTTTCGTTGATTTCACGGCCATAGGTGTCGCTGTTAAGAAGCATTTCTGAAAGTTACAAATAGTCCCTTCAAAGGTCCCTTATCGTGCTCATTTTCTGTTTCAACTAGAACATGTTTACATGCTGTAATGTTAAAAAAAAACTTCAGTTTGGGTCCATGTTTACTTCCTGTCAGCTGATGTTATTTACATACATTGCAACAGGAAATAAACTGGGACACATTAAGAATGTTTACGTTTAAAACTGTGTAATGATCTATATATTTGTGACATCACAAATGGACAGAAATCCTATTCAAACCCACAATTTCTGAATACAGGCTGTGTGTATTTCTCAGTATATTGAGCGTTTTGATAGTTTAACAGTATTTATATAGCACTTAAACCTGCTTATAATATAAAAGACCTGAAAATCTCACTTTTTACAATATGGGACCTTTAAACCCACACATGTGTGCAGTGTGGTCTCCCGTCCAGCAGCAGGCGGTGCAGACCACCAGAGACCCTCTGAGCTCTGACAGCACCCAGAAGCCGGTAGGCTTCTAGTTCCGGGTCAGTGGATGTAAACAGAAGGACGTCCCTCCTCTGGAGACAGCAGTAGACAACATGACCAAACTGGAGCTGCTCAACGTGTTTCTGAACGACCGGCTGACGGCGGCCGCTGAGGAGATCTTCCGCGCCGTGAAGAGCACCGTGGTGGAGTACCAGAGCGAGATCCTCCGGTCCAAGGAGGAGAACGAGCGGCTCAAGAGGCTCCTCAATGTGGCCGTCCAGCGGCTCCTCCAGCAGCCAGGTGAGGATGAGGATGAGGAGCAACAGACAGGTGAGGATGAGGAGGAACAGCAGCCAGGCGAGCAGCAGCAGCAGCAGCCGCTCACTGGCCGGGCTGCTCGGCTCTGACGTGCTCTGTTTACTGATGGACTCACTGTTACATCATGTCTCCTTCAGAATCTGTCAGTGTTTAACGGAGCTCACAGGTAGAGTTGAGTTGTGTGTTCTGGCTAACAGTCTGGCACTTAGCCCGGGTCACACACAGGGAGTGAAGTTAGCACCTGTCACCTGCCAGATATCCAGGCTGAATGTTGGCTGTGGCAGGTAAACCTGTCAGGTCACCTGCCACCATGGTGGAAAGGTTTTCCTTGTACTAAGAAATATTATTTTGAAAACATTTTTAAGAAGATTAATATTAAAAAAAAATAATAATACATCTACAGAGCCTTAAGTAAGGTGACAAATAAAAGTATGGCTTTTTCTGAACAAAATAATATGATTGTGAATTAATCATTTAAAAAATGTTGGCAGGTCCAAAATTAATGTTTTGTTTAAAGGTCCCATATCGTGCTAATTTTCAGGTTCATACTTGTATTTTGTGTTCCTACTAGAACATGTTTACATGCTGTAATGTTAAAAAAACAACTTTATTTTCCTCATACTGTCTGCCTGAATATACCTGTATTTGCCCTCTGTCTGAAACGCTCCGTTTTAGTGCATTGCAACGGAATTGCGTTGCTAGGCAACAGTTTGGGTCCATGTTTACTTCCTGTCAGCTGATGTTATTTACATACACTGCAACAGGAAATAAACTGGGATACATTTAGAATGTTTATGTTTAAAACCGTTGACAGTAAGTAAGCTTGTTGTGAAGTAAATGCAACGGATTGGGGGAGGGAGAATGCGACATCTAGCTGGTGAATGTTATCAATAGCACCTTTAAGGTTACTTATTACACGGCTGTGTCGATTACTCGGCAATCTGCGGTCTGTAATTTCTTTATGGCAGACCGTTGCTATGTATAGCTGACCGTTGCTATGTATAACAGACCGCTGTTATGTATAGCAGACCGTTGCTATGTATAGCAGACCGTTGCTATGTATAACAAACCGTTGCTATGTACAGCAGACCGTTGCTATGTACAGCAGACCGTTGCTATGTACAGCAGACCGTTGCTACGTACAGCAGACCGTTGCTATGTATAACAGACTGTTGCTATGTATAACAGACCGCTGCTATGTACAGCAGACCGTTGCTATGTATAGCAGTCCGTTGCTATGTATAACAGACCGTTGTTATGTATAGCAGTCCGTTGCTATGTATAACAGACCGCTGCTATGTAGAGCAGACCGTTGCTATGTATAGCAGTCCGTTGCTATGTATAGTAGACCGTTGCTATGTATACCAGACTGCTGCTATGTAGAGCAGACCGTTGCTATGTATAGCAGTCCGTTGCTATGTATAACAGACCGCTGCTATGTAGAGCAGACCGTTGCTATGTATAGCAGTCCGTTGCTATGTATAGCAGACCGTTGCTATGTATAACAGACCGTTGCTATGTATAACAGACTGCTGCTATGTAGAGCAGATCGTTGCTATGTATAGCAGTCCGTTGCTATGTATAGCAGACCGTTGCTATGTATAACAGACCGTTGCTATGTATAACAGACTGCTGCTATGTATAGCAGACCGTTGCTATGTATAACAGACCGTTGCTATGTATAGCAGACCGTTGCTATGTATAACAGACGTTGCTATGTATAACAAACCGTTGCTATGTATAACAGACCGTTGCTATGGGCGCAGTTCTGGTGTCGGACTCTGGCGGACCGTTTTTGTGTGAAAATATTGATATCATCAGTAAGTAGCTGTGTAATAAGCGGGATAATGTTCAGCTAGCGGGTCATTGCTGTGAAAGAATCCCCTTCAGGGTGATGAGAGACCTGTCGGGGATTCTTTCACAACAATGACCGGCTCGCTGTACATTATCCTTTACATATTACCCCCTAACTGATTTATTTATTGAAAATGTGTGTCTGGGAATACAATATTAGGCTAACAGAACAAATATATTAAGTAAGACTTCAAATTAAAATATTACGAAACACCAATAGCACATTATGATAATCATGTTGTCAAGAATAAATGTGGAGACAACTTGCCATAGTGTTCGTCTGTATGGGCTTTACATATAATAAGCAACATTTACATGGATATTCAGTTTTTATTTATCTTGTGAGATAGTTTTATTATATTACGGGTAATTAAACAATCGTAGCATCCATTTTTCTCAAATCAAATCAAACAAAGTGTCTACAAAACCAGAATTCCAAAATAAAGTAACATATTGTAATCTTACAATATCAGCTGGAGAAGGTATCTCACACAGTAGGTCTGTTTAATACGGGCATGTTGAAGGAATAACAAAAAGAAAAGTAGGTTACGATGACTGAGAAGTAAAGAGAGAGCTAGCTAATGTCGGAGCTCACGTCTCAGCGGATGAAAAAACTGGAGGTCAGACCCCGAGGCAAAGTTATGTTTCATTGAGTAGTTGGGGAAACTGAAAATGTTTTCATATGTAGATGATCCCAAACTAGTGTCATTCTATATTTTCATCATGTCAACAAATCCTTTGAAAAGCTGCGGATGAATCCACATTTGGTGCTCTAGTGAGCAGGGTTTGAAATTAAAGGTCCCATATTGTAAAAAGTGAGATTTTCATGTCTTTTATATTATAAAGCAGGTTTAAGTACTATATAAATACTGTTAAACTATCAAAACACTCAATATACAGAGAAATACACACAGCCCGTATTCAGAAATTGTGTGTTTGAAACAAGCCGTTAGGATTTCTGTCCATTTATGATGTCACAATTATACAATATTTAGACCATTTCACAGTTTTAAACATAAACATTCTAAATGTATCCCAGTTTATTCCCTGTTGCAGTGTATGTGAATAACATCAGCTGAGAGGAAGTAAATATGATTTCCGTTGCAATTCCATTGAAATGCACTAGAACGGAGTGTTTCAGACGGAGGGTGAATACAGGTATATTCCGGCAGACAGTACGAGGAAAATAATGTGTTTTTTGAACATTACAGCATGTAAACATGTTCTAGTAGAAACACAAAATACAAGTATGAACCTGAAAATGAGCATGATATGGGACCTTTAAGTTTTTTCCTCACCTTCCATGTGGCATGTACCTGAACATTTCAACGCCATTTTTTTGAGTGATGCTGAGATCGAAAAGTGTTAGTCTGTGGGGATTTCTGATTTCAAGGTTAAATCTGCAGATGTTTGAACGGGGTTTAATGGAAACAAATAGAAAACAGAGTGATATAGGTGTACTAACAGATTACAAAAACATCCTTGCAGTTCATCTTTGGGCATCCCTTCAAAAAAGACACAGCAATACAGTATATTTATGCAAATACACTACTAAGCATGACTGTGATGTTTGTCATCTTTCAGATTCTCATTCTGTCCAGCCCCAAGACGATGATCAGCCCTGCGAGTTGGAGTGGAGAAGCAGTGTTGAGCTGCTGCCACAGATTAAAGAAGAACCGAAACTGAAAAACAGTCAGACAGCTTGTTCACAAGAAGGAAGCAGCTCAGAGGAAGGAAACTGTAGTCACGTCGAGCCACTGCAGAGGTCACACCCTCCACCGGCCCAGACTGTGTGTAGCAGACAGAGTGTCTCCCCGCCTCCGCTAACATCCCAGGAGGTTAAAGCGGAGCGTGACAGAGAGGACAGCAGGAAACAACAGCAGCCAGCCAACAGCTTACCATCCTCCATGACTGTTCACTCAAACTGCCGAGCGGCTCAGAGCGATTCTCGCCCCAGCACCGCAAAGAGTCTCAGGACTCAGAAAACAGAGCAGCAGGTGAGGGGGTTAATTCGCACAAGTGGAAAACAGAGCGCGCACTTACTGCAGATCAAGAACGTCAGATCCCTGAAGCTTCCTCCGCCTCGCTCCTCTCACCCGAGCCAGAGCATCCAGAGGTGGCACAGCTGTAAAGAGTGCGGGAAGGGCTTCAGCTTCGCCTGCCAGCTGGAGGTCCACATGCGCTGGCACACCAAGGAGAAGCCGTACAGCTGCGCGGTGTGCCGAAAGAGCTTCACCACGGTCAGCATGCTGAAGAGGCACCACCGGATCCACACGGGCGAGAAGCCCTTCCACTGCCACGTCTGCGGGAAATGCTTCAACCAGTCGGCGCACCTCAACACCCACTTCAGGCTGCACACCAGAGAGAGGGCTGGCTGGAGCCGAGCAACGCTCTCCAAGTGAACCCGAGACTCACGGCAGGAAACTAACCTGACCTCTGTAAACTCTGAAATGCTTTTAACTGGCCAAACTTCAGGTTGAAGCAGTGTATATTAATATGTTTGACTGTGTGTCTTGTCTGTCGTGCAATAAAAGTGTGGTACATCAAGAGTTCCGATCCGAGTTCCGATAGACATGAACGAGAATCGGTCAAAACAGTGAGGCGACACACGTCAGCTGAAACCACAGCAGAGACTCCGGTCCTGGAGACCAAATCTACGGTCTCCCCCGCGTCCTCTGACCGTTTAACAGACGGGCTTCACTAGATACAACTTTAGGGTTTTGGTGCTTCCGTGTAGTTTGTGTTGGAGTCTGAGTCTGAACAGCGTAGCCTCACGCGAGCGCGCATAGGACACCGACCTGCAATGATTTATATGTGTAAGAAGTTACAAACAGTCCCTTTAACATGTGCAGACGTGGTAGCCACAGCTGTACAAGATTCCAACAAGGCAAGCAACATGAGCAGAGAGACAGTTAGACAGGTTGTAGGTTATTTAGAAATGAGAACAAATGACTGCGTTGTAAAACTGCATGTGCCCTGCCCGACGAGGACGAGAGCTCCTCACTGGCTTCCCACTCACAGAAACAGACAACAGACACTTCTCACAGCAGACAATTTGACTTATCATAGCAAGAAACACACAGGTGGAATTAATACCATTAATGATGGCCCTGGTGCGTTAAGATGTCCCAGTAAGTAAATGGAGCCAGGTTTCCATCCAAATGTATCGGAAATGTTAACCAAATTTTGAGAAAATCTGCAAAAGAAAAAGAGAATGATTATTACCAAGTAGGTTTTCACATACAAGGAATTTGCTTTAGTGTACTGGTGCAGAGACAAGAAACATAAATATAGAATAGGGAAAAAATACCATACAATTTAAAAATGTATGTACAGTATGTTTGAATGTAGGAAAGAACGGGCCCCGCTTCCAACGCTGTATCCAGTTCTCTGAATACATCCCTTTTTTCAGACATTTTTCAAACTTTATTTCTTCGGACATTTTTCTGACTTTTTTTTCAGACATTTTTTATTAATTTTTTTTACATTTTTTTGCCCTTTTTTCGGATATTTTTCCAAAAAAAAAAAATTTCAGATATTTTTCCGACTTTTTTTCCAGACATTTTTCAAAAAAAAATTCCGACATTTTTCCGACTTTTTTTTTCCAAAGACCATTTTCCGACTTTTTTTTTTTTTTTTTTTTTTAACTTTTTTGGACATTTTTCAAACTTTATTTCTTCGGACATTTTTCAGACTTTTTTTTCATCAGATATTTTTCAGACTTTTTTTTTTCGGAAATATTAACCAAATTTTTCAGACATTTATTTCAGACTTTTTTCAGACATACAACACATGCAATTGATCACTTGATGGACTTGCAAGTGGAGTCACAAGGGAATCCATAAAATGATCCAAAAACCTGAAGGGACGGTTGCAGACAGAAACCATGTTTTTCATTTACTAAAATCAAAATGTACACACATTCTGAATATGAAAACAAGCCACGAGAGGCTGATGGTTCAACAATATTTTTGTGGAATGCTTCCTCTAAAATAGAATCAGAAGTCCGGCTACCCTCACTCTCCAGAGTTGATGAAGAAGTCCAACTTGTTCCAATTGTTCCTGAGATAACTGCCTTCATGGTAAATGTAAATGTAGCCAGTGCCCCCTTATAAGAGTGCAAGAGTCATAGCACATAGGATGAGATCATATTCATTCATTCATATAATTCATCAACAACAGAGGATAGTAGATTGTTTATAGAAGCACCTAATGAGACTAATAATGACCATATTTATACAATGTTGTAATGTTTTAATAGGCGTTAGCCAGACAGGTGAGTGCATTAGATACACTCAGAAATATTGCTACATATTGGTATGATATCTTCTCAAGTTTGTATTATTATTGTTATTACTACACATATTTGGTGTCACCTGTGTCAGGCAAAGTTAAACTTCCAGCAGTAAGAAAAGATATTATGGGCAACAGGCCGATGGCAGACACCAGTTACGGGGTCTTGTGGTCCGTTTTAAGCAGCCGAAAACCACAGGAGCCAGCAAGGCTGGGTAGGACAGCTGCTCCTCCTCCTCCGTGGAGACACAGTGTGGGTTGTCAACGCCTTCTTCTGGTAAAGTGAGGCCCACATCCCGCTGCTCCTCCATCTCAATGACAGTCATGATGAAGGTCAAGCACAGATTGTCTGGAGGTGAAGAGAGGAAGAGGTGAAGAGAGGGAAAACAGGCAGGTGAGGATGAGAGAGTTAAAGGGAGAGAGAGAGAGACATGGAGGAAGAAGAAGACATGAACTAAGGCATAAATACAACAACAAGGCCTACAACATAAATAGACAGGTTGTGGATTATTCCTTAATAATTGGGATTTTTTTCTTTTTTGTTTCTAAAATGTAATTGTTCAGTGATGTGGGCTCCATAAAAACCCTTCATTATATCATGCAAGGTTGGCCTAAAGCCTCAGCACAAAAAAACAGAGTTATCTGCACGGCTT
Source organism: Sebastes fasciatus (assembly GCF_043250625.1). Lineage (NCBI taxonomy): Eukaryota > Metazoa > Chordata > Actinopteri > Perciformes > Sebastidae > Sebastes > Sebastes fasciatus. Next base: position 40,942,964 of record NC_133795.1, on the reverse strand, counting down.
AACACCAGGGTTACGCAAGTAAGTATATTTATTTAATTTTTATATAAATATTAATTTATTGACGTGATGTGGAGGAAGCAATACTTTACTTGAGTAAAAGTAGCAGTACTGTAAAAATACTCCATTACAAGTAAAAGTCGTGCATTTACTGTAATATGTCATAATGCAGAAAAAATTACCCTGTGAGTGCAACACTTTATTATATTATATTATATTATATTATATTATATCATATCATATCATATTATATTATATTATATCATATCATATTATATTATATTATTTAGATAAATTGTATTCCTTAGCCTTTCCTCCTGTAGCCTGATGTGACCAGATGTTGGTCACATTTGATTAGATCAGATGTGACCAACAGTTGTTACTGTAAGCTAGCTCGTTGGATACTATGTGGCTATATCAGACTATATCAGCTTGGCTCAAATACGCTGTAGGATTGTTTCTAAATGTAGCACTGGAAGCAGTTCAGTATATTCGCCGAAGATGATGTCACATTAATGTTAAATTACCTATTCTTAGGATGTATCCTAAAAAGCACAGATGTAGGTTTATACGTTATGAAAAGATATAGATATTGGGGCACAACTAATTTTTGGGCCTGAGGGCCGTGGCAGTCATTTTTCAAAATGGCCACCAAATAGGCGCTTAATATATCCAAGTGTTGCAGAAAACTGATTTTATGACTTTTATGAATGTGATTTCCAAGGTGTGTTCAAGCTGATGAGATCAGATGTCAGAAGATCACAGACATGATTTTTTCCCCTCTTTATTTTTTAAGGGTGATTTTTAAAAGCTTTAACCTGAAAAAAAGGTGAAAAAGTGTTGTTATGAAGCTGTTGTAAACTGCAGATTATTGTGGAATTTGCCAAAATGTGAATTCGATTGATAAACATCAGGGTTTTCTTTGCCATTGTAAGCGTTTTCTTCACAGCGTCTAAGGCAAATTAACAGAAAAAAAACAATGCTGCAATTTGTTTTGGTGTCATTATGTGGTCACGCTGCCACGCGGCTTACTGGCAGGACCTCGCTAATATGTTGTGCTGGTTAAACTTCCAGGGGACGGACACACCCTCTGTATTCTCTGACAATGACACATTATTTTTCATACTGTCTTGACTGCCTGTATTCACCCTCTGCCTGAAACGCTCGCTCCATTTTAGAACCTGTCTCTTTAAGACCCCCTCTAGAAAAAGCCCAGTCTGCTCTGATGGTGACTGTACAGTTGTGACATCACAACCTTACGGAAGTTGTGACGGCTCATTTAGAGGAACCGTTTCTGATTTATAAAGTGACCACATACAGTTCATGACACTCACTGAAAAACAAGTAAACCGACAACATGCACACTTTAGTCATGTCCAAAACAGTCAAATTTGTGGATCCTAAAGTGTAAACAATATACTGGAGTATGGCACGCTTTGTTATTATTTATTTGATTACTTTTGGTCAAACTTTGCCCCCAGTAACCCGCTTCCTCAGTTTTTGTATCATGCTGTAACCTGGCCAGCGTTTTCTGTTATACAACTACAGTATATACCTCTTTTTAAAACCCCCCAATTTTTTAAAAGAGCTATTGCATATCAAAAAAATAAATAACACAAAAGATCTAATCCTATTGGAGTTGGCACCTTGCCGTGGATTAGCTTGTTAGCCTCTTTTTTATTACATTACATATTAATTATACAGAAATGTGGATGATGCATATGTGATATAAGAGGATTCATAGTCAACCGAGGCAGAAAGCAAAACAATAATAAGAAAGAAAAATAAAACGCACAACAACACAGCTTGTGTGTCTCTTTGAACCTGTGAGCTACTGTATTCTGACAGGAGACTGATCTTAGTTTCCTTATAGGTTCAACCAAGTCGGCTTGGTCACAGGTTAGAGACCAGACAGATATCAGCTCCCCTTGTTCAGATAAAACATTGTCATATGAACCAGAACCTGAATCACTTACCCAAACTAAACCATTCTCATGCGACCCATGACTAGAGGACCAGCAGTCCTGAACTTTATCCAGCGATATCCCTATCAAATTTATGGCTAATGAAAAGATACATGCATCGATGGAAAGCTGAAGATCTTGCCGTTCTAATGGTTGTCATTCTATCATGAAGGCAAGGGGATGAAGTTTGACCCTGAAGTGACCACATGCTCCTTTTATTTGGATTTCACTTTCTCTCAGGTTAAAAGCTTTTCAAAAGTACCCTTAAAAAATAAAAAGGGTCATCTCTGTGATCTTGTGACATCTGCTCTAATCAGCTTGAAAACACCTTGGAAATCACCAAGAGTCATACAATCTGTTGTCTGCAACATTTTTGAATATTTAACGCCTATTTTTCAAAATGGCTGCCACAGTCCCAAGGAGCCAAATTTACTGCGTCCTGATATCGATATCTTTTCATAACGTATAAACCTACTTCTGTGCCAAATGTGTTGCTTTTATTGCAACACGCACGATTGTTATGAATATTTCAGCTTAACTGCCCCGCTACAGCTAAATGAATGTGAGGTCATGTTAGCTAGCGTTAACTAACACAACAAAGACCAAAGGGTCCAGATGTGGACAGGTAATGTTGACGTTGAGGTGTTAGTGCTCTTCGGTTAGCCAAACACAGTTTCTGCTATCAAAATGCGTGACCCTCTCTGTATGTAGGCTATAGGGTCAGTTGTGTGAGAAAAGTACCAGAGAAAAAAAAAAAAAACTCACACTAATCACACTTAAAGGGACACATCCAAATTGTCCAATAGCAGGACGGACTACGAGCACGTCTTCATAGGGCAAAACACACATCAAAGAATCAAAATGGATCCCAAAGCCCATTCTACAACATGACTCATTGACCTTTAATCTAATGCATATCAAACACATTCAAAGGCAAAACACAATGTTCTTTAGCAATGAGGATCATCAAATACACAAAAAAACTGTAAATGATACAACATGGCTCTTCCAGAGCTTGTTCTCATGTAGCTAACATGATGCCACACTGAGCCACCATACTTAGAGGCAGCTACTACACGGTGCCATAGCCAAATAGTGGCTTATGCTAGCTTGTATGGGTAACATTAACTTTATTTGTAGTTCATACAGTGTGTTCCAATCCGTGTACTTCTGTACTTACACTTACTACTTTGAGTGCATAAGTGAGTTCACACTGGGAAGTACGGCAAAATGCAGTGCACTCAAAGTACCCGGATGTTGTATTCAGAACGGTCAGATCGTTGAGTGTGGAACGCTGGACACTCTCCACACTCAACTGCCTCCATCTTGGCTACGTAGCGGAAGAGGCGGAGCCACGACCACTATTCAAACATAAGTAGATAACAGAATAAATCAATACAATACGTAAACATACCGGTGCATTTTCAGCCAACAGGAGGACACATCGTAGGAGTAGGCGACGACGTTGGAAACGTAATTTCCACTCTGCTTTCATTTTTTTTCAGAAGATATTTTGGCGGGTAGCGAGCCGCGGTCAAATGTTGCGGTCGTCATTTCCGGTCAGTGCGCCGCAGAGTATTCGATTTGAGACGACCCTACCCCGCTGAAATTTACGCACTACTCAAGTGAGTACAGAGTGCACAAAGTGCACTACACTGAAGTGTACTTCTGGAAGCACGTGGATTGGAACACACTCCTGGATTTGTATTTTAGCTGACAGACAACTCAGTTTTATGTGCAGCTGACGTCGACCCAGTGTGAGGAGGTTACATATGCAAACTAAAATTATATTATATAACCTATATTAGTTGCTAGTGGAGGATGTTAACAGCTAACGTTAAGCTAACTGTGTTGTAATGACAATGAAAAACTAGTTCATTCATATTTTGGCAAAAGTTGGACAGCTGGAAATATGATATAATAGTTTTAAAATATGCTTTGTTGTATTTATTTAAATCTACATGTGATGTAATGGGATATTTCTCAACTGACGTGGGTTTTTAGTAGCATTTGTAAAAAAATACCTTCACTTTTTTAACGTGATATTTCCCCATTTCTAGCAATCATAGCCTTGGCCTAGAATATGTGATTTGGTTTGTAGTCTACTGTGTCCTATCGGAGAATGGTACTTATACAAGTTTGAAGCTGAAGTAGGCGAGATTGGAGCAAATATGCTATACGCTATATCATGACAGTAGTACATGAAACAGGTAACAAGAAAAATAATTGTGTGCGTCTGCAAGATTTCAAAGACCGGAGGAAAACAAGCAGTAAGAGCTGATCTGAGGTCTGCTGTCCATCTGCTGTCTATGAGAGCCGGCTGTCAATCACTCACGAACTCTGACCAAACGGTCAAACTAGGCAGCGCTGATCAAATATGAATCAATAGTATGTTACATTAATGACTATTTCTCTCCTCACATGTTTTCAGAATCATCTTGTAGTGCACGGTTTAGCTGTAAAATTAGAACGTTTGTGACGAAGCAGCCATGTTGAAATCTCTTCAAGGATTACCAATTAGGAATTAGGCACAGCCAATAGGAACGCTCTCTCAATGAAATGACCTCTGATTGGTCAAAGTCTCCCATCACGATGTTCTAAAGCCTGAAAACAGAGCCATGAGGAGGTGCAGAAGTCTAGTTTTCTCTCAGAACACTTGAATTACAATATACTGAAAGGTTATTATGGAATTTTTAGCCTAATGATGCCAAAAATATACTGACTACTGAAGCTTTAAACTCTAATTGTATGACCTAAGTCTCCACCATAAGTCTATTTGGGCCACAGGAGGAACCCCTTCTTATCACCCTCCAACCCTTGAAGCTCCTGCACGCCTTCCAACCCCTGTATATGTGGAGCGTGTGCACGCGGCGACACAAGCGGGGCGCGCGCTCTCCACGAGAGAGAACAGCTGAAGGAAGGAGGGGAAGAGAGAGAGAGAGAGAGAGAGAGAGAGAGAGAGAGAGACTGCACCGCATTGACAGAGCTCCGGTACCGACAGCCGGTCAGCAGCAGGAGGAGGTGATAGTGTTCTGATGCCGCTGCGGAGTTGACGGTGCCCGGTGCAGCAGAGGAGGAGCGGAGCGGTGGAGCAGCGGCAGGTAAGAGGACACTCTCTACTTTCTACTGTGATGATGCTGTGTATAGGTGTTTTAGCCCCATCACACTGACGCATCGGGTGGTGTCCCGGTTCTGGCGGGGCTAGACTAGACTAGATGAGAACTGAGGATGTGAATAATGACATCAGGACACAGAATGCAGCTCCCGGTCCTCGTCCAGGAGGCTCGGGACCAGCTCCTGCCCGGTCTCTATGCAGTGTTTTCCGGGCCCCCCGCCTCTCTCTCTCTGCCTCTCTCTGCCTCTCTCTCTGCGCATCTTCTGGATGATGCTGCGGTTTCCTGGGAGATTTTTTTTTTGCTGCTCTGCGCAAATCAGCAAATAAAAGGTAGAAAAGTCCGGAGGAGATGACCGGGCCCGGCCTCGCTGTCTGCATCTGCAGAGGCCCCGTGCGTGCGTGTGTGTGTGCATGATGTGTGAGGAGAAGTGTCATTGCAGAGGACGACTGAAACGGGGACATTTCAGAGGGCTGTCAAGTTGGGCTTGTTTGGCTCCAGGCCTCGGGGCTGCAGCCTGACTGGGCTGCTCACAGGCTGAGTCAGGTCTGGAACAGGATCACAGCACATCTCTATGGGAGGGAGGACACTCAGAGACAGAAAAGTCCATCATGTCTTGTCAATAGGCCTATTCCTTGTATGCGTTTCTATGCTACATTAGAGCATTACATGGTGACCTTGTTGTACTTTATGCTCTCTAATGTGATCCTGTATTTATCCTCTAGGCTGACACAGTCTGTCTGCACTCAGTAATCTCTCCCTATTGGTAGTATTGTATGTCAACAGTAGCCCTGTGTTACAGTAATGTTTCCACATCAATACTGAGCTCATATAGTGACCTGAAGGATGTTACATGTCTATATGGTGTTTCATTGACTACTGTCATATTGTAGTTTAAAGCTTCAGTAGGCAGTATATTTTTGGCATCATTGGGCAAACATTCCAAAATAACCTTTCAGCATATTGTAATTCAAGTGTTCTGAGAGAAAACTAGACTTCTGCTCCTCCTCATGACTCTGTTTTCAGGCTTTAGAACATCTAGCCCGTGATGGGAGACTTTGACCAATCACAGGTCATTTCAGAGAGAGAGAGCGTTCCTATTGGCTGTGCTCCGGTCATGTGACCGGAACTTGGAGTTCCGACGCCAGATTTCACAATGGCGGCGGCGTCACAAACTTTCCGATTTTCCAGCTAAACCGTGCACTACAAGATGATTCTGAGAACATCTGAGGAGAGAAATAGACATTAACGTAACATAATATTGATTCATATTTGATCAGCGCTGCCTAGTTTGACCGTTTGGTCGGAGTTCGCCAGTGATTGACAGCCGGCTCTCATAGACGGCAGCTGGACAGCAGACCTCAGATCAGCTCTTACTGCTTGTTTTCCTCCGGTCTGTGAAATCTTGCAGATGCCATTAGGAACACCGGAGGACACAGAGGAACATGATTTTTTTCAGGTTACCTGTTTCATGTACTACTGTCACCATATAGCGACCGTTTTATAAAAATAACTTAACTTGTTAACATAACGTATTTGCTCCAATCTCGCCTACCTCAGCTTTAAATGTGTATTAATAAGTGGTGTGTATAGCGTGTCATCTCCTGCAAACTGGCTATTGCGATACTTTTGGCACCAATGCCACACTCTGTACACTATACTATACAGTATATACTCAATTACAAGTAAAAGGCCTTTATTGACATTGTAGCCCTACTGAAGTAGAAGTACATTAGTACAGAAGTGTACTCAAAATGTATCAAAAGTACTAATCAGTATGCAGAATGACTCCTTTCACAGCGGTTTATTATATTATTCATATAACCGGATTATTATTACTGACTCATTAACATATAAGGGGCCTTTTCTGGTCTGGATAGTTGAGGTGGAGCTACTTTTTTAGCTACTTTACTGTTGGGTAGTTAGTTTAATCTAGTACAATGCATTATGTATCATTTATAAGATCGCCACGTTTTGTAAAATCATTATCTGCAGAGTACAAGTAACTGTCAAATGTAGAGTAAGGAGTATGGTGGAGTACAATTATAAAGTAGCACTGAGGTATTTTGTTGAAGTACAAGGTGATGTACAAGTACCTAAAGTACAAAACACTGCACTAAAGAACAGTTCGATCAGGAGAGACTCCATCTTTAGAGCAATCGAATGCATTTATTGACGTGGTGCACAGAGAAGTCTAGGATGTGAAGAGTCTTTGGCGATTAGACCTCATCGTGTCGCATCATTTTAGAGGGGGTGTAGTGATGTCATGGTTTGTACAGGAATATAGGTCAGGGTTAAATCTATACGTACAGAAAAATGACAACTGGCAGCAGCAGCTGTGCTCCGGTCATGTTACCGGTACCGGCGTTCCTTCAAGCCAGCTCAACCTGATCTCAACATGGCTGCCGGGTCACAACCTTCCTCATTTTACAGCTAAACCGTGCACTACGAGATGATTCTGAGAACATTTGAGGAGAGAAATAGGCATTAACGTAACAGAATATTGATTCATATTTGATCAGCGCTGCCTAGTTTCATCGTTTGGTCGGAGTTTGCTGGACAGCAGACCTCAGATCAGCTCTGACTGCTTGTTTTCCTCCGGTCTGTGAAATCTTGCAGATGCCGTTAGGAGCACCGGAGGACACAGAGGCACATGATTTTTTTCAGGTTACGTGTTTCACGATATAGCGACCATTTTATATAAATAACTTTTTTAAATATTTGCTCCAATCTCGCCTACTTCAGCTTTAAATTGAATCATAATCAATCCTAAGACATTATGTCATCATATTAAATTTAGCGCTTGTCCTTGAACGGGTTGATAAGACAAGAACTGGTCTGTGGTGCTCTTTGTGAGTTTGACCTGTTACACTTGGAGTATTTCTTAATCTCCTATCGTAGGGCTCTGATACTCCTCTAGTGTTCTTCTATAGGGGCTGTGGGCTGTATGTGTTTTGCTGTGACTGTGTAACTGTATAGAAAGGTTTGCTTATTGACTGGTGTAATGGGAGCCTATAATGCATGTACCCAGCCATGGAAGGAGGGAAGTGCATGTGAGTGCATGTGTGAGTGAGATGTTTATAACATAAAGCCTGTATAGTGAAAAGGTTGAAGTCGTTTCTACACTTGCTTTCCAGCAGAGGGCATTTCAAGAGCACAATGAAGCATCGATTTTGAAAAAGTGCTGATCACTTTGAGAGCAATAATTGACCTCAGTTACTGTTCTACCAAAATTGACATTCCATATGATATCCCCGGCTCACTTGAAGATATGAAAACAATGTTTTAGGTTTACTTTATAATAATATGGAGATTCCCATGAGTCACAGTGTGTGTGCTAAACTGACTGATGTCATGTTTGCAGCTTCTACATGTAAAAGTATCTCAGTTTTTATTGTGTTTTCAAACTTCCAAACATGTTCTATGAAGAATGATGAATCATATATCAAAAACCATATTATGTAAAAAAATCATCTAAAATATGATGTAATAATCTAATTAATTTATAGAGTGAACATAATTAATGGAGCAGCAAATTGGGAAATATTTAATTTTATCTTTCATATTTTTTTTTTCTTCTAGCAACAGAGTTTTTTTAGTTCATTTTAATTTAATTGTAGCAGTTTTTTTTATTTCAAATATTTTTGAAATTCATTGTTGCATTTTTTTCTCAGTTGATTTAATGATGTCACTTCTCATCTCCTCCTCCTTCAACTGATGAGTTCTGACTGGCAGTAGTTAAGATTAAAAAAAAAGCAATATTCTCTCAAAGCATCTCATTCATTTCAAGTATTAGAAGTCTGGACCTGGTTTGAATGTGTGGCTTAATTAATGCAGGCAGCTGTATATCTGAGTTTGTGTTGCTTTTCATACTGGTCAATTCCTCACACATTGTGTATCAGTATGCCAACATACTGACCACTGTGTGTGTGTGTGTGTGTGTGTGTGTGTGTGTGTGTGTGTGTGTGTGTGTGCGTGCGTGCGTGCGTGCGTGCATGTGTGCGTGTGACCTGAGTCTTGGCCAACAGTTTAATGGTCTTACATAAGAATAGGACAGGATCTGGCCAGACACACACACACACACACACTAGAGAGAGAAAATAATGGCCTCATTCTGAATGAAATAAATCAAAATACCAAATTCTCATTTGGCCAGGAATATGACCAGCTGCGAGGCATGTGGTTAAAACAAAAGCAGCCTTCTTTTGGGCCACATCTTTTGTGGCGCCTCGCTACCCCAGAAGTCACGGTGTGCCCATCAGTTTACCGCTAGTATTTACAACTTCCTGGTGATAAACCTGAACATTTTGGTTGAACATAACAAGTTGACAAGATGCGCCTGAATGCACCATAAGTCAGGTAGACTGTCCCATTTGGGGAGGAGGCTCAGGCCTTCAGAAGGGTCCAGTTCCTGAGCTTGAACACAGCTAAGAAGTAGATTTCTGCTTTCTAATGGAGGCAATATGGAGGTTGATGCATACATTTCCTGTGCTTATTACGCCACTGAACTACATTTGAAACCTCAGACAAAAAATGGCCGGCAGACAAGAAAAGCATCCCCTCACGAAGATACACCGTCAAGAAAAGGCTCCACTTTGCAAAAAGATGACCACCTCATGTCCGTAATGACACACTGTCCGATGATACAGATGCCGTTGCAGATATACTGTAAATATAGTGTGTATTCCCTTCTGTCCTGACTGTCTGCTCTTGGCTTCCATATTGAATATGGGCCACGGTGCCCTGGGATCTGCAGATCTAGATCTACCAGAGCATGGCCTGCCTCTGAATGGAATATGTTTTTTTTTTCCACTATGAATTAAAGATGTCAGGGCGGTCAGAGCATCTCCGTGTTATGACCTGGAGCCAAGCTCGGTGGGCTCCGGTGGGCTCGTGCCATCTGTCAGCACAGCGGTGTCACGGTCGGTGGGGTTCTTGTACTGAAACCGATCTGGTGGGTTATGATGAAAGATGAACGCGGCACGCTTAAAAGTGCACCGCGCCCGTAACCAGACGCAGGATGAAATGTTTTTCTGGACTGAGAAATATGACTCCAGGGTGTCAGGTGTCAGCAGTTTGACTGACTTCCTCTGATTAATGACGGGAGAGGAAGCAGAGAGGCATGTGTGTGAGGCAGCGTTGTGGACGCCCACTCGCAAATATGTCAGGCCTTTCGAAATGACCTGAGGCCAGACACTTAGGGTGCTTTCACACCTTAACCCGTTGGGTTCAGTCGAACCCTGGTGCGGACCAAACAACCCAACCACATGATTTTATCATACCAGACATGTGATTTTAGAATAAAAAATCCATCTGCTGACAGCTATTAAAACTGCTGTGCTTGTGTCCGCCTCATGTGCGCTCCCCGATGTTCGCACTATGTGTTCGCACCACCATTGTACAGTCCTGTCTCTACCATTATTCATCATAACATGCGGTCGATTTGCAGTTTAACAATCCAAATAATGCATATTACTTCCGCCAAGGCCGAAGGCCTAGGAAGGAGGTTATGTTTTTATCGGCGTTGGTTTGTTTGTTTGTCTGTTAGCAGGATTACTCAAAAAGTCCGACATGGATTTGAATGAAATAGTTTGGAGGGTTGGGGTGTGGCACAGTGAACAATTCATTAGATTTTGGTGGTGATCCGGATCATAGTCTGGATTCAGGAACGTTTTTAAGCATTACAATCAGCCAGAACATTAAGACCTCTGGGTATAACACATGCACAGTGTAGCTGATGACGCGTTGAAGACGCATGACCCCGCCTCTTTCCTTCAGAGAGAGAGAGGGGGGGGACAACTCTAGATTCAACGTTTTTTCACATTAAACTCTGTGAAATTAGAGTTGAGTTCGACCAAAGCACACTAGGTGATTGTTGGAAAGAGTAACGATGACGGTTTAGGTGAGTTTTATTTTGTTTCTGTCCAGTTTGAATGAAGTGTTTTACGATGCTCCGCTACGTACAGCTGATCTCAACATAAACACAAATACACGTGGATGATGGCGCAAGCTGAACGGATTAGGGGGGGGAGGTCTGCGCTCTCGAAGTGCCATTCTAGTTATTATTGTTATCAATCAAAGAACATAAATATGCACATCAGAAGCATTAAAGTGCTGCATGAACTTGTGTCAGTCACCAGAATTAGATTCCCCCTCGACGGTCCTGATGATGCAGGATGACAATCAGAGAGTTAGCTGTCAGTCTGTAGAACTTCATGTGTACTCCTCTGGTGCGTTTGTAAAACGTCAGTGTGAACAGGAACCAGAACAGAACTAAAATACTACAATGTATCTGTTTTTTCCCCTTGGTCCGGACCAAATTAACCGAAAAACTCTGTGACTGAGTCATGTGACCGAGCGGACGCTATACTGCGCATGTTTCATGTGCCCAAGATCCGGGTACTTTTCCAGACGGATGTTCAGCCATTTAGTCTTCATGCGCCACTGAGACACTTTCATAAGAATGAACGGGGCCCCGCCTCCAACGCTGTATCCAGTTCTCTTTATACATCCATGGACGGAGCGCAGTTTGAGCTAATGTTGCAGTGGTGGTGTTGTCACGTTGTGTCTGAAAGAACCTTCAGTGAGTGAGAGAAGGAGAGAGAAATGGAGCGAACTAAGAGAAAGAAATACTCAAGCAGGATCAAAACATAAAAAGAAACAGATGAATATTAGTTTATGCCAGAGATTCTCACGCCAAGTTCACACCAGAGGAGCAAATCATTCTGTTTTCTTTCCTGGGAGTTAGAGGTAAAATTAAAAAGATTAACATAAAAATGCTGCTGCAGTGTACTTATTATTTCTTACTTTCACTCCTTTAAAGTCACCAGAATGCAGAAAACAAAGTGTCTGAAAGTCAACTAATTTTTTCTCAAGGTTGACAACCATGCCTGATACCTACTTCCAGTTTTTCTATAGGAGGCATGGGAATCCAGCAATTTGGAGTTGGGCCTCTGAACTTTATCCGTTTAATGGTCTTTTACATGACAAGTCTGGTACCCTTTGATAAAGAACATAGAGAAATATCTAAGTAGCCCTAATCCTGTAATAATATCCCTAAAGCTTCTCTCTGAACACCCTGGGCTCCTTCTCAAAGTTGGTTCCATTACAGTTTTTCTCGATTGTTTACACACATTTTCTGAAAGCATGCCTCATACTCTCAGAACAAAACACACAAATCAAAAAACACACACACAATGGGCAAAACCCCTCAATTCTCCTGCAAAATGAAACTTTACATTCAAAACAATGTTATTTCTTCTCAAAATGGTATTTTGTTTTCAAATGACACACACAAACCATCATATGAATAGACATTTATAAGAACCAGTTGAACACTGATGTGCTCAATGTAAAACACTATGATGAATGGAAAACACTTCTTCTCCATTCATCATAATGACTTAGGCCTTTTTTTTGTTCAGTGTTACACTTACTACAGACAGTACATACATAAGTGTGTTGTAAAATATTTTAGAATATTGTTTTTATACTCAGAACACACAAATACATGGTAACAAATATATTTTATTTTCCCCACAAAAACAATGTACACAGTGTACATCCCAACCAACACAAAGTTGCACATACAGTGGTCTACATACAAAACAACAGAAGAATTTACTGTATACAGTTACAGTAAAAAAAAACTATGCTGCATCCTCTCTTCTGTTTCGGTCTGGCCACAGCACCTCATCCACATCACAAGCAATGTTTGCCCTTTTATGCTAAAGCTCTGATTGCTAATTGTAACACTGTGTGACAGGTGTTTGCCCATGTGATGAGTCAGTGTGCATAGTAGGGCAATTGACTTTAGAATTTTGAATGACAGTGTGTTCCTTGTGAAAACGAGATTTTCTTCATGAAAATTGTGCCAAATGCAGAGAATTGTGTGTAGTGTTTTGAAAAAAGTGTGTTTTAGAACTGCAATTTGAGTGTAAAGCAGGAATTGTGCTTGTAGTTTAGCAGAATTGGTTCAGGGGGTTGGTGCATGTTGTGGTCATTGTGTGTCAAGTACCAGTATTTGTGTGTAAACAATTGAAAAAAACTGTAATAACTAAACAATGGTGCACTTCAGGTTTTTGGCCAGCAGATGCCAGTGTTGTAACACACAATACATGCTTCCTTTATACACTCACACACACACACACACACACACACACACACACGCACACACACACACACACACACACACACACACACATATACTCTATCACTCATGCATCCAGATGTGTCCTACAGTCAAACAACAAACGCACTTTCTCTCAAACATGCTGTCACGATGGAGTAACACTGCTAAATTGATCTAGTGTGGTGCGTTTTGCATCATTTCATTTCATATTTATACCATAGTTCATTTCTATCAAACGTTTCATACAGGTTAGCAGGTAGCCCGTTGCTCATGTTTTCTGAGGGGTGCTGGTGAAGTAGATGAAGAAGTTCCACATCTTGCCACAATCCAGATCACTAGAAAATAATCTCTGTTTCTACATGAAGATAACAAGTCAGAGAGCAAACAACACAGTGAATCATGAGCCTTTTAGGTTGGCTTGTTTGTGGACTTTTGATCCCTTGTGGGGCAAAAACAAGTATTGTATTGCATGCAGCTACACACTGCTGTGATTAAAACCAGCTGGGGTCATTAAAACAGTGGAGATATTCCAGATTTGAAGTATTACATTGGTTCTTTTGAAATTCACGGGGGTTCAGAGAATGTGACAAGAACACACACTGAATACATCAGTACCAATTATTAAGAAATACTTCATATTGGCACAAAGATAAATAGCATCAATTAAAAGCCTTTCTTAATCAAAGCGCTGTACAAAGAGTAGTATGTAGTACACAGCAGCAGGCCGTATGGCTGTGTTCCCAGTGAACCCCGAATCCTGGCTCCCATTCAGTTAAATGGAGCAGCCAGTGCAGATGGGACGTAGCCAGGCCAGGTGGATTGTGGGTAAGATGGGGCGGTGCCCAGTGATGGGTAAATTAATTCTGCATTAGGGAAGCCCGCTGGCATCACTATGATCACCTGGCACAGTGTGTCTGTCCAGGTGTGTGTGTGTGTGTGTTGCTCACCTGGCATGGGATTTAGAACAGTTGCCCTCCTGGGCTGAATGTTGGGTTTTAATACTTCACCTGGCATCAAATGTAGTCTGAACCGCAGGTCAGCATCCAGCCTGGCTCTGCCTCAGAGGGACGCACAGAGATACGGAGACAGACAACAAGATGAAGCTGGGTGGGTTTCCACTTCATCCACAGTTGCTGAAGGACTTTGTGTTTTTTACAAGTAGAACCTGGTGGACTGCTCTTTGTGTTTCTCCCACTAGCTGGGCTTCCATCTGAGGAGAGATGCTTCAGTCAGGTGTCTTTATCAGAGAGCCAAAGGGAAACTGGAACTTCCAGAAGGAAGAAAACTCAGGGTGACATTTGTAATAACGGAAATGACTAAAAATCCAGCCTCACAACTCTAGGGCTGGGCGATACGGCCTAAAAATAATGTTGCGATATTTTTAGGCAATATTGCGATACACGATATATATCGCGATATTTCAAATATCCTCTAAGCACTTCATAAATGCTCGATTTAACCCTTTGATGCATACAATCACACCACTATGATGATTCTTGTAGACCCTGCAGCATATGTCTAATTATTATTTTCCAACTAGTGTAGAAAGACTCACCAAATCGCGAGGTGTAGCCTCAACCAAAGCAGTCTGTTCAGATCGGTAGATGTGGAGAAGTGGGTCACCTCTGTTAGCTGGTTGGCCAACTTTTCTCTCACTGAAATGTAGAACTCCGGTAGAGCTTTCTCCGCAAAAAAAGTGCGACCAGGCAGTTCATATTTTGGATCAAGTGTCTTAATGAGTGTTTGGAATCCGGGATTTTCATGTAGTTGCTTTACAGCGGCTTTGATTTCTTTCCATTTTGCAATTTTTTTGTCATAATATGGGATTGCTTTGGAAAGCGAGGACGCCACAGTCATTTGCTTCTGGGCTGGTTCTGGTTGCTTTGGTCGTGTTCTCGTCTTCCACTTTCTCCGGGTACCGGGCTCCTTCTCTCTCCGCCGTGTGCCTCCAAATACAAAAACACGCCGGCCGAATACGTCACATCGACTCTCCCAGGAGAGAGGTGGTCTGGACGGCCGCGGAGTCTGTGATGTATGTGTCTGTGAGAAGGAGCCGGAGGGAGAGAAGGAAATGCCAAAGTGAGTGTCATTACATTACATGACCATTTGTAGTCGGTGTTTGCGATATAGTTATTTTATACACTGCGCGTGGGACAAGCCGCGATACATCGACTATATTCGATGTTTCGCCCTCTCCTACTCACAACAACCTTGCTCAACAGTAGGTCATGTGGTTCATGCATTTGTCACGGCCCCGTTGACTCCACTGACTGGGATTGTAAAAGAAAAGTGTGGCTGGATATCATGGATAATGGATGAGGGAGAAACAGTTACTATGATATCATACTGTATGCTGGGCTGGACAAATTGAATGGTGTTTGTACAGCACCTGTAACCTAAGCTAGAGTGCACGTTAAGGCAGCTCAGTGGGTACAAGTGTATTTCTTCTGAATTGGAGGATAGACCATACTAATCCATTTGAATATACTTTTTCCAATCTGCTTTTCTGAATGAATACCATGTAGCTCTCTGTATGTGCAGGACGCTGATGCAGATGTTCTATATTCACAACTTAAACTTCATCTTTTCTGTCATTTCAAAACGTAATCTCAAATGTTCCTGACAGTCAAACAGGTGTATCTTCATCTCCGTGGCTGTGGCTCGTCCTTGCTGCATGCACTACGTCATCCCGCTCTACAGCCGTCCTTCAATGGAAAAGCTTCTTTCTTTTTTTACCCTCTCTTCCCCCCATCCATCCGTCTGCGGTTCCTCTCAGGTTACCTGAGCTGTGCCTTCAAGTGTCCATCACTTTTTGCTTTTCAGCAGCTTTCTATTTTTAAATGCCTCACAGAAGCTGCCGTTTCCTCTCAGAGGGCAACGAGGGATGAGAGGAGCGATTGGAGAGAGAAAAGAAGATGGATGGGAAAGAGTAAGGAGTAAGAGAGGGGAAAAAGGAGACAGAGGTACATACCAAGATGGAAGGATGAAAATAGAATAGTATGTGAGCGTCTGGAGTGAAGGGCGATGGCACAGAGCTGTCTGGCGGGCTGCCAGGTGGAGAGGATAAATAGAAGATGGAGAGAACAGAGGGAGGGAGGGAGGGAGGGAAGCATCCTGGAGTCTGGTACTGCTCCAGGCCCGAGTCTCCACTGAGATCACTGACTGGATGAATGGAAAACAGGAAACAAGGAGGAGAGTGCGTCTGACCGATATGAATCCAGTGCTGATATTGTTGTATTAAAGCTGAAGTAGGCCAGATTGGAGCAAATATGATTCAAAAAAGTTATTTTTATAAAATGGTCGCTATATGGTGACAGTAGTACATGAAACAGGTAACCTAAAAAAAATCATGTCCTCTGTGTCCTCCGGTGCTCCTAACGGCATCTGCAAGATTTCACAGACCGGAGGAAAACAAGCAGTAAGAGCTGATCCGAGGTCTGCTGTCCAGCTGCTGTCTATGAGAGCCGGCTGTCAATCACTCGTGAACTCTGACCAAACGGTCAAACTAGGCAGCGCTGATCAAATATGAATCAATATTCTGTTACGTTAATGCCTATTTCTCTCCTCAAATGTTCTCAGAATCATCTTGTAGTGCACGGTTTAGCTGGAAAATGAGAAAGTTTGTCGCCGCCATTGGGAAATCTGGTGAAGGAACGCCAAGTTCCGGTCACATGACCAGAGAACAGCCAATAGGAACGTTCTCTCAATGAAATGACCTGTGATTGGTCAAAGTCTCCCGTCACTGGGCTAGATGTTCTAAAGCCTGAAAACAGAGCCATGAGGAGGAGCAGAAGTCTAGTTTTCTCTCAGAACACTTGAATTACAATATGCTGAAAGGTTATTATGGAATTTTTGCACAATGATGCCAAAAATATACTGACTACTGCAGCTTTAATGCTGCTTAAAGCTGATATTAAAACACGACCAATGACAAACCTTAAGATCTCAGAGATTAAAGGAGAATTCAGTGATACTGTATACCGCTCTACTAACCACCGTCTTCTAGGAGAGCAGACTACGGGCGCGTACTACAAACAAAGAACAAACTAGTACTACTTCTGTGGTTATTAAACACTGTCGTGCATGCGGCTGAGAATAACAACCACATATGTGTGTGAAGTGTAGTCCCGCCTCCCACTTCGTTCACTGGCCAGGAGCTATACATGTGATTGCTCCATGCCCCCAGGAAGTGCGCTGGTCATCGATACCAACTTTTTCGTAGTGGCCAAACGGCGGTACTGCAACTTCAGTGTCCGTCACGTGATGCATTGGGCCCAAAAATACTTTTTCCCGTAGACTTACATTGGGAAAGAGACGTCTGTAACGCCAAGTGACCGAGTCATGTGACCGAGCGGACGCTATACTGCGCATGTTCCATGTGCACAAGATCTGGTACTTTTCCAGACAGAAGTCGAGCCATTTAGGCTTCATGAGCCACTGAGCAGCTTTCATAGGAATGAACGGGGGCCCCGCCTCCAACGCTGTATCTTAGTTCTCTTAATACATCCATGGGTTGCTCAGGCGTTTGACACGCTACTAAAACAAAACTAAACATGTCGGTGGTGTGCAACTTTTACACAAGCTGTGCCCCAATTTCGCATCCGAAAAGGCCGACCAATCAGAGCAGACTGGGCTTTTTCAGAAGGGGGTTCTTAAAGAGACAGGTGCTAAAACGGAGCGGTTCAGACAGAGGATGAATACAGGTATATTCAGACAGACACTATGAGAAAAATAATTATTTTCTTTGAACAATAAAGCATGTAAACATGTTCTAGTAGAAACCCAAAATACAAGTATGAACCTGAAAATGAGCATAATATGTCTCCTAGGGTTGGGTGAACATGTTGTTACGTAACCACAGACCTTATTTCAGGCATCTAACTAAAAGCTTTAAAACATCATTAAAAAAAACACATTGACTTGGAGTCGACAGACCGGAAGTGCTAAATTGCTAACTCATTTCTGGGTGTTAGGACTCATTCCTGCACCACTGTATTACGCTAACTTCCACTGGAAACCAACGCGTCATAACCTGTAGGTAGGTACAATGTATTGAAACTATTGAAGTAAAACACAGCTCTATCAGTTGGCTCCGCCAACAACAACACTCAAATCTAAAGGAGACTGAATTTGTCGTTGTGGCAACATCTGAAAAATCTATTTCTAATGTGTCAGAATTGATGTAATGATCATACAGGGATAAATTCTGAAATACGTTACACAATCATTCAGACTGCATCATATCAGAGGTGTAACACACTGACTGAGCCAGATGTGGCTTTTTTAAAAAACCCATTGTTGGCCCCATATATCAGTCTAACGCTGGAGGAGACAGAGACCGGAGCGGTATAAGGAAAGCCTGATGGAAGACAAAGGTCATATAGCTCTGCTCAGTCGATGCACACTGACGATAGTCTAACAACAGCTTCGCCACAGGCGGCTTTCCAAATGTAGCTGTTCCGTGGTTAAGATTAAAATACAGTCAGCAGATCTGATCCTCTGAGACAAACCGTCTGAAAGGGTAGAAGCTGCTATTCAGACAGATCTTATCAGGATAATTAAAGTTTAGGCCTGGCTTTGTTTGTCTCGCCTCTCCGTTTGAAATCATTTAGATGAGATTAGATTAGATTGTTTATTAGCCTCACCACCGAGGCCGGTGGAATCATTTTTCGGTGTTATTCTCTGCAGCACAAATACGTGATTGGACGACAGCAGACCATCTCTTCTTTTATTTCCATCCCTTGACTTTCTCTCATGTTGCTATTTTGTCTAAAACATGACGTTTCTGTCTACTGTCTACTCATTGATTCAGTCTTTGGATTGGCATCTTTCATGTGCACGCTGTAAACAAGGCGTCCTTTAATGTGGTGGTTTGAAGTGCTGCTGCTTCAAAGGTAGGGTTAGAGAGCGTTCTCTCCATCCACCCCCTCTGTTGCTGTGCTGTAACCAGAGGCTGAACGGATGTACATAAGGAGAATAATGGTTAAGTTTATGTGTTGTGTCACTATGATTAATACTGCTCATGAAACCCCAATTTAAACATAATCCAGGATAATTCTGTCTTTTTAGTGGCACTGTTGCAATTTTGAACTCTGCAGTATTTCTGTGTGTGTGTGTGTGTGTGTGTGCTTACCTCGCAGCATTACAACATTAGGCCATGCATATGCATCAGAAGTGACACATGGCCTTTTCAGCTGTGAGAAGGACAAAAACTAGGAGAAACTCTCCTGATGAGTTTCCACAGAACTTGACGTGCACGCTAAACTGATGCCCTCTGAATTCATTATTTCAGGTTCTGTTTTGTTTCGTTCTTTTCATAAAGATTAGCTTTGTTTTCACATCTAAAGAAGTAGTTCAACTAGAATGGCACTCGGAGAGCGCAGACCTCCCCCCCCCTCTCCGTTCAGCTTGCGCCATCATCCACATGTATTTTTGTTTATGCTGAGATCAGCTGTACGTAGCGGAGCAGCGTAAAACACTTCATTCAAACTGGACAGAAACTAAATAAAACTCACCTAAACCGTCGTCGTTACTCTTTCCAGCAATCACCAAGTGTGCTTTGGTCGAACTCAACTGTTATTTCACAGAGTTTAATGTGAAAAATTCAAAATCTACAGGTTTCCCCCCCTCCCTCCATCCCCCACTCTCTCTCTGTCTCTCTGTAGGCGGAAGGAAAGAGGCAGGGTGACGCGTCATCAGTTACACTGCGCATGTCTTAAAGCCTGTGGTGTTAATGCACAGGCTGAGCGGAGTTATTAAAAACAATTCCTGAAGCCGGATCATGATCCGAATCGCCACCAAAATCTAATGGATTGTTCATTGTGCCACACCCCCCCCCCCCTCTAAAAAATTTAATTTAAATCCATCCCGGACTTTTGGAGTAATCCTGCTAACGGACAAACCAACAAACAAACCAACGCCGGTGAAAACATAACCTCCTTCCTAGGCCTTTGGCCTTGGCGGAGGTAATAATCTGGCAAAACTGGGGACTTCTTCTGGCTTGTACTGTACACTCTGTTATAAAGTTCTGTCTGAATTGCTTAACTTCAGGAACAACACTGGTGTGTCACAGTTCAGGTACTAGGCAACAAGGTAAAGGGACCACATGCAGACACATGCAACTAGAGCAGGTTGAATTAATAGCAGTCAGACAGGCTGGAAAACTGTGACAAGGAGGCAACACAGACAATATGTCAAACTACTGGAGTAACTGGGCAGATATATACAGTGGAGATAATTGGGTAATTATTGGGGGAGGGGAAAAATCGATTCACCTCTGTATCACAATTTTTTTTTTTTTCTTTTGGCAGAAGCGATATATTTGCTTCATCTGAGTTTATGTGGAGGTTGAAGGAAGTTAGCACTTTTATTGTTGTAGTCAGAGTAACGTGACGTCATATCCGTTCCGTATCCGTCAACCAAAACAAAACGAGCCGAAACGACAAAGCAGAAAACGGCGGAGGCTCCGCGTGGATACGACCTGCAATGTTACGCACCTCACATGTTAAACCCAACGTGGTAAACACTACACATCCAGTAAAGAATGGAAACACTTTGGGTTTCACACATTGCAGGAAAAGCAGAGCTAGACATCACGGCTAAAGCTGCATGCTAACTCTGTCACGGGCATCTCTGACTACATACAGACCATTTTTACTGTGTCAATTTAGATAGTTTCCAAAGTAGAAGTCCCCTAGAAGTGTATGATTCAACTTTTTCCCATAGTATAGTGTAAAACAAGTTAACAAAAATCACAATAAATCATAATATTGAATTGCAATACTTAAAAATCACAATACATTTAGCCTGGCACCCAAATATCGTGATAGTATTGAATCAGGAGATAGGTGTATCGTCCCAGCCCTGGTAATTATGGACAGGTATATGACTGAATAGGAGGGAGACTCTATGGGAAGGGTACATACCAATTACCTTAAAGCTTCAGTAGTCAGTATATTTTTGGCATCATTGTGCAATGATTCCATAATAACCTTTCAGCATATTGTAATTCAAGTGTTCTGAGAGAAAACTAGACTTCTGCTCCTCCTCATGGCTCTGTTTTCAGACTTTAGAACATCTAGCCCGTGACAGGAGACTTTGACCAATCACAGGTCATTTCATTGAGAGAGTGTTCCTATTGGCTGTGCTCCGGTCATGTGACCGGAACTTGCCGTTCCTTCAACAGACTTCACAATGGCTGCAGCGGCGTCACAAACTCTCATTTTACAGCTAAACCGTGCACTACAAGATGATTCTGAAAACATTTGAGGAATGAAATAGGGCGAGTGACTGACAGCCGGCTCTCATAGACGGCAGATGGACAGTAGACCTCAGATCAGCTCTTACTGATTGTTTTCCTCCGGTCTGTGAAATCTTGCAGATGCCGTTAGGAGCACCGGAGGACACAGAGGAATGTAATTTTTTTCTTGTTACCTGTTTCATGTTCTACTGTCACCGTATAGCAACCATTTTATAAAAATAACTTTTTTTAATCATATTTGCTCCAATCTCGCTACTTCAGCTTTAATAGGTGAAAGGCAGAAATTTGCTTGTAACTGTGGTGTGTGTGTGGGTGTGTGTGTGTTTGTGTGTGGGTTTGTGTGTGTGTGTGTGTGTGTGTGTGTCTGTCAGCATGGCCTGTGGACTGCTCCTGGCTATAAAGAGGAAGCAGATGCTGCAGTTGTGCAGAGGAAATGAGCCCCATTAAAAAGCCTGCATGGTTAATCATTAACTCAGTCCATTAGTCGAGTGCAAATCTGTTCCACTTTGTGCTAATCAATCAGTTTCTGTTAAGCACATTCATGTCCCCCAGTGGATGGACTGTTTTGATTGAATGGTTTCCTCTTGCATCCAAACCACATTGGTAACAACATGTTAGTAGAAGTGGCTGCTTCCACCTCTGTGTAGTCGGGTGTAATGAATCCTTCAGCCTCTAAGGGTCACCAGTGGGGCTTTGCACTTTAAGCCTCGAGCATTTTTTTGTTGATTTCAGCATCATGTGCAGATGGTATATACTGCTGCTATTGTGGACCAAAGCTGTTAAATGCATGATTACTGTTTTTCATAGAATAATAATAGCTGCCTTGGTCATTTATGTGATCAGTATTAGAGGTAACAGGTGACACACACTGACGTTATAGGTGAAGAAGTAGGTCTGAATATCGGCAGCAGCTCATCCTTTCACTAGAAATTAGCCTGAAAAGACGTCGTATGTTGGAAACAC
The DNA here is from genome assembly GCF_043250625.1 of Sebastes fasciatus. NCBI lineage: Eukaryota > Metazoa > Chordata > Actinopteri > Perciformes > Sebastidae > Sebastes > Sebastes fasciatus. The sequence goes on along the minus strand of NC_133795.1, from coordinate 40,920,536 downwards.
TCTTTTCCAGTCTGTCTGAGTGTAACTAAAGCTGGATGCCTAAAGGGCTGTTCCCACCATATATCCCATCTGCCCCTGCTCTGCGTGTCTTCCTACAGCTGATTGACTGCATCTGGCCGGCAGGTGAGGAGGGTCTGCAACAAAAGGCTTTCTTCATTATGAAGCTGAACCACCTAAACCTGTTAACAAAAGGACAGCCTTCTTACGAGCTGCAGTGACCCTGCAGGGCTTTCCCACTATACTCTCTGACTAGCTGTCACAGCTGTATTGATCACGGTCAACCCATTGCTGGATCAATAACTCTGTTACCAGCCCGCCACCTGATATGATTGGCTTTGACACCTTAGAGCTGCAGTGGAAGGGTGGGGTTTATACACATACACAGGACCTCTCCCAAGTCGTTTGGGTTCAATAGGAGAAACTTGATGGTTGTGACCTGGAGGCTGTTAAGGTCAAGAGTGACATGAGACAGAGGCAGAGACGGATGATGATGGAGACAATATGTAACACCCAATTTTCACCAAAAATGATAGTTTTTAAGGAGTTGATTGGTTTAAAGTGATGTTCACTCAGATTTGATGTCCCTAGCATTTAAACATTATCCTGTTTTCTGCTATATGAGAAGACACAGAACACTGTAGTTTAGACTGGATGCAACAAGGCGGTGAGCAAAGCACAGGAAGTCTTAAGGAGTAAAGAGAAAAAATGATGAGAAAACACAAATGGGCTGTTTATTATGTGCCAGCTGCTCAGCTGATCACTTCTTCCTCTACTGGAATTAGTAAAGTAAATCTACTGAAGACTATAAGAATCTATAAGAATCTATAAAAATGACTCAAAGTATATGTATAGTTTCATAAAAAAAGCCTTAGTAGACGCTGTAGTTTTTAGCAAATGCATCTGTTAGGAGCTGTTTGAATGAAGTGTGTTTTATGATGAGTTAACAAGTCAGTTAAGCTTGTCTTAGTTCATTTAAATTCAGAAGATGTACAGCTGTATTTTCCTATTTAATAAGGAGAATATGTGTAAGAATATTTCCTTTCTGACATTTATCACATTCAGTGGGAGACTTACGAGTGAAGGGGGGGGGGGGTAATTGAATGTTTAATTCATTCAGTTAAACATTACAGACACACCTGGCGAAGATCTGCACTCTACTGAGTGCTAGTTTGTTGTTGAAATTTGTTTCCCTTGCTATGGAAAATACTTCTTGCTTTAAAAAAATGAAATTATTAATTAAAGTTGCAAGCAGTGATGAACGGGCCCCTCGCACCTTCCCGGGGTACTGGCGGGACGCCGATTAATGCGGCAAGGCAAAATGAAACCGGAACTCTGATGAGCGCAATGACACCTCCCACAAGACTCTACGACAAACTGGTTCATGAGTTATGAAAGGGGGCGGGGCTAATGTTTAGGGGGCGGGGCTATGAAACTATATTGACATGAAAATGAGCGAGCCATTTTGCAACACCCAAGCCCAAGACCCTTAAAATATCAAATTTGTTACCGCGTCTGATAAGTGTGCCAAGTTTAACAACTTTTTGAGCATGTTAAGGCTCTCACAAATGTGATTCATTTGAGAGAAAAAGAAAAAGAATAGTAATCCTTACAGTTTTAATAGGACCTTCGCTGGCCCGACGTTGTCGATGCTCTGGCCCTAATAAAGTTATTATTATTATTGTATATAGACACCATCAGGAGGACTTCAGATTAAGGACCTGATGCAGCAGGGTCTCCCCCAACAGGACACAGCCTGGACTCTGTTCCACATTAACACTTGAGCCTGTGTTGCTGCTCGTTTCCTTTAATGCCAACAAACTGTCAGTGTTGCAGCATACATTAACATCCCGTCCACTGCAGCCTGCCTGCTCGCCCGTGCTAGCTTCCACTGTGTTGATTGATACGCTACAGTACGCATACAATGCGCTCACAATGCACGCGCACGCACAATGCAAATATAACGCGCAGTACAATACCCACAATGCATCCGAACCCCCGAGACATACTGTGGTCCTTTCTTTTTGTTCAATGCAGCGGTTTGAAAGAACCATATAATGTAGAGTAAAGTGAGCAGTGAATGCATTGTGTGTGTGTGTGTGTGTGTGTGTGTGTCCAGTTGACAGAGACTGGCTTGATATGCTACATGTCTAACAATAGCACGGGAGTGAAAAAGAGAAGCTCTACATGTCCACGCCACTGTGGGTGAATTCCAAAAAGTTGTTTACATATCACAGTTCTGTCGCCACTTAACCTTTACACTCTTTTTTTTATTATTTGCCTTCTATAAAATGAGAAAATAATAGGAAAAAAACCCATTATATCTCTTTTTTTTGTTCTCTTCCGTTGATCCTTCATTGTAAAATAACTAAATAATACATTATTATGTCACTGAAAGGTCTAAATATAGCTGTCTACTGTGCTTGTCCTCAGTAGGATAAGGCTGTTATTTTTATTCCAACACTAAGTAATATATAATTGTTTCAGTGAGGCCGATCACGTAATAATAAAGTACAAAATAATGATTCAATAGGAGCTCATCGCCTGCTAACTCACAGTAGCAGAAGTGTAACGTTTGAGGAGTTATTTTGGGTGTCGAGGGTTCCGTTAGCCTCGTTCGGAACTGTTTCGTCCAAATTGATGGAAAGAGCATCGTTTCTTCTGAAATGAACTTGAAATATGTCATAAGGAGACTCTTGTCTTTCTATGTCAAGGAACATTGAGAAGATAATTCAAAGTATTCAACTCCTCCCCTTTCCCAACCCTACTGCATCAAGGTGTGTTAGTGAACACATGGACCATAAGAGACAGTGTGAGAGGGAGGACGGAGTGTGACACACACACACACACACACACACACACACACACACACACACACACACACACACACACACACACACACACACTCTAATCACCTCACTCTCTCTCTGCTGTCTGTCACCATCCTCTATTCCTCTATAACCCCCCCCCCCCTTCTCTCCTTTCAGCACCTCAGCAGATGGGCAATAGTGCTCCCTCTCTGTCTCTGTGTCTCTCTCTCGGTGGGGAGCAGTCTTTTGATACTTGTACCGGCCCTGCGATCTACATCCCCTCCCACCGCCTCAGGGGCTCACTCCCCATTGTGTCTATTGTTTCGCCTCGAAAGTGGGTTAAGAAAGACAGCAGCAGCAGCAGCGGACAGAAGGGACGGAGGTCTGCAGGAAGACGGGGGCAGTGATGGAGAGACGGAGAGGAAAGCTGAAAGAGAGAGAGAGGGAAAATGACCAAATCAAGACGGAGGGGAGGAGGTGTTAGGATTATATGAATACAAGACAGGGAGATGATGAAATGACGGGGGAGGGGGAGCGAGGGGAGTTGATTTGTTAAAAAAAAAAAAAACAGACTGGGGGAGAGATGAGATATGGATACCAGGGGGGGGGGGGGGGGGGGGGGGGTTTAATGGAGACATGGACGGAGTTGGGGGGGGGGAAAGTAAAAACGAGGCAGGTGATGTGGCTGCACATCAGTGATTAGAGTGGTGACAGACATCAGGAAGGTGGTTTGGTTCTGGTTGTTGGTCGTGTCATTTACCTCATTATTGTATGTATAAAAGTCAAGGAGAGAAGTGATGCGTTTAGAGGGTTGGGAAGTTCCAAAGAAGAGTGTGTTTGTGGACCGAAAGAAGCACAGTGTAAAGAAAATATGATCCAAGAAGTCCAGTTTGAGCAGTACAACCTTGATTTTGAAGGCTCAACACACAGTAAAATACTCCATGGTGGTAATTCT